>NC_140303.1:36734855-37112355 GCF_964211825.1 Aythya ferina | reverse complement strand
GTTTAGAACTCCGGGTTTTTCTCGCCCCATTTTTTGTTGCATTTCTGTGGCAGGTCTTCACACAGATCCATTTAAAACGCCTGGAATGCCAGGCAGCGATTTCCATCCATGGCACTCGGTATGCAAATATGCACATTACAGCTCACACGTGAAGAACTTTTTCCAGCAGCTGTTGAAGATGCACATTCAGAAAGTCTTTAGCAATGAAACCACTGTTGCACTGCAGTAATGAAAAATTCCTTTAGGGATGTTTTCCACAGTAGGGACTGCTCGTAATGCAAAGCCATGAATTTGGAAAGGGTGGCTTTTTTTTTTTTTTTTAAATTTCAGGTCTTTCTTCCCTTCTTGCTCCCCTCAAATACTTTCTTCCTTTTTTCTGCCCCCGTGTCAGCTGCTGCCTGGCAACTTTTTTTCTGCCTGGCGGGACAGGGCAGGGCACCCGACCGCCTTCAGCCTGATGCCAGCACCATCCCCTAGCAACCTGGCCAGGCACCCATGATGCTCTCTAAAGAGCTGTGCACATCACTCACCACCTCTGCAACCACCCCTCCGCTCAGCACCCACTGTTCTGGGCACTCAGGAGCCTGCAGGGTGACAGCCACAACCTGCCCACCCACAGGAAGGCCACATGTGATGTGGAATAGGTAAAATACACCATAAGACAGTTTTTAGGGATGTTCTCAGGGTAGCTCTGTGGTGCCTAATGTCAGGATTACCTTTGGCCGATAATTAATATTCCTGCGTTGTGTTACACGAGCGAGCGCGAATGATTGGTTCTACTTTGTTTAATTTATCTCAATAAGAGATTTCATAATATTCTATAGCTTGATGAATTCATTTATTTAACCTGTCAGTGTTAATTTCTCTGATTAGGAGGAAGGAGTTATAAAGCACCGTAGGAGCAAACAGATCTCTAACAGCATTTTTAACTTTGCATTTTCTTTTCAGCGGCACTTCACTCTAGTCTCCTGTATAATTACCTTTTTGGGATGTAGTGAGGATAAGACACTGATAAACGCTCTTTGTCTTTCTCCTCCGTACCCACTATAGGCTTGACTCTCCAGTGCATCTTAGTTGGGTTTGTCAGAGGAGACTGGTTGGGGACCTCAGTCAAGGCAACAGACTGACTCCAGTCCCAGTCTGGGGACTATCACCGTGCTCAGGCACTGCGCAGGGACCCGAATGAAGCTGTGTACAGACAAACATGGGGAGGGAGACCAAAAACATAACAAGCACATCCAACCCAGATCTCCTTTTGAAAAAATAAAATAAAATAAAATAAAATAAAATAAAATAAAATAAAATAAAATAAAATAAAATAAAATAAAATAAAATAAAATAAAATAAAATAAAATAAAATAAAATAAAAAGTACAGGAAAAGCATTCTGTATTGCGGGTTATTGTTTAAAGATTTGGAATTATATCTACATACAAATACTGGCTCGGTATCTGGTCATTTCATTACACAATTATAGGTTTACTGACAAGATATACCTGAAAACTTTTTTTTTACAGAGGGACTCTTAGTGACGACTTTATCTGAGGTAAAAAGGAGACATGGGAGCCCCCTGCTCGTACGTCTTTGTACTGTATGGTTCGAGTCATCCAGTTCAATCCCAGGGATGTGACTTCATAGCCAGGGATGTTCTAATGGAAATGAAATGGAGAACGATTTATCAAAGGTCAACTTTTATTTGTTCAACAACCTGTATTTTAAACCCAGGCTTCTATGATAATTATCCCCACAGTGCTAGCTTAAAGCAAGCTACGTTTTTGGGCAGTGATTTGACAAATGATTACTTACAAGTAATTGCCTTTCTAGTCATAATTCTGACAGCATGCTCTGTATTGACACCTTATTTCCTGTAAACAAGGAGGCCATTGACTTTTATTATAAATATTATTTAAATATTTTAATAAGTTTAGGTGCATGTCAGATCTGCAGTATTGAAAGTAAGATCAATTAATTCTTCAAAGACTCTCATAAATGTTAATGTTTAAAATGGGCAGTAAATTGCACTGCATCATTAAAGGAAATTATTCAAGAGCACTGAGGACTGCAGTTGCATAAGTATGGAATAAGACCGAACAGGAGCAAATTAGAAATAAAGCATCAGATGGCTGAGAATAGGATTTGCATCACAGTGTTGTGGGAAGGCGTGGAAGGCCAGCATGCCAATGAACGGATAATGTCTGGGGGAAAAGCATGACCACTGCTAACTGTGCAGACCCTCAGACTTTTGCAGAAGATGCAAGAAGGCGAGATGAAAGGAGACAGTGTTGTACAGCCCTTTCTGTATCCCAGGAATATGGTTGCAGCATGCTTCTTTGGAAATACTCGTGTCTCTGCACCATGTGAGAGTGCTGGCACGTGGGAAATGTCACTGAGTTAAGCAGGAATTCCTCACCACTTGGAATTCCCCGGTTTTCCTTCACACATTTTCTCATTTAGCTCTGGCATCTGCACGTTTTCATATCTGAAATGTAAAAGGTTGCTCAAATAAAATCTTAATTAATGCAGAAGAGCCATCCAGGTGGCTCTGGTGGCTTAGAGAAGGATGCCACCTGTAAATTTGCTGGAGCATTGTTTCAGTGTGACATTCAGCGTGACTTCATTTGGGTTATGGAAGCCACGGATTTCCAAGACCGTGGACAATGCCAGATTTTTTCTCTGCAGTTCAAATCTGTTCGTTTCATATTAGCAAAGGTTTTCTACATTGGGATCTATAATTCTGCTCAGTTATGGTCATATAAATACAAATTGACTGTAGGGGAATTATATGGGCTTTATGGACAGTAGATAAATGCAGAATTTGTTCCAACTGGATTTTTCCCCTCAGCTATAAATTACTTGGAGCAATAAAGCTACCAGCATCCCTTGGTGAGTCCTGCCAGCCTGGCCCCAGGGGTGTCACGGGGACGAGGATGGGGCTTTTCACTTCTTGGGCAACTATATCATGGGGTCCTTCCCTCATTTCAGCAGAAATAATTAAATATTTCATGTTGCTTCTGGGCTGTGTGTTATTCCTTTCTTCAGTAGCACTTGGTCTTTCTGCCCCTTGAAGTTTCTTGGCTGTGTTGCTTCATATAAAAGGCATTAGGTTCTGTGTAGGGGAATATAAACATGAAGTTAAAAGGACTGAGGCTTTACCCTTGAAATGTAAAGGTCTTGGCAGTCAGTTTTAGCACCTTGCTGTCTTTGGAGAAAACTAATATCTGAGGGTGATGTGAAAGCTTTATCACCTTTCATCTGGTAAAGGGACTGGTTCAAAAAAAAAATTGTAAAAATGTGATGAGCAAACCGTAGCAGTGTTCTGCGATGATTTCAAGGTAGTATGTTTATGCAAGGCAAAAGTTACGGTTCGATGGTACAGAGCGGGGAACAAGCACACGATGAGAGCTTACTGCCTGCTTAAATGTACACCAGGACCCACCATTCACTGGCACAAAGTTTGCAAAGCAGCCTTTGGGCATCAACTTTTGCTCTCATGTGGATGATGCAAGTCACTTTCTCATGGATCTTTACTCTCTGCAGCTTAATAAGGCGAGGGTGGGAGGGTTTTTTTTTTTTTTGTCGAGTCACCAAGCCTGCCGTCGAAGCCTTCCAGAGGAAGGAATTTATAAGGAATAAATTAATAAATCCAGAGGAATTGTGGGAACTAAGGAGTGAAATAAATGGGTGGGAGTTAAGAAATGAAATAAATGGAGGAAGAATTGAAAGGTTAAGGATTGAAAAAGAGAAGGAATCAAAAAAGAAAAAGATGGAAGAAAAAAAGAAAAGATGGGGTAAAAAAAAAAAGGAAATGATGAAATAAAAAAGGAAAAAGATGGAATAAAAAAGGAAAAGATGAAATAAAAAATGGAAAAGGATGAAATATGGGAAAAAGATGAAATAAAAAAGGAAAAAAAAATAAGTAAAAAAAAAAAAAGAAGAAAAAAAAAGATGAAATTAATAATAATAATAATAATAATAAACAAAAAAGATTTAGAAAAAAAAAAAAAAAAAGAAGAAGAAGAAGAAGGCAAAAAGTGCCCCGCGTGCGGGGGGTGGCAGCCGCCTTCCTCCGCGCGGCTCCGCGGGCGCGGGGCGTGCCGCGGGGCGGGGCGCGGGGCGGGCGGGGGCGGAGCGCGGCGCTGGGGGCCGCGGGCGCCCCGCGCTGCCCGCTCGCTGCGTGCGGTGAGCCCGGAGCCGCAAAGCCCCGCTGCTGCCGCTGCTTCTGCTGCTGCTGCCGCTGCTGCTGCTCCCCGGTCCCCGCGCAACGGCGGAGCTGCCTCCGCCGCTCCGCACCCGCCGCGATGCCCGCGCTCCTCCTGGCCCTGGCGGCAGCGCTCTGGGGATTACCGGCCGGCGGCCGGGCAGCGGGAGCCCGCGGAGGTAAGGGGCGGCAGCCCGGGGAACTTTGCGGAGCTGGTGATGCTGCCCGTGCCTCTGCTGGCAGCGCGGCGGGGAAGTTTGGAGGCTGCCCCTGAGCCGGGGTGGCGGCGTGGAAACTTAGGGGATGGGGATGGAGAAGGGGATGGGGTGAGGGTAGGGGTGAGGATGAGGATGGAGAAGGGGATGGAGTGAGGATGGGGATGAGGTCGAGGATGAAGATGAGGATGAGGATGGAGAAGGGGATGGGGATGAGGATGAAGATGAGGATTGGGATGAAGATGAGGATGGAGAAGGGGATGGGGGCACAGCCGGCGACCCGCCGCGGTCCGGGCGAGGAAGGGGCTCCGGGACCCCTTGGGGCGCGGCGGCTCCGCGCTGGCACCGGAGCAGAGCTGACTCCGAATCGGGCTCCCGGCGCCGCCGCCCCGAGGTGCGCCCGGCTCCTGCCCGCCCAAGTTGGCTCCGCGCCGCTCCACGACTCCCTCTGCGACAGCTTTGTCGCGACACGCGGCTATGCGAACGAGCGGCGGTAGCGTCCGGTGTCGCGACACGAGAGCTACCGGAGGGGGGAAGGACGAGCCGGCTCTACGCCCGGTGCCCGCGCTCGTACTTAAGTCTGGAGGCGAAGCTCGGCGGTCGCGATGGGGTTTGCGCGATGGAAAATATTTCACGAACTTTCCGCCGTGCTCCCCAAACGGGCAGGTTGGCTTTCCGCGGCTGCAGCCTGCCTCTGAGCCGGGGAATAAAAACGAAACTTGCAAACATTTGGTGGAATTGTACTGGAAACGGGTCTGTCGCTCCGTCCCCCCTCCCCGGTGGAGATAAGCAGGTGCCACTTCTTCCTCAGTATCAGTTTCTGGTGTCTCAGTTTTGCATCGTTTTCCCTGTATTTTGTGTTTGTAGTTACCTTGCTCGGATTCAGCATTTCACAAAAAAAAAAAAAAAAAAAAAGTGCTGTCAGCTTACGTTACAATCAATCCCATCTTAAAAGGCAGCATCCTTGTAAATCATACCAGCCCCAAAAGTGGGATAAATCAAATTTACTTAGAATCAACTAAGTCATCATATCGTAACGTCATGTCTTATCAAAACCGAGCGGAGTACACATTAGGACTTAAAAGGCGTTTTGTTAAAAAATGTCAAGTGGTCTCAACCTTAAAGGGATTCGGGATGAGGCTTCCAGAAAGAAAATTACATTTGCACATCAGATAAACTTTGATATGCTGCAAAAATTATTGACCATACCAAGCTGATTTTCCTTTACGAGAGGAAATTCTGGGGCACCGAAGCGTGCCAGACTTAATGTATGTGAAAGGCAGTGAAATTTGGGATGCACCGTGGCTCGCCATTGGTAATACGAGAATTGGGGAAATGTCATGGATTGTGTTAATAGCAGTGTTGTGGTAGCCATGGTGATATTAAATATTAGTGAGGTGCTGCAGGGAGAGGTGACACCTATTAGACCAGTGGAAAATGTTAGGAAAAAGGGGGAGGGAAGAAAAAACACCAAAGTTTGAAGCATGTAAAGCTTTTCTCTATGTTTGCAATATGCTGGAGGAGTTTTATCGGACCAGCTCTGTCCTCAGACAGGTTACAGCTACTCTAGAGTATATTACATGACATATATATTACATTATATATATATATATATGTATATATAAGTTGGGAAGGAAAAATGTTCAGAAATATGGAAATGAGGTGAAAAAGAAGGAAAAAGGCAGTCTGAAGAGGGGAGTCCCTCCGGGAGGGAGAAGTCCTGCAGCTGAGGTTGTGCCCCTTGGGTGACAAGGAGGTACAGCTCACCTTACAGTGCTTCAGTCAGCCTCTTCCCAAGGAGGCTCACAACCCAATTCCCTTGTGGTTATCCTGGTAAAGAAGTTGAGAAGCCTGAGGAGCCTTGCTAATGCTGGCGAGGCTGAGGAGCTCGAAGTCCCATCCCCACCTTCCCAGAACTGGAGCTGGTGGCCCTGGGGCTGTGAAGAAGGTGCCCAGCCTCAGGATCTGGGTTTGGATAACCTGTACAACTGTGTAGTGTGATTTGGTTCTTTCCCCCAGTGAAATGTGTATCCCCAGTAGCACTAATGAGTATGCGGCTCGTTATTAATAGGCTTGCCACTCATTGTTTGCCGACAGCTTGGTGGCAGACCACAGCTGGCAGGTTGCCCTGGTGGTCCTTGTCCGCGTGGTCCTGAAGGTGGTCCTCCTCCAGAGGTAGTCTTTGAACCAAGCAGAGAGGTGTTCTCTGGTACTCAGCCCTTTCCCCCAAACGACAGTGTATCGCATGTTCAATTCATGCTTTTGCGTATCTTAAGCCTTTAAAGAAAAGGCAAACTTCCCTGAAAGCTACTCCTCTCTGAAGTCATAAAGCCTTCAGAAATTTCCATCTTTGTTCCACTTAGCAGGGAATTTACTGTTTTCAGGGTGTCCTTTGACCATACTTAAGTAAGGGTTGGAAATGAATGACTTAAAATGGAGTTTTCAGGTTCAAGGTTCAGCTGATGTTAATTTGGATTACTTGCCGGGCAGCAGAAACAGACCAGGTGAAATAAATTTGCCTCCTTCTGGTGGGGGTGATTGCTGGTGGCCTTCCCTTTCCAGCAAGGTGCCCCAGCAGGTGGCAGTGGGGCTGCCAGGGGGGTACCAGCCATCCTGTTACTAGCTGAATGTTTGAAACCAAGTGCACCAAACACTGCTGTGCTTTACCAGCCTGAGCTCCAGTTTGGCAGTGCATTGGGAAGTATTCCCAAAAAATCTCTTCCTGTGCTGTGCTACAGAGGCGCTTGCTTCATACTCATGTTTTATGTGTCTTGGACATAGATAAGTACTAATATCTTATACCCAAAAGAAATACGTCCAAGGTCGCAGCGACATTCCTATTTATTTATTCCGAAGAACAATACTGCAGGAAGCACGGTGTGCTTTTAAGAACTTATCTGTCACGGGAGAGGCACAATTACAGAGAAGCTTGAAGATATATCAAGGAATTTAGGACAGTAGTTAGAAGGATGTGCAATAAGAAGTAATTAAAGAAAGAAATCGTGAGAGATTTCCACAAGTGCAATTTCAGTGACTGGTTTTATGGGGCAATCAGTGATGTATGTGCCTCCGCGATTGAGTATGTGATTGCATGCACAAAATCCTGATGCTTCTGGAGACTGAGCAAACTGTGTTGGGTTTTCTCTGAACCGACGTATGTATTCTCTCTTATTCAAGTTATTTTATGCTCAGTTCAATGGTTTTGGAGATCTTTGGTTTATTAAAAGGAAAAGTGTTATAAATGCACAAACTACTTAAAAGGCAAAACTTTGTTTTACAGTTCAAAACCGTATGTATTATATGAAAGGACTGCATGTAAACTTGTTCTGTGGCCAATCTTCTGCTAATTTATCATAGGGGTTTTGTCTGGGTTTTGTCTAGTATTCCTGCATGTTGAAGTAGCTATTCTCCAAAGACTTATAGAAAATCTCTTCGTACTTCACACAGTAGCTTTTTTTTTTTTTTTTTTCTCTGAAATGTTCCAAGTGAATTTGAGCACATACACATACCTTTACAGTCATATGGATCCCAGTCTTACCCCACTTGCCTCAAGTGGCAAAACTCACAGTAGCAATGAAATAAGTGCAGTTTGGAAGCCCTTGTTCCTCTAGAGCCTGTTGTATGTCTTTTTGTCTGTTATTTGGAGTTGAAGAAAATAGGTTTCTCTTTATTGATTGTAAAGTACTTATGTAATTTTAATTTAAGAACTTAGAGTTCTGTCTATCTGTAGAGATGCTGGTAATCTAAGTAGTAGAAAGTCCTTGTTACAGCATCGTACTTTGAGTCCCAGCATGTTGTTTTTCCTAGTTTTTAATATATTAATCTGTCTTTAATAGTTATGTTCCTTAAAATATAATTAAATAAAATTTGCTTAGGGAAATAATTTTAATTGCACTTACCCAAAACACTTTTAACGTGAACCCTGAAGATAAAAATATCAGAAAGTGATTATTTTTATGTAAGTCATGATGACTGTTGAGTCTGTGCTTAGTGAAAGCTTGGGCTAAGTGCAGGCACTGCAGAATGGATCCTAAATTTGCAAGTACAATTAGAAATTAATTAGATTTTTAAATGTTACTCAAATGACTATGTACCTTCTGTCCAACCCACTGGTTTGTTTTAGCTAAACAAGTTTTGGGGTCTCAAATTTGGTCTATGGAAAGGATGCAAATATTTGTAAGCAGAGCTGTATTTCAGCTGGCTACTTGATGACCACAGCACTAAAAATTCCCGAGGTGCACTGAGTTTCCCGATGCTGTTGGGTAGACCCAAAGTGATGTGAGCAGGATCATGGCTTGCCCCTGCTGTGCCAGGACCAGTGGGCAATGCTGGGCTGCACACAAGCTCTGGAACCCCAGGAACGGGATTCCCCTAAAACACCGTGTCCTAAGGTAGATTTAGTGGGAGCTAGGAAGGATCATTAGAGACAAAGACGTGCTTTTCCCAGTAGTGTGTTCACTATGCTGTTAATCTAATTTAATTGGTAAGATCCTTGTAGTAGGAAGATCTTCCTGCGTACCTGGGAAGTGTAGGTATATCTGTTGTATCTTGTTATCGGGTATGTCGAGGCTTCCTCCCTATCATGTAGACATAGAATTGGGCTTGGGCACTATATTCTTTTTTATGAACCCTACCAAGCTGGAAATAAAATTGGGCACTAAAAAGAAGATTGTATGTCTCTTTAGCAACTCCATTTATCGATCATTTTGTAATAAATTGCAGTTGTGTATTAATAACAAAAGACTAGGATACATAAGGGCATTGCTAAGTAATAGGACTTTTTAAAGATGATGTAATGCCAGTCTTGAAGTGAGGTACACTTGGAGATTTTTATTTCTATTCAGTTAGAAATCCAGTTGAACTCTCTGAGGTGGAAAAGTAGAGATTACAGTATTAGGAGTTCTAGATACGGTACATTGTGTCCTGAAATGTGCTCTTAACGCCAGCTGATGTTCCTAAACATCTCACGTGTTGCTGTCTGCTGAATAACGTGGCCTTCCAGAAGAGCCAAGCTGTTGAAACACACCTTTGCTTCAGAAATAAGAATGCATTTTTTTTCGTTTCTTTCTGTAAGATCAATGTATTTTGGACTACCCATTGCCTTACTGTCAGTAGAAGGTTCCTTGGTGACTTCTGTGTGTGACACTGTTGAATAACTGATTCACTGAGAGTGATAAGAAATGCTGTAGAGATGAATCTTAAACTTTGAGAATAAGAAAAATATGTACAATTCCTCCAGGTTTTCTCAACCACTGAGTTTTTATTTAATACCAGTTCATAAGCTTCAGTATTTTTTTTTCCTTGAATGAACAAAGGAAACGTGGGGAATGAAAACATACAGTTTTGTGTTTTTCGAATAGTCTTATGATGATATATTGAAAGGGGAACAGACCATGTGCAAGACAAATGCTGATGCAATGCTTTCCAAATGCAGTATTTCTCCTGTGGGCTGTTCTGTCAAGGGGAGACCTCTTCTGCTCACACAAGCACACGCTTCAGCAGCACAAAAAGATACCCAGGCAATTTTCATGTAATGCTTTATGATTTTAATTCGCCTATCTGCAAACTAACCAAAACTCTTTTTGTCAACAACTTTTAAAATACAATTTTGATATTGTCAAATAGTTTGGGAAGCTGCTTATTGTACTCTGTTAGAATGGTTGTATTTTCACATGTTGTGATGTGCTGGCAAGTATTTTTCCTCAAATGTAATTTTTTAGGATATTTTAAGGCATTGGAGGTACCAAAACACTACTACTTCTAATATATCCTTCTTTAAATGTGCCTCTTTGGAGAAATGCTGTGGCATAGTGCAGCCATAAAAGTGCATGTGGAAAAAAAAAAAAAAAGTTACTAATGCAAAATGATCATGGAAAAAATGTCAGTAAGTTTCTAGATGATGGATAGCTTTCCCCAAAACACCTGCCTCTTCTTGCTTGCAAATCCTGTGAAGATGAAAGAAGAGCAGCGCAAGTTCATAGCTACTTGGATGCTCTTTTGCATATGCAAACACATGCTGATTTACCCAAAGTATATTGGTATTTGTGTAAAACTGTGTGCTTATGAAATGAAAGCATGTCATTGAGCAGTGAAGCTTTCTTCTCAGGAGAATATTGTTTTTTATTTATGCTTCACTGTGCTAACAAACAGATTATAGCCCTGAGTTTATACCTCTGAGATCAATGTATTCTTTGTTCTGGACTTGGTGGTTATGGGGTCAGGATTCAGAAGTGCAAGGAAACTTTGGATCATTTTATTAAAATATCATTGGGAAATCTTAATTGGTAGACTTAATAAAGTTATGTTTTGTCTGTTTTTTACTACAGCTTTTATACAATAAATTAACTATTTCTTGCAGTATTTTTATTCTGAAGTTTGGTTCAGTTTTGATTGGGTTCCTTGTATTGAACTCACTTTTATATTTCCCACATCTAATTCTGAAATATATGGATCAAATTCATGATTGCTGTTCTCAGTTTGTAATGTTCCTCTAGAAAATGAGTTATTTCATAAATTGTTTATTTTTAATGATAAATGGTCAATTTCTCATTTAAAAAAAATATAAATCTATTGTTTTAAATGGACCACCCTCTCCTGAGGTCAGAAAAAGAGACAAAATTCCAGACAGATCAATATGCTGATATGTATTGTCTACTACCTGGAAGCCATTTGGTTGTACTTAAACCTGGTTCTGTGTAAGGCAGACAAAGCTGGCTCGTTTTCTAGATGAAGCACTGTACTTTGCATTCAAGATGTCTTGTTACTCCTAGTTATCACTCATTTAAAGTAGCAAAGACTCATTAAAAGGAATTCAGAACACAAAATCTGCTGGATTAGAGCAGTGCAGTACAGTGGCAAGGATGTTCAACAGCAATATAACAAGTGTGGCTCGTTTGGCTTCCTACTGCCTGAATGTGATTAGTAAAAACAGGGAGATGGCACTTGGCTGAGGGGTGAGCACTCGATTCCTAAATTGTGAAGGTGTTTTTGTACCAAGTGCTCTGACAGACTGATCCACAACTCATGGAAGAGCGTGGAAAACTTGTCTTGCTTCCAGTGGGTTTTGATCCAGTTCCCAAATGCTGGTCTGGGAGGGATGTGAGGATGGCACTTTGTCATTCAGCAACCTGGCTCCTTATGAGTCGTGTGCCTATCCAGAGATGAGCACAGTTGAGTTCCTTTTGATGCTTTTTTTTTTTTTTTTTTTTTTTTTTTTTTTTCTCCAAATAATCCATGTTTCAGCAGTATTCCAGTCATGCAAACCCTGCATGCTCAGGATTTGCTCAGCTTACAGGTGGAGGTGAGCTATTACTGGATGAATGGCAGAAATACAGCATTGCTCTATGAGGATAGACAGGGCTATTTCCTGCTCATACATACATATGAAGCTTTAAAAGTTCTCAGTCATATTTATAAATGCTTTTGCTGTTCTCGTTCAGTCCTTCCATCATCTCTACTTAAGCTCTGAGATTCTCTGGGGCTGCCAGAAGAGGTACAGCAGCAGGGTGATTCTGCGAAGCCCAGCTAGGGGCTGGGATAAGCCTGGGTGTTCTCCGCAGCCCACTTCCCAATTCCTTGATGTGAGCGGAGGTGGGGAAAGAACAAACGTAGCTGGGAAAAAACAAACAAACAAACAAAAACAACAACAATTATGATTTAGAAACTGCTGCAATTTTATTACATTGTGTCCCTGGAATGTTACATCTAGTCTGCTGCTTCTTGACACTTTGAAGTGTCATTGTTCATGGGTTTTATCATTTTACATACAAGTTATATGTGAAGATATATATTAAAAAACGTTTACTTTCTGTTTTGTCAGACCATATAAATGGAACCTGTTAAAGAAAAATGTAGACTTCTTTCTTTTTACTTAGTATTTTACTTTGAGCATTTTTTCCTACTACTAGATAAACCACTACTATCTAGCCAGTTGAGAAATATTGGAAGACCTATAATCTCACCTCATTTGAAACACTTGGTTTAAAATGGCTTATTTTGTGTAACTGCAATGAAACTTCTATTTTGAGGGATATTGGCAGGCAGAGTTAAGGACAGGGAGCAAGGGAAGAAGGCTGCAATACTGAATTTATTCCTCTTGGGTGACACTAAGCCAAGTGGCTGGTTCTAAAGATTACGGAAAGAACAGTGAACAACAAAAGGTTTCTTCATAGTAGTGTCTCGTTATAGTAGGCTTAGGCAAAATGTTTTAGACTAGCATTACATCATATACAGGGGAGATGAAGCAAATTGGGACTACACAGGTGTAAAGATGTGAAAACTAAGGCACTACTCCATGGCTGTGGCTTGTCAGGCTGAATCGCTTTTGCGCTTCTGTTGATGACAAAGCAGGGCTACCTCAGAGCAGGCAGGTATCTTGCAGATGCTGGCTCTGAAGCTAGCCTGATCTGCAGCAGTTAACCGTGTAGGGCTGCTATAAGCTACTTCTGTGAGGACAGATTGCAAGTATAAACGTGTATATTAAACCTTGGATGTACAGGGAGAGCGTTGAAGATACTGTGTATAGCAAAGCCAGGAGCACAGGGAGGGGCTGGGCAGACATAATCTCATGCCCTGACCCAAATGGCCCATTAGCATATTTTTTCAAATAGGAGCATGCTATTCAGGTCAGCATGTGCACACAGACCCATCGGAATGAATTCCTTCCCTTGCGCTTGTTACCTTACATTTCTTTCTTTGGGTTTTGAAGGCTGTGACTTAAACAGAGCTGACAGTATAAAATATTACCCATTTACTCTGTAGATTATACTCCTCCGGAGAATTGGTGTCAGCTAATCTGCCACTTTGACGTTTTCAGATACCTGCTAACTGCATATCCCGTAACGCTGCGGGAGACTGTCAGATCTGGGTGTCCGTAACCTTATTTATTCCCTCCAAACTTCCAGGAGTGTATGTTCAGATCTCTAGCCTGTGTGACTTACTTTGTCCTATGAGGAGCTTCCTTTTGGTGTAGAAATTCGATTTGTCAGTACCCAATTTTGACCGCTCTTTGGGCAGTAGGAAGAGAGTTTGAAGCAGATGGCTGTCAACATGATGACGAAATTCTGAAATACTGCTCAGATACAAACTGTGAGGCTTGGTATTTAAAGCACATTCAAGCATATAAAACTGCTTATATTTCTAACACATTACTGCTTTTGCTGTGGAATACTCTTGATACAATTCATACACTTCTGTGATAAAATATTTTTTCTTTTACTGAAAAAAAACAAACTCCACTAACCAATTAACGTTATTCAGCAATGAGTAAAACACTATGAACCGTGTTATGATTTTGTCAGTTAGAATCATTAAATGCTCTTCAATGAAACCACACTGATTTACGTTAATTGGTGGCCTGTCTTTGCACAATGGTATCGCGCTGTGTCAAATGTGCCTTGCAAAAAAAGGTAATGCAGCTAAACGTGCCGTGATTGCTGCTCTTGTGGTGTTGACTGGTGCTCAGAAGCTGGCCAGCAAATGAATTTAAACTACAGGAGTGCTTAATGTGTGGCAGTGAATTTTTAGGAGCACACTAAAAAACACTTTCATAAAATAAGTGCTAAAGTAGTAGTAGGTATGGCACAACTTGGATTCTGCGTCACATTTGTAAATTAGTTGTTGGATTTAAGTGCTTTATAAAAGACTTTGTATATATATATATATATCTCAAATATATATGAAAAGCATGATGTAAGTATGCAAACTTAATAGAATGCCTTTTATAGCTTTATATATCTTAAGGAAAAAATGTCAGAGAGTAATAGATCAACAGTCTGTTTAGCCCCACAGTGGCCATTTTTTCTAAAGATGATATAGTATGTCCTTGGTGGTTCCATGAGTAAAGCAGTACTGTGGAGAACTGTTTCTAGAACTGTTTTTCTGATTTGGGGTAGAATACCTGTGTGTTTTGGGTGGTCATCTTAAAATGGTCACCGCTGGCTGATCACGCATACATAAAATGAATAAGGGGAAGTTACTTCTAAATATTGCATTTACACTGAATTCCATTTTAAATCCTGTTTTGCACTGAGCAGAAAAGTTGCCACGTCTAAATGGAAATCTTTGAATAATTTCATTTTGTGTGTCACAACAAACATCTGCTGGCCATAGGTTTTGTGTTTGTACTGCGGGCAAGCAGAATGGTAACTGTACTTGCTCATCTCACATTGACACCTTGGTAGACTATCTCTATTTTTAATCAAATTTCCAAAATCTCATGCCTGGGAAAACCTCTTACAACTTCAGGAGTCCAGGTGCTGCAGAGCTTATTAGAGAGTAACAGCTTTTGATGATACAAGTGCCTGTTGAATGTTGCTTTCATTTGGAATTGCAGCCTCAGGGAAGCAAACAGACTAGAAGTGGATAATGGAAACAGAGAGGCTAGGAGGGCTACTTGTTAAATTACAGGATTATTTTATTTGGTAGGGAGCAAGAAAGGCCATGTCCAGTACAAAACCAAAAATATAAACACCACAGCTCTTACTAAGTTTCTGCTCTGTTTCTGAACCACAGAGTTTGCATTCTGGAATAGAAGAGGTGATGAGCAGCAGTGTTTGGCATGTGTGAGTATTGTCTTTTATAAGCCATGGGAAATCAATCTTCCTTCTTTCCTTCATGAAAATACAGAACTCCTTGAAGCCGTTGCTTTTGAAAATGAATGTATTAGTGAAAAATTCATGGATGATCCAGATCTAATTTTTATAGAAATGAACGGTAATGCACTCTGGGACTTCAGGTCCATATGGATGTATTTTACATTCACCTGCATTATTGTAGACTTAAAGAATAACTTTTTTTTTTCATGACTGGTAAATAACTGAAGGTATAAAACCGCTCATCCCAATAGAAATTGCTGGCACTGTAAGGCACAAATGTCAGCTGTAGCACATTGATGTTTTAATAACAAAAAGTAATCTCCTCGTACTTCAGTAATAAAGTTACACAGGCTCCGGTTTGCTTTCTTGTCAACATCTTTCTATTGACACCTTTCTGTCAAAAAGATGAAGTGAAGAATAAAATCCAACTCTTTTCTCTCATGTTAAATGTATTCTGCAAAGCTTTTGTGAAATACAAAGCATATGGACTTTGCAGATAGTGTTTGCATTTGGGACTTGCAGGGAAATCTACGTGAACTTTGTGCTGTGGAAATAGTTGCCCTTTAAAGCAACCAGTTATTTTAAATAACCAGATTTCTAAAAGCTGTATTTTGGGGAATAGTCTAATCTTTAGAGCTCTTTTGTTTTTTAGGAGCAGTAGAATATAGTTATTGATATAAACTGAGATCTCAAAATTTGCCAGTCTGCGTGCCTGGATAGGTACCATTTTTTTCTGAGAAATCTGTTACTGTTTAGAGCAGACAGAATCCATAGTCTAGCAAATTGTCAGAGAATGTTCTAGTTGGGGACTGAAATGGTCCAATAATATAGTCCAAAATCTCATTGTTTATTAACATTTATTTTGATTCTCATAATGACATGAATATTGGTTCAAAATGTATTTTTTAAAAAAGGCTAATATCTTCATAGATGTCAGTCTGTTCCACAAAACATCCAAAAAGGTATCCTTCAGAAGCAATAAGTAGGAGATATGTGTCTGAATTTCATTAGCTGGTAATAATATGCGTACCCATACCTGGGGAGAAACACCGCTTAAAACCTGAGCTTCCCGCTAGGCCAGTGGGGCTCGTATCACTCGCAAGGTTAGGCCTCCTGCTTTGCCATCACGGGTTTCTGTGGAGAAATGGCTGGGGTAAGCTGCTGCAAAACTGCCAACATCTGCTAAATTAGATGTAACTTTTAAAGCAAAATCCCTGAAGAGCTGGGGCTGGGCAAAGCGTTGCAGGAGAGGTTTAATTTCAGCTTCTGCTGTGTGTGGAGCTGCAGTGGGGCAGCTGGGCAGGGTTGGTCATGCTGGAGTCCATCCCCATGAGTGCAGCAGGCTTCAGGCCCAGATCAGTTCTTTGCTCAATGAAAGCTATGTAAATATGAAAATACAGAAAATATGTAGTTCAAGGGGGTGAAAATTGTATCTTTTCAGGGCGGTGATACTGGAATAAGGGGTCATAGAGTGTGGGGAGAAGTCTTTCTTCCCCTCTTTGGCCTTTGTAGCCCTTCATTTGACAGGTCATCTGACCTGAGAACCAAAAATG
The DNA here is from genome assembly GCF_964211825.1 of Aythya ferina. Taxonomy (NCBI): domain Eukaryota; kingdom Metazoa; phylum Chordata; class Aves; order Anseriformes; family Anatidae; genus Aythya; species Aythya ferina. The sequence goes on along the minus strand of NC_140303.1, from coordinate 37,095,795 downwards.
TCTTCTCTGCTGGAGGTGGTGACAGACTTAAATTCGTTTGAACCAAATAATGAGGAAAAAATGAGCAGATCTTGAGCACGGCAGCATAGCCATCAGGGCTGATGCTGCTTGTCATGATGCTGCTCTTGTTGGGTGATGCTAGTGCTTGAGATTGCTGATGAATTTCAGTAGCAAAGACTAGGAGAGGGCAGACTGGTAACAGCCTGGGGAGGAGAACTTGCATCCCAGAAAAGGGCAAAATGTTGCTGAAGAAGGGCAAACCAAGGGATTTCCTTCCCCGGGTGCTTGCAGTTGGGCTCTGCCCCGTATGGAGAAACAAAAGGGAAGGCTCCATCAATCTTGCTCTTATTAAATTGGCACAGCTAATGTATTCTGCTAAAATGTGTTCATCATGCTGTTTAAAACAACCAGGTTAGAAATCTACTGACAATAAATGAAGATTTATTATTTTCAGTGTCATTGGGGCACCTAATACAGGATTGGAATACTAACTGGAGTTTGTGAAAGGAGAAAAAAAATGTCCTGGTGCCATTTAATTAACTGTCTGGCCAATATTTCTGCCTTTTTATTGAAAAATCTGTACATTGCAACTGGCTTCAAGTATACTCCGGGACAACTCTGCCAACAGCCAGCAAATAAACACATTAAAGTACAGACAGCCTTGCACAGCTCCATGCATATCCGATAAAATCACACCTTCAGCTGCAGAGATTTATTTTTTTTTTGGTAACAAACTAGCAAACAAGAATGTAATAATTGAATATTTAATTATAAAGTAATTTATTAAAAGACAGTTAATATTTTTTATAAGCATAGAAGGAAAGTCTCTTGTGGAGTGTGTCATGGGGGACAACTAAGGTCAGTGAAAATGTGAGCAGGGTTTTCTTAATTTATGCTTTAGTCGGTTATGTTCTTTCAAAGCTTCTTAAATTATTTTTTTCCTTTAACCATGTATTTATTTCCCAGTATTGTTTCTGGCTGACCAATGTGCTTTTTGAGGAAAGCTTTAATAAATTACCTTCATTTTCTTTAGATTATGGGAAGCATGCACTATTCTCTCATTTTATACAGGGTGTTACCTATTAATTTGATTTCCAATCAATGTTCTGCAGTTCAGGTCTCTTCCATGGAAGTTAACTAGGTACATTGCTTCTGAACTAAGACATCCTGGAAGGCAGCTGTAAATAACCTATTACATACAGCCAATACTGCACAGATATTTTTATTACTTTTTCTCTACATCATATTGTTCTAAGTGACACCGTGATCTTTGATCGCAAATACTGGAGCTGCAACCCTTAATTTCTACAAGAGCTCCTAGAGTAAAGGAAATTCTGGGTTTGTCACTCAGGCCAAAAGCATTGGTATCACATAAGTAGTTTGGTTTTTACCTTAATGCTGAGGACAGCATCTTATGGGCACAGAATATGTAAAGCTCAGCTTTTTCATTAGATCCAGCAAATGTATTTGGTGATGCATTAATGACATGTCAAGTGATTATATTTTGGGGGAGATGGAGGCCAAGTTGGGAAGAGTTTAAAAGACAACTAAAAGAAATCAGACTAAAAGTACTGAATTACCTCTATTACATCTCTCGCAGCCCTTGCAGCCCTGCTGGTCTGGATTCCGGTGGTAACTCTCGAGTTGAAAGGTTAATGACTCATTTTCTGAGCAGTGCAGTTTTCTTTCATTTTTCATCTACAATTATCTCCACTGCTTTAAAAACCTGAAAGGCACTTCCAAAACGCATTGTACTCGTGTGTTATTGCTGTCAACTAAAGTTATTAAATCACAGATTTTTAAAAGTGAAATCCAAATACGCATTAATATATTTCTGTCGTTGCATTGCCACTCCATTATGGAAGTCATGAGTGCAGCACTGAGGCAGCTCTAGAAGTCGGTGGATATTTCTGTTGATGGACCCAAGTGTTCATTTGAATATCCATTTGGGGAATAGCCTTAAGGGTGGCAAAGCTAGGGAGAAGAGAGAAAGCTGTTATGGGCTGCTGGCGCAGGAGTTCAGTGTTGGGAAGAATTGGGGTGGGCAGATGAGTTGGCCATCCCTTGCTTATAGGGGCATAGGGGCAATAAAAGACAAGTAAAAAGAGGCACATTATCACTCCCCTGACCAGGGCTCTTAAGGACAAAAAAAGGAATTTCTGAAAAGTTGTAAACCTTATGTTTGAAAGGTTGAAATACTAGTGGTGGTTACGGGAAATGGAAGATGAGGGCAAAAGCCAAGTTTTTTCACAGCTGCTTGATATGGTGTTTGTGCTCCTTTGCGAATTCCTTAAATTAGCAATTTCACTTTTCTGTAAGTCTCCTGTACTTTGACTCTTAACTGAATTAAGTCCCATTATAAATGACATCTTTCCAACAGTTGGGATACAGGTTAGTGCTCCCAAGAGGGGCGATTTAATGAGGTTGTTGCTATGACAGCTCAGCTCCAGGCAGTACATGTGCTGCCTCAAAATACCCTCTCTCCCCTCAAATATTGCAGCAACTTCTGTGAGTGGATTTTTAAACTTTGCTCTTAGTGAAATTCAAGCGCAGCACTTTACAATTCTATTTTCACGATAATGCAGCTGAGGTTTTGACAGTCCACGCTGTTTGTTTCTTTACTTCTGAGATGTTAATAGTAATGCATGATTTGACAAGTAAAGGAACAACAAGGTGTTAACTGTATAGTAATTTTAAAGGATGCTCTAAGGGCTAAGTCAACAGATTTACAGAAAGAACTGCCACACGCACTACACTGTTTACAGTGAAAATATATTGGGCCTGTCTTTCTTAAATTCACATCAGAGAACGTCTCAATGGATGGAAATTATTTATTATTTACTCCAGTAACTGGTAGGAATACAAGCATTCCCATTACGCTGCAGACTGTAAGCTGGTACAGTGATTCGTCTCGTCGCGGGAGCTGGCTGTGGTCTACAACGTTGTGTAATGTCTCGCAGTTTCCCAGAGATGTTAAATCAAGCAGTTATATTTTTCAGGAAGGCTGTTAGCGCAAGTCTGATGATGGCTGCTGAAAAGGCAATGTGTGCACAGGTTCAGATGGTGGCAGTCCCTCTGGCTGTGTCTGTAGCCTGCAGCGGGACAGGGTTTGGCTGTGGGGACGTCTGGGTTGGCACCAAGGTTGTATTTGCTGGACTGCTCCTACCTGCCCTTACATAGGCTCCCTGGATAGGAATCATCTTGGAAAGCAGTTCATCCCATCCCTACTGTTCTCCGCTGGCTCTTTTCTTGTCTAATACAATTTTTTGCATGGTCAAACCTCAGTAAGGTAGTTCTGAGCCTAAGGTTTTGAACCTCAATGTGGTCCAGAATACTGCTGTTACTTCATTTTTTTTTTTTTTAATTTAAAAAAAAAAAAAAAAAAAAAAAAAAAGGTCTGAATTGCTATTCCACAATATTATCCCATGAAAATATTTCAGGTTGTCAGTTTTCAGGAAGGATGGTGGCAGAGTGGCAGAGGAAGCAGTTGCCATTGCGACTATTTCTCTGTTGCTGCTCATCTATGAAATGGGGAAATGTCATGTTTAAACTCAAATGAGCAGCTCTGAAATGTATTTCTGCTGCCTCAGTGTTCTCTGGTTGCTTTGTAAGTCGGGTCGCTCCTCATTGTTCTGTCTCTTCTTCCTTCCAAGCTTTGAAAGTGAGTTTTCTTAAAGCTATGACTTCAGCATATAGAGAGGAGTCATACTCAAATCTGACATGACCTATATAAACATTGCTTTTTAACACTGGCCTGGAGTTCACTGGTTCTGCTAAGGATGAAAAGTTTTTTTTTTTTTTTTTTTTTTTTTCCCCACTTGATCTGTGTTCTGTGTCCGTGTCTGCTTGGCTGTGAATTACTGCGGGTCCATATCTGCTGCCATGAGGCTGTACCCACCAGTGGGTGCTGGGCCGCCTCACTTACTGTTGGAAACAGCTCTGTCACCCCTGACCTCAGTGAAATTCAACCCAGGGAGATGCTGAGGAACTACTTATTCAACCCCAGAAAGCTTTTCCTTTTTGAAGTTAATTGGCTTAAAAGATTTTGATTTGCTGCTGCTTTAGAAACTGTGTGCTATGATCTGGATTTTTTTTTTTTTTTTTTTACATATTGTAAGTAAAGTACCTTGGTACTAAAGAGTAAAAGGGCTGGCCATATAAATCACTGCTTCATTGTATTTATTGTGCTAGTTACTCGGCTTCCAAGTATACTAATTTTTTTGTAAATTCAAAATCATTCAGCTGTATCCAGATGGGTTCAAAAGATGCTGATGAGAACATTTGTTAAGGTTTTCAGTGGGTTCTGATAATACTGTTTGCCACATATGTGCTTGTCCCAGTTTCTTTCAGTGACTGAACAGGAAAGTGCAATTTCTGTGTACTTTTAATGACAGGTAAATAGGTTCAAGTATTCCACCCCATATATAAATTCATATTCCCTATATTACTTTTTTGGCTTTTATTCCATGATCACAGTTTTGTTCCCTTTGGAAGTAAGGGGGACACCTGCTAATCTCCATCTCACCTGACTCCCACCCCCAAAAAGCAAACAAACAAAAAACCACAAAACAAACAAAGCCACCAGCTCCCAAACAAAAAGAGACCAGATGCAAAGTGCGAGGAGCGTGGTTTTGATTCCGGCTTCTTGCGATGAAGATTGTTACGAGAAGAGAAAACATGCTGTGATTTATTCTCACGGCAAAAAACTGCAAATGGAACAAGAAGTACAGAAATCTCAATATGTTGTTGCTGATACAATTTACATTTAGAACAGTGTGTCCTCCTTCACCACTACGCTTGGTTTAAACATAGCTAAATTAAAGTGGTCTATAGGCAAAGCTTTTTGAACTGCAGTCCAAACCCTCACTAAATGAACATCTAACACTTGCTGGTAACCATGCAGCTTCTTGAAAAAAGTACTTTTTGCGTATTATATTTGCTTTGTGATTATCTCCATGTATAATAATATCAAATTACTATGCTGTCTCTCAAAGTCCTAAATCGTATCATTCTTACACAGACCAGAAAATTACTTGTACTTAACAAAGATATGTTTATCTGTATATATGTCGTGGATTTTAAATCGAACAGTTGCAGACATAATTTTCATAATGTTGGTTAATCCATCTTTAATTAAAATGTTAATTGCTAATCCAGATATTACATGTAGCAAAATCAGCCTGCAGTAAGCTGCAACTTATTTGCACAAGGACGAAAAACGTGCAATTACATGGCGGTCTGCTCGTCAGAACTGCAGTCAGTGTATGTACATATGGGAACCCACTAAAACATGTTGGTGAATTAGTGTATGAATTATTTCCCAGCCAAAAAAAAAAAAGAGGTGAGGTAATTTAGTGATAGGAAAATTCCTTCTTCAGTCAAAGGAGGGCCTGAAATACTGATTTTTAGGGAGATTTTTACCTAGGATGGGTTACTCCAGTGCTGCAGCTGTGGTTGCTTCTGACAGCTGCTCAGCTAGAAAATATTGCTGAAATCCTGTCTGCTTCGGCGTCCAGAACAAAACTCCCTCTGTGTCGGAGCGATGCCTTTCTGGAGTCAGATCCACTCCATCTCATCTTCCAGCAGAGGGTTGCAGAAGGTAAAGTTAGCTAGACGAAGGTTGTGCTTGTGTAAAAAGCGCACTGAGGTTGCCAGCTAGTTTCAGAGGGCTGCGGGGAGAGGTTTGCTCCTGCTTCTTGTGGCAGAAGTGTGGGCAGTGCCGTGAGGCTCAGCTCGCTGCTTTCTGGAGTAGCTGGCACAGGCAGCGGCGGCGTTTCATGAACTGAGCTGGGAATCCTGGAATTGCTGTTGTTTGTTTAGCTGTGTACCAGTAAGCCTCTTTTGGAGGCGGGGGGAGGCTTGTCTCATTAACAAAAGATTACAGTGGTAGTGGCTGAAAACTTGTTAATCATAAAATATTAGGAACTGCTTAATTGCTGAATGGAATGACGCATGGTGCCTCATGCGTCTGAAACTGATTGATTCAGATCTCTTGGCTGGGTGTGTGTTTTTCATCTGTCATTAGTAGAATTGTGAGGGTCAGTGTAATTCAAATGTGTTTTTCATATCTTTTTCAGAGTAGTCGTATTCAAATCGGACTCATGAAATCATCTGAGACTGCAGTCAGATGTATATTAAATGAAAAAATAGACTTACCTACGGAGTGCCATCTGTTGATTTTTATGTAAAGAAATCTTTTTCATAAATCTCTGTCACTTATAAGAAGTGTATACTAATAGGTAGGCTTTTGAATACATCTTTGCCTTTTTCTAAAACCTGAAAGGAAGAACAACCAAAAAACCTGCCACAATCATATAAAACACAGGCTACCCCTAAATGCTATTAACAAAAAGCACACCTCCTAATTCCAGAAATCTTCACAATCTGTTCCTATTTGGGGTTTGTCTCAATGCCATTGGAAAGGTTTGAACTTTTGGATTTTTGGATGTGCTTTTTCATATTTTTTAACCTGTTCATTTTCCATCAAAGATGGTCACCTCTTCACCTTTCTTCTAATCTTTCCTCCCTTTCAGACCCTGTACTCTTTGCCACTTGTGAAAGTCACTTAAACTCTGTTTGAACCTGTACCTGATGTGCTCCAGCAGCACGGCTTCTCTTAGCGAGTTCATCCAAAGGGATCAAGAGGAAGATGCCTTTGACACTTCTGCTGTACCAGGAGGATGCAGCCGCTCCTTGACTGAGAGCTATGAAAGAGGTTATTTTAGGAGCGATATGGATTTGTATGTATCGCTTTGGCATGGTTTGCAGTCACCGTCTTCGAGACGTGTTTGAATATCTGCTATTGATGCATGAATAATACTGCTATTTATAACTTGTTTTCAGGCAAGAGAACTGGCCACTGCCACTAGGAGACTCACTCTGCCCACCTGCATGGAAATTGGGCTCATTTCAGTTCCTTATGAAGCCAGAACAAGTCTAAAACAACACAAAAGCAACCCAAACTCTGCTACTTTCTCAAGGTTAGGTGGTGTCTTTGAGCTGTGTTGCTTGGTCAGGCAGAGCCCTTGCCAAAAGAGCCTGCATCAGCTGACCTGTCCTAGTGAGCTGCAGCCAGGCTCCTGGGGGAGCTCTCGTCTTTCCCTCTGCTGAGTCCTTACAGAGGGGCAGTGAAATTGTTCTACCTGGTGAGAATGAATGTGCTGCCCTACCTGTGGTATCCTTATTTCTGCAGCCTGCTTGAAAACCTGTCTTCTTCCCTATGGTCTCTTAATGTCCCATCTATGGGATGCAGGGGAGTGCTGGGGCTCTAGAGCAAGTTCCCTTGTGCCTGAATGATGTTATATCCTTTCGGTCTTAGCTAGACAAAGTAGATTAAGAATTATTTCTTCTTTGTCTTGTGCTGTAGGCTAGGAATAAAAATATGTAAAGACAAATCTGCTATTATAGGGATCATCTGTGTGACGGGCTGAGCGACAAGGTCCGAGATTGCTGAGAGTGTAGAAACTAATGTACATGTAAAACTGATCTGCACAAGATATTCCCAAAGTCATTATTCAGTGCATAATCTTACAAATGAGGTGTTATATAACTGCTTTCTCAAGAATAATATGTCTTTTTTTTACTTTCCTTTTGCAAATTTTTAACGTTCTCTCCATAAGTAGATCAGTTACAAAAAAAAAAAAAAGACAAAATGCATATGGGATGTATTGTGAGCCAGGGATTACCTGACGTGGGAAGAGGGATGCATTTAGGAACAGAGACAGCACACAAGTCGAGGCTTCTGCTCAGAAGAGATGAGGACATCTGCCCCATGAGCACAGGGAATTGCTGGGCTCCAACTGCCACCTTTGAAGTGGGCAAGGCGATGGGTTGGGAAGGGATACAGAGGTGAATCAGCTGGACAGCAGTTGGAATAGGTGTCTGAAAAGAATAAAAGCTTCTGTTACATGATGAAACAGGAGGATGTGCAGTCTGACTCAAGTGTTCTTAGTGGGTAAAGTAGCCAGAGGAGTCCTCAGGTTTTGAAGCAAAAAAAGGATTAGGGTGAGGTGGTTTTGGGGAAGAAAAGGACAAATGGAAAGTGGGAGACGGCTTTAATTTCTCCAGAGTGCTTTCTTTTTCCTTGTTCTATATAAGCAGATTCACTCTGGATCTGGAAAGCTCTCACATTTATCTTGTGGTAACGGTCCCCAGAGCTTCAACCTTTTTACTAAACTACCTTTTAAAAAAAGCTGTAAGTGAAAGTTTAACAACCCCTCTCCTCCAATAAAGATTGTTCAATAAAATCATAACTGTGTATTTCTTGGCCCCAATCCATGTATCTGATTCTGCATAGATGTGAGGCAAAACCTGCCAAAAGGCTGGGAGGACACCCGCTGGTCTTGGTGTCATTGGTGTTGAGCGCTTTGCTTATTTTATCTTTGCTCCTCTTCTCCTAATACTTTCCCTACATACCCCTTTTTGGTGAAGTGGAAGTTTGGGAGATGATCAGTGTCTCTGGTGCATGAGCCCTGTCTTTGTATGTATAATTCACATATTCTTGCCATGCGTATCTTGAAGGGAACACTTTTAAAGCTAGTTTCTAATACCACGCCAGGAGCTTCAATATTTGAAAGCTCTTCATGACAAATAATAATAATAATAATAATTATTATGTAGATTATGTATTCAGCTTCTGCTGGGAACTTTGTTTTTTCTGCAGTTGGTCTTGGACCAGTCTGCCATCAGTCAGCGTTGTACACCTCTTCTAGCCCATGTGTTCCTCTTCAGTCCTGTGGTTAGCCATTTTTTTCCCATTATTATCTTTAAAGTCCTTCTACCTTTATATTCAGTGTTACACTTGTTGCTATTAGTTAAGAATTTCCTTTTAATGTGAGCAAAACTCTTGCTTTGCTCAGGCAAACCCTCAAGACATAAAACCACGAGCATGGTTCTAAAAAAAAAAACATATAGAAGAAATTTCTCCCTCTAGAAATACTTCTAATAATTGTGTTCAGATCTCTTCAGTGGTATAGCAGTGCCTTATAAGTGCCTTCCCACTGTGGTGATTTCTAGTTCACTTTCAAAAATCTGGCTTATTTAAAACGTTGCTATTAATAGCTCTCTGTTGGCAAAATGAAAGATAAGTCCATGGGATATCCAAGTTAAGCAGGGCACCGGGTTTACATTGGGTTTGTGCCCAGCAGCTGCTGATCCTGAACTTCTACAAAGAAGCCGTGCATTAATCAAGGTGTAACCATGGGGACAAGTTCCGTGTTGATATTCTCCCTGTGCAGGGGTAGTCGCCGTAATGTGACCTGTAGAGGCAAATCACGTAATTCCTCTGCAATTTGGTGTGATCACGGGTAATAAGGTACCAATTTCTTGACTACCTCGGGGATACGCTAATGCTGTTGTTGCCGACTTTTCCTGGAAGAGTTGAGGAAAATGCAAAAACAGCGTTTAGCGAATTAGGGCTCCATTTTTCCTAAAGGTGCCTCTGTGATTACAAGAGTCCCAAATATCTAAATATACGCCAGCAGTATGGTGCTTCTGGGCGCAAATTATATGGTGATGTGCACACATCACCTGTGTCAAAGGTGCAGGGAAAGAACAACTGGGCAGCATTAGGGAGAACAAAATTGTTTAATTGGACTTCTTGTATTTATTTTTAGCTTGTGAGATAATTGCTTCATTAGGGGTGGTAGCTTCTGATTTTATTATATCAGTGTTTATCAGAACTACACGCGGTTCCTGGAAAGCTGTAAGCAGTCAGAAAAGCCCCCTGGATGCTCAGAAATGGCCACTAAGAAAGGAATAGTTCAAGTATGTAAGTGTGAGGTATCCAGAGAAACAGCCATTTTAGGAGGGACAAGGACCATTTCGTGGTTTCGTTAAATTAAAAGCACCACTTCAGCTAACTTGGTCCTACATCTAGAGCTCTTAAAGGTGCCCACAGGAATATGTGAATTAGTTTGTCTTAATTGCCTTATTTAATTTGAACGTTTAAATTGCGTTTCTGTCTTTAATGCAGCCATTTTTTTGCCGAAAACACTTTCTGGTATGGATTTGCGTGTGTGCTTGTTGTGTGTGCTCGCTGGTTTGGTTCTCCTCCAAAGATCTTTTCTTTTTCCTCCGAAAAAAAATAGTGAGAATTAATGTGTTGGCAAAACCCAGCCCTGACTTCAGAGAGAGTTGTGAATAATGAATGCAGGATCTTTCTCTAGCAGCACTGGCACTAAAACATCAGCCAGCTTTTTATTAAAAATGCTGCATGCATCCTTATGCCCCCCAAAAAAAGAACAATTCAAGTGCAGAGAACTCCTAGACCCTGATCAGCCAATATATTTAGTGCGAGTGGACAGATGGGACCAGATTTGGTGTAAACAGAGTTTTGCATTGGCTCCAACAGCTCTGTGCAATGCTGCTGGATCAGGGCTTAAACATTCCCGTAGAAGAGACAAAGTTAGCTTTCAAGCAGAGCTAGTTAAAAGTAAAAACATGTAGCAGGGGAGGGGAAAAAAAAGACGGGATTCTCGCTCCGTTTCTGTACTCTTTCGGCATGAGGTTGTGTAATTGTTGATGCCCCTCTGTTGGTCTGTAAAACAAATGTATCGGACTTGGCTAATGGTTGCTTAAACGTGATTCTGGCAAGAACAGGGGAGAGTTTGGTTTGCTCAGCCTGAGGGAATCCTCCTAAAGCATCCTCTTGGAGTCAATGGGAGCTTTGTCATTGACTTAAAGATTAAAGGGTTCAGTAAGGTGAATTGACTTAAATCAAAGTGATTTAGCGGTGATTTAAACCAACAAGCAGAAAACTTTGATTTAAATAATTGATTTTAATCTTATTGTGAATTTATAGTTCTAGCTGTTTTAAGAGAGGCAAATGCCTTGAGTGGTGTGTCAGTTTGTGACCAAACAGAAACTTGGCTGATGCATTTTAGGAAACTCAACACAAAAAAATATTTTACGAATATAAAAAGTAAAACACTACTCTCTTTCCAGTTATATGGGTCTTTTCCTGACCAGCTCTGTATTCTGGCTTAACCTTTCTTAAATTCCTGCAAACCTATCTCCTGTTTTAAATCCTATGATTTAATTCAATGCTGATTCATTCTTGAGTCATATATTAGTTCTTACAGGCTTTTATTGCAGAACTGGACGTGATCCCATGCAGTCTATCACCATTCGGAGTGGATTTTCATGGACACTAGAGGGAGCACATATCGTTTTAGGAATGTACAATTATTTTTTTTGACCTGTCAAACCAGAATGTTCTAATCACGCAACAAAATATAGTGATACATAGCAATATATATGGTATTAATAACCAGTTTTGTGCATCTCAGGTAATTCATCACAGGGAACACGTGGAAAGGGTAAAGGTCATTTGAGGGAAAACTTTTCTGTAAAAATTAATTAAAAATTCCCACATTTTCAAGGGCACAGAAGTGATGCGGTGTTTTCTCCAGACACACAATTGGGCACAAAGTGGGAAGCAAGTATGGGCAGATTTCAGAAATGTGCTGTTTTTGTGAGTACTGTGGTGCCGTGCCTATGGATGGAAGACGGAAGGAGGCACCAGCAACATTTGCCTGCTATTGTGCTGAGCTATTTTTTCCCTTAGGGCTCAGTGTCTTCCCTGGCCCAGAGCAGAAATCTCAGGAGGGAAAAAAAAAAAAAAAAAAAGTCTGGGCAATATAGACACGAACTGGAATGTTATTCATGAAATTTCTAGAATACATAGGTAAATAGAGAAGAAAAATGATTATATATAGCGAGCTCTCTACTACCCATTTTTCTGCATTGTTAAGGAAATTTATTGCCTGTCTCAAATGAGATCGCTACCACTGGTAATAGTTTTACCCCCTTCTTCCTCTATTTAACTTCAAGTTTAGATATAACTTTGAGTTCCAATGACTCTAGGTTGGTTTCAGTAACACTATATATATTTTAGGGGAAATGTATTGGTTAAAATAAGTATTTCATCTCCTGTAATTTTATTGACTTGTGTTAAAATGCATTGATTTTGGCTGAAATATTTGGATTTCAGGGTAGATGCATCTGTTCTTTTAAGAGTGCATTGGAGTCAGTTGTTGTGTTTCAACAAATAAATCCCCATTGAAAAGCAAATTTAACATTTAAAAGGATTAAATGGATGTTAATCAGTCAGGCATCATATTTTCAAACATGTCAGTCTTTTTTCTAATGTGTAAAACATTATAGCACTCAAAAGCATTTTTTCTAATCTTATTCTATTAATCTTATTCTTAATGTACACAATAGTAAACCTATTGTGTCGTGTTTGCTTTATTAAAATACGTGTTCAAATTAGTGATTTCTGTCTCTCTGTCTTAACTCAGGGTTAATGAGGTTGGCTGACTAATGCCTATTTAATTTCTCTTACCTCTGCAATGTAATTGAAGTGAGATGTGAATGCAACATGTTTAACCTTCCAGCAAACAAGAGCCTTCAAGCTCCTGGTCTGAAGCAGTGCTATCATCATCATCTGTGATAGCAGGTAATCAGTTGCACCTATTGATTTGACACGGATTTCCATCACTTCTGCCAAGTGTGTTGTAACCCCTCCAAAGCCTCCTAGTGTCTGAAGTTACTGCCTTCTCTTCCATGTCTCCTTTTCTGCAGTTAAAGTGGGAATACTTTCCTGTCTGTCACGGTGTAGAATAAATAGCAATGTTTTAAAAGCATTAGAAAGTTTGAAGCGTTTTGTTACCATCAGAGACCCAAACTTTGCTATTAGTGCACAGAGTGAATTTCTTTGGTGCTAGTACTGGAAACCAATACTTGTACATAAAAAAAAAAAAAAAAAAAAAGAAGGAGCTGCCATCTTTGAACAAAAATCAATACCAAATATTTAAGCTTAAATCAATGACCATATTGTTTTTCCCAATAAATTAGTTTTCATATACAGTTATTTTGCAAGCTCTTTAGAGGGGTCCTCAACAAACATATATATATATTTTTTCAGCACATTCATAGACCCATATTTTCCCCTTTCATGATGAATCCTTGGAAAAGGCTGTGAGAGAAGGAATCTGCAGTTGTTTTGTAGAGTCCCCTCTCCGTTCCTCCCTCCTTTTAATTCTCCGCCCGTTTTCTCCCATCAGGAGAAGTTGCTCTTGCTCCCTTCTCCACGACTAGTCGGTAGCTCAGCTTTTTGGCAGGTTTATGTTAGAGATGACAGATCTATGGAAAATATGGAAGTGGTAATTCTGGACAAGCTTTGGCCAAGCTGACTGTCCACGTCAGCAGATGGAACCTCCATGGGCCTCAGCCCCACTGCTGGCACCGAAATGACCCTGTGGCTGCTGCTCCACACCTGCCAGTCTGATCCCGTGCTCCTAAAGAAAGTGTTATTTGTGCTTTTTGTGTTCCTCTGCTTTGCAGTGGGCTTGACAGGCTATAACAGGGATGGAGTAAGCAGGTTTATAAAGCTGTTACTTCTGTAAAAGAAATACACCAGTGATACAGCTTTGGGATGCTGTGGTAGGTGATGTTTGGCCATGGTACTGCAGGTGGACGAGCCCCCCTTTTGCTCCCTTCCCTGTGCCATGAACCCTTCCCTCCTATAAACCTCTGCCTGGAGTGTGAGGGTGACATTAGATTCAAAAAATTGCTTAAAATGTGTAACATAAAGCTAGCTACAACATTTTTTAATGAAAGTATGTGTTTAATATTACTGCTGAATACCCGTGAGTAAGAGACGCGACATATACGTCTTACAGAAATGTTGTGTTACATATATACATCCTTCCTGTGAACCTAACTATTTTTTTTTCCAAATTTTGGTTCCCAGCTAGTCATAAATCTCACATGAACGGTAGGTTAATATTCAAATTCTGTTATGGCTACTTTTAATAACATAGGTAACTCCTAAACATGGGAGTAATTTTCTTACAAACTGCAGGAGTCTCTCTGCATACAGAGCTCCTCGTACCTCTTAGCAGCCATTATTCAAAGTTAAAGGCAAATAGACCTTTATGGGTTTAAATCCAACCAGTATGGCTTATCAGCAAATTAATGACTTACAAACCAAAAGCAATTCTGCTACATCTAATATTCCACAACTGCAAACGAACATATTATATGCATTAATCAATTTGTCATAAATGAACCCCTACTTTGTATGCAGGCAAATAAAATAGTAATGCCACAACGTTCTTTATTCATAAACCAATATGTAACAAATAAATGGATTTTGATGTAGGCATATTTTATTGTACAAGTGAGGGATTAAATCCATATGCTTGTTACACAAATTTATATAACCTGTAAGGATCAATATGTGATATATATAACCTATTTTAAACTCTCATATGTTTGGTACTTCATAATTACCTCGATTTTATGAAAAGTTCCTGGTTTTAAGACAGTTCTAGAAGCAGTTCAGACTTTTAATTAAAAATTTTACTTTGGCTTTAAAAAGGTCATTTTAGCCAAGGGGAGATAATGTCCTTTTATAGTAGCACATCTTGCTTCTCTTCCTAATTGATGTTATTTGCTGGCTGCTGAAGAATAATTCATGCTGGTGTTCAGGGGAGAAAAAAAAATGGAATTGCAATAGTGTTATTGCAGGTTTTTTCAATAATATTTTTCAGTGTCAGAGTGTTCATGCTTTCTTGTTTGTCCTAGTAGAAAAGCGATCTTTTAAAATAGTGATGTGTACCACTGTTTTTAATTGGTGGAAAAATGTGGTATTTTACTAATTAAGTACAAAAGACTGGCAGGATGTGTTTACTCAATAGACGGTAGTGTGTGCTGTGGCCCACTGGAAAATTAGCTGTTGAAGCATGCACCGGTCCACTAGCTTCCAACCCTTTCTCATCTGATTTCTCATCTGATTTCCTTTTGTATAGGAAAGTACTCTGTCTGCAGTGTTTGCTGCAGAGAATTAGCTCCAGCACTGTGAACATATGATGTACCTTTTAAAAATAGCAGATTATTAAATCTAAAAAAGAGCGAACAATATAACAGTTCAAAGAGAATATATAAAGCAAGAGCTGAGCATCTTTCAAAAATCAGAATAAGTGGTCTTTAAATCCAAGAAAACTTTCTACGGAAATTTTTTCCTCTGAGGCAAAATGTTTTCTTCAGAGGATGAAAAGTGAAGGGGATACATTATGGAAAGCAAATCAAACCAAGTGAAGACAAGCTATAAATTGATGAAAGCAATCAAGGGAACAAAATGCAAAATGAGAAAAATAAGGGGAATATTTTGACATCTTGATTTTAAGAAAATCTCTTCCTAGCTTTTCTAGTGTCTCTAGGAGCAGCTCTGCAGTTGTCGCATGGTGTCTGTTCAACTCAAAATAACAGGAATAACAGGAACTTAAAGGTGAAAGCTGAGTAGTTATGTGTGGCTTAGACACATCTCCAGTAGCCAGATCATGTCCTACAAGGACAGAAAGGACAACTCAGATGTTATCTTTCCTTTGGCATGTGCATGGCATTGTGATACCCAGCCCCAAATTTCCAAAGAGCATTTCAGTATAATTCAAGAAACTCATGCATGTGACTGAACTTAATTCACTTATTCCATCTACTTGCTTACAAATAATCTGTTTTTAGAACACTTTTTGGTCCTGAAATCATAACAAGAAAATACTTTCATTTCTTACCAAAGAAATTTGGTGATTCTCTTGCCATTATTTTCATAAAACTGTAACAGCAAGGCTTGAAAACTAGCAATGACTGCTGCATGTCTGACTTAGTTAAATATTCAAGATAATACAATATATTAAAAAAAAAAAAAAAAAAAAAAAAAAAAAAAAAGCTGTCACCACCTATTAAGGCACTTCCATAGTAAGAGATTTGCAAATGTTTGCTGATGGTTTGCTCTGAGAATCAAGGATCCTGCTGAGTGCTAAGAATTAGTGAAAATCAATGAGTTCTTAGTATGCAGAAGGTCAGATAGATATGTTTCTAAAATACAGAGATGTACAATTCAAGTATTACGGTGCATATGTGCCTTGTTTAAAAGATCTCTTTATGACAGATTGTTTCTCCCCTCAATCTATCAAGTCATTAATTTTAAATCCTGAGGAAACACATTCCTATGTATGTTACTCTGGAAAGTGGTTATGTTGCATTTTTTTTTTTCAAGTGGCTTTCAGAACCATTGTTATCTTTTATGTTGGCTACAAAGTTATACCCTTTGTTTCCTAGTACATCTCATGGACTCTTAATTTCAGGGTTTTTCTTGTTTTTTTTTTTTTTTTTTTCCTTCCCATAGACAGAATAGAGCTCCATCTCTGCGCCTTTGCCTGCAGATCATTCCTGCATTAACCTAGATTACTTCATTTACTGCCTGATTCACCTGATTTGGAGCCTGGATTTTTCCAGAGGTGTACCCTCAAGCTACAAAAGCAATACAAATATGTGGTTGGGTACCAACATAAGTAATTTGACCATTAAAATTGCAGAGCTCCCTGCACTTCCCACAAAGTCAGATGAGTGCTTCTTAGTATTCAGGGATGTTGAGTTTAGCAGGCTGGGTTTTTTTGTTACCTCGTTTTTGTCGAGCCAGTAGAGTACCTCAGAAGTTAGTTGCAGTATTGGATGACGTTCAACTCTTTATCGTGAATTTTGAGCATACAGCTGTGTGTCAACACTGTTTCAGATTGTCTTAAATTCTGAATAGAATTTAGAATCTGCTGTCTTTTTGGGGTTTATTTTGAGTTGAAAGACCATTAAAAATATATATATAAAATCAATTGGGCTAAGTGCTTTTCTAATCTCCTTCAAAGATAACAGCAAAGAAGAGATGGTCCATCCCACAGCTGGTATCATCACAGTCCGGTCAGTAACCCATGCCTGCACTTGTTAAATAAAGCCATAAGGGATAGCATGCATTAATCCTCCTGTATGCAACTGTAAGTATGATATATGCATGTTTATCTGAAAAGTAAAATTTAGTGGTTTGAACACTGCCTCTGAGCAGTGAGGGACTGGATAAAGAGAAGCAGATTTCTACACAGTGAATCGGGAAAAGACTTCTGATATTGGAGGTAAAACTATGTTTAGAGGTGGTCATGAGTTGCAGAAAGGGAATTTCCTTCTAGAAATGATAAAAATCATTTAAAAAATCACCATGAAGATGTACAGCAGTGGGACAACTGCACAGTAGGGCTGCGATATCTCCATCTTTAGAAATCCTCAAGTGTATTTCATGAGACCAAGCAGCACCTGACCCACCTCTGAATTTAACTCTGCTTTAAATGAGGGAGTTTCTCTAGAGTCCTTCAGAGGTCTCTTCCAATATACAATAGTATGATTCCCAAAAGAGGAGGGTCCAAGCAGTATCACTGTTTTAAGATTCCTCCTTCCCAGTTAAATACTTAAAACGTAAGAGGTAATTCTGTCAGCAATCAAAAAAACATAGGGGCTGTGAAAGAAGCCTTTAAGACTTACCTGAAAATTGCACCAAAATAGTATGCTTCTAGAGGAGAAGGTCACATAGTTGAGGCGAGATGTATGTGTTTCCAGTTAGCTTACATCATGGTTTATTTCTAAAAAGATTTGTAAAAGCTAGAGTATTTGAGCAAACCATTATTGTTAGATAGCACAAAATATCAAAAGTTCAAGAAGGAGTCACTATGTAAATCTGTAACGGAAATTTTCAGCATATAAAAAGCTTTTCTTTGGAAAAGCTGTTTTGGCTGTGAACATTTTTCTAGCCAATTCTGTAACTGCTACAAGACACACATAGGGTAGCTGATAATACAGAGAGAGCATTGTCAGGTAATGTTGACCTCAGAGGTGGGTTTTCACTGAAAATCAACTTTTGGGTTGCAAAACTGGCTACGATAAATATGATGAGCAGCTTTATAAAGAGGAGACTGACAGCTTTAGCTGTGCACAGTGGCATTGATCATACTTGGAAAAAGATTGAAAAAGACGGTCAGGAAAGGTTCAGCTTCAGAATTTTCGCTTTAGCTTGGGCTAGTCAAGTGGTGTTGATCCTCGGGCGAAGGTAGCCTTGATGTTGACTTTGTCAAGACTATAAAAATGAAGCAGAAGAGATGAAATGCTGCACTAAAGACCATACAGCATGCTTTTCTTGTTGCACTTGAACAACTGTGCAACTGTGGAGACAATACAATGGAAGTGGCATTTGGACAAGGCAGCTGCACTGCCTCCTGGTTAAAGAACCTTAAGAATTAATTGTTTGGAGTAATTGGTCTTCTGAATTGCAGCTAGATCAGTGATTCTTTGACTGATGCCCACTTGTATTGGAAGAGCATCAGTGCAAAGAGCAACCAGCCACTGAACGTGTTCAGAAACTGTGCAATGATTTGATTGTCGGCATTGGGTTTGGTGGAGCAGAGCCAGTTCCAGAAACCTCCAGTGGTCCCAGTGGAGCACCAGTGGCTGTTCCTTTGATGTGTTTGTCTTGCTCTGTGAGGTGTGAATGTTTTGGGGAGAAACCTTTTGAAGTGATAGTATGTGTTTGTGGAGCTAGATAGGACAAAAAGGAACTTCACTGCTTATTCTGCAGACTGTATGCATCAAAACATTGAAAAGTATTGCATCTGGAAGTTAGCTGTAAGCAGAGACACATCATGACTAAATTTTCTGAGGAATGAAATCTCCTCAGGTTGTTGCAGTGCAAGGTAGAAATCACTGTGCAGACGTGCTGGAGGAGACTGTGGTGAGCCAAGCTGCTTGTGGGTGTAATTATCTGAACAAAAGCATGGGGAGACAGAGGTAGCCTCTGAGGGGGTATCCTCCTCAGTCCTACTGAAATCAGAATTATATTTCAGTCTCAGACACTGAGCTTGTGCATTGGTCCCAAGTTACGAAAGTTCCTGACAGATCTTTCTGTGCTAGGAGGAAACATTTTATGGATGAAGGACAAAGCTGTTTTGGTTACTGTGGTAATAATCAGAAACTGGGGAAAAAAATATTCTTCGAGCTCTTCAAACGCACCCAATCTATGCCGCTGGTATAACAAATTACAGGAGTAACATGGGAAAACACAGAAAAAGCTACTCTTATTTTGAAGCAACAGGAGTAGAAGGGAAAGTTAAGGGCTTTCTGACACCTTTTTAGTTGTACCAGTACTATTAATTAACTTGAGTTTTAATTGGGGGAATAGAGGGGACTGAGAATTAAAACAAACGATCCTGAAATAGTGCTCAGCAGGGCCAGCAAATTGCTGCAAGATACTGAAAAGCTGAAAGATTACAGGTCTGCTTAGTTACAGGAACTGCTTTAGGGACCACAGGATTTGAGAGGAGAAAATGCTTCTTTGGGGACTTATTATAATGTGGAGAAATCTCTGTAAATGATAATGTCAGCTGTAGCATGCTCCTCCCAGGGCAGAAGAGCTAGGGACAGACAAATTTTAATAAATGTTTCTCTGAAAGTCTATAGAAGTTAAGAAATACCAGCCTTATATACTTTTGGAATAGCCTGGCTTTAGCAGTGACCTTGTTTTATGTGACTTCTTGCATTATTGCTTCTTAATTTATTTATCTAATAATTATTTATAATTACAGAATTGATCTGTTTGAAAGTGTTTTTGCTTTGTGTAGACTTCCCTATCATAGTTTATTACTCTGATAGACATGGAAAAGTGTTAGCATATATCCAGTATAAAAGAAAACTCAGTAATTCTCCAATAATCCAAAATAATTGTAGTAAATTGTGTTGTTTAATGTGTGGCCTTAATTTACCTGTATGGAAACTGCTGTTCCTCTGGCCCGTTGGGACCTGTGATCTCACACAAACAGGTCTTATTTTTCTTTTTGGCTGGGAATGCTATACAGAGGTTCAGAAGAATGCCAACTTTTATTAAACTGATATGTTCGTCTAAAATATTAAAGAAGTTCAGGTTTTAAGTTTTTGACAGCACTTTGGGTCAAATTCCTGTTCTAGCTAAATTGGTTCAGTCTTCCCAAGCTACTCTAATCTGAGTTTCTACAAGTATAAAAAAAGCTTCATGAAGCATAACGTGTCTATGACCATTTCTGTAAATGTAGCAAGGAAAATCAGACAAGATGGATAGATCAAGGGGAAAAATCCTTGCTAACCAGTCAACTTGCAAAAAAAGTAAGAAAAGGAGGAGCTGTAAATGAATTGTTGATGTAGCCCAGCAACCTTCTTGAAGGTGTAAGAGGAGAGGTGTGAAGGACAGGAGTGACTCAGCTGAGATGTATAAATCTCAAACTTCAGGCGTTCAGTTTCTTTTCAAATGCTGTCATGTGTACTAATCCCAACTAAACCACTGTTCATTCAGTATTCATGAAGGAAAAGTAATATTTTTAAGTCAGCTTCAAATAAAGCGTTTCTGGTACTGAGATCAGCACTGGGATTGGTATTTTCAACATGGATGTTGAAAATTTTGGATTTACAGGTGAATTTTGAGAGATGGTAAAATAACAGAAAAAATAAATAAATGTCAACCCCAAACATAAATGAAACAGTTTCCATAGGAACACAGATGTGCGATGTTTGTGCATGTCATATTTAGCAACGTGATTGCATGTTTGTTCTGACCTTACAATTGAAAAAGGCCATTTGAGAATTCTGGCAGTTGAGGATCCTAACAAGGGATCATTATGCTAATGGCTCCTGAAATATCCCTAAACTCCTATGTTAAAGTTCATAGCTGTAAATGGCTCACAAAGAACCCAAAGTATAAATCATTGAATGACTGAGTTCCACTTTACCCTCAGCAGAGTACTCTGCTGGCTGTTGGTACAAAGAAAATGTGCATGAAAATGTTCTTTAATGTATATCATGGTGATCTTGAAAGCCAAAGTGGAAGCAACATTGAGCGGTAACCTTTATCCAGTAAATACCGTGTTTTCGTAGGTTGCCATTAGGGTAAATTTCCCCTGGGGCTGGTTTTGTGGGAGCTGCCTGCTGTCTCACAAAGCCGTACCTGCGTCGGCAGCCCCTCCTGCCTCTGGTGCCTCTCTCTCTGCAGAGCCACGTGGTGGTTTGTCTTCCTTTGTAACATGGCTCTCAAAGCAAAATACATATTTGTAGAGATGTATAGGAACTCTATGGGTGTCTTTGGAAATGCAGGTGACTCAGTTAACTTGTAGATTGGTGTGAAGTATTTCAGCATCCAATAACTCTGGTGTTTGAGCTGAGTTTTGTAGCACTTGCAACATGAGCAGAGCCCATATGACATTTTCTACCCGTTGACCATCCGATAATTTTAACGTCTACTGATTTGAGTATACAGAAGCGTTCAAGTTGATAAAAAGCTTTCCCTACTGGCTCCTGTGGCTCTGCTTTTCTTCTCCTGGGCAGATTCAAAGTCGCAACCTGAGCCGTGGCCACGCTGAGCCTCAGCAGGTGCCAATGGCACTTAATCTCCTTGGAGGCACCATGCCATGACTTGCTCGCTGTGCAATTCCCTCATTTCTGCTGCAGTTGTAAAGGGGGCCTAAATTGGAACATAAATTGTCTCTAGTTAATTATTTCATTAAATGAGCAATGTGGACCGCTAAGCATTATTATTCCCATTTTACAACTGGGGAAACGAAGTTAGCGGTGTCTTAGCGATACGGATGTGAATACGTAGTCGCATAGCTGGATTCTCATGAGTATCATAAATAAGACCAAAATCTGGCATGTTTCAACTGTTCTGGTCATTGAAAACAGACTGGTAATGAAGACAAATTTGTGCATACGCTGTACTTGTTCTGAATGTACAATTTCTACTCATCTCTGCTAGAATCAAATGTGAGGTCTGAACTCTGGCTGCAGAATGCTCCAGGATAATTAGCAAGCACAAAAACCCGAATCCCAGAATAGGGTGTAATAATACTGCTTATCTTTTCGTTGTAGTAAATTCAGGTGCTCTAAAAGAAATCTCTGCTTAGGCCCTCTCTTTCATCTGGCACGTGATTTTTGTGAAGATAAGGGTATGCATTATAATCCGGAGGTATTTTTTCAAGGCTTTTTATGTTATTCTTTTTTTTTTTTTATTCGATAGAAACAGTTCTTGAAGAAAAAGTGTTTTTTTTGTTTCAGATTACCTTTCAAAACAGAGGGAATGTGTGACGTGACTGGGTGCTTGTAATGACTTCCTTACATTCCCAAACATTTCCTTTAAGGCTTGCCAATGTGTGGGTTTTAGTGCTTCCTTCAGTTAATCAGAGATGTCTGAATGGAACATCAAGGACTCTCAGGTGAGTCGGTGACTACTCTTGGAGTACTTGAGTTGTGAAAGAAAAAATTGGATTTCAGCAGCTTTAGCTTTCACGAAGTGACTTATTAAAATACTTTATTTTGGCTCATCAAATCACCTTGCAGTGCAAAAACAGAATGGAAATTACAGCTGCAAAATGAGACTGGTGTCAGCATATTTTTTTTTCCCTCCGGTAGGCAATGCTTTCCCAGATCTAAATCTTCTTCGGCACGCCAGGCTGAGGTTGGAGTGGCATTGCTGAAATGCCTTCGTGGGGTGTGCTTATCGATTCCTCCTCCGATACAAATGGACTGAATGCAGGGTGTCATCTAGGCTTAGAGGAACGCTTTCCCTCAAGGGTGATTGTCCATGTAACATGCTATTATTCATTGCAGCAGATGATTGTATTATTGAAGTATATAAGGAGTACGGGCACACTTACACTTCGGTGCTGTAATTAGTTGTGTTTTTTACCTTAGCGTGACCTACCAGCAGCACTGGGGCATTGCAGGACCTCATAGGCAATGCAATATGTTGTTGATAGCAGGAAGCCGACCTCCTGGGTGAGATATTTGTGGGATCCTGCAGGGAGCCAAGGAAATCCACGCTTTGGAGGCACGGTGCCCCACCGAGAGAGCTTTCACAGAGGCACTCGCTGCAGCTTGTGGAGAAAATGCTGAACTTCTAAGTGCTCACCAGTGTGTGTCTCATCCAGCCCAAGGGAAATAACTGGGATGTGTTTATAAAACACGCTCTTGCCGTCAGCATGCAGGAGGGCATGGGAGAAAATGGGATCCCGTGTCGCAGCAGCCCATGCTTGTTATTGGCATGAAACAGCTGAGAGAGGGGTTGTGTGGTGTGTTGTAACTAGAAGGAAGATTGGTAGCTGCCATGTCTACAGGCTTCTTGTGGGATGAGTGATGTGTAGTTTTATTTCTGATTTTATTATCGGTCTGTCAGTCTTTTTGAAAGCATTCCTGAGGAAGAGTGGCTCGCCATTAGGAATCCTTAAAGCTTTTCTGCAGTCATTTACTATGAATGTACGGCATTTATTTCACATTGTAGGAACGTTTGTCTTTTTACCTTCTAATCAGGCACAGCAGGCATATATCTGCATATTAAAATGACTTATGAATGGCAGACAAAAATGTGGTGCTGGTTTCTAATAGTGAGGGTCACGTTTGGTTACCAAAATTTGTCAGCACTTCCCAGCCAGCAGAAGCTGGTTTTGTTGTATGGGGCTGATACCAATGAAAGGTCTCATTTAACTGCAATTTGCAGGCAATGAATAAAGATGCCAGCCCTAAATTTCAGCCTGGAAAGCAGGAGCAAGCAGCTAGTGGTTCAACCTATGCCATTTTGTGTCGGGTTGTTAGTGCAGTGTGTAGCTTGGGTCTCCTATGTTTTAATATTTCAGGTTTAAGAGCCAGGACAATTTGTAGAGTCCCTCATGAATCCTGCTTCTTCTATCAATTCCCCATCTGTAAATTAGGGGTAGCTCCCTAAGTAGGAGGTCTTCACTGGTGCCAAAAAAGTAATTCTTTCCTTAAAATCTTCACAGTCCACACCTTTAGTAAAATTTCTCATGTGGTAATAATCACTGCTCTTCCCATGCTCAGAAAATAAACGATGGGTCTGTTGCTGTAAGACCAGCTCTGGTGGCCATGCTGAGAGTAGTTATGTTAATCACCACAGGAAGGCTACATTTCAGAAGAGAACAGAAAACATTCCTCTACTCGTTTTTAGAAAGCCTTTCAAGAAAGACTTCTTCCTTTTGGGTGCCTGTGCAGTGTAATCTGGAATATTGTTGAACATCAGGTGGACCAGAAAGGGGTGCTGAGTGGTACCAAGAGTTGCTGCTCCCTCTCAGAACATCTGGGAGGCTTCTGTGTCTGAAATGTGCAGATCCCCTACCATGTCAGCCACAATCTGTGCTGTAGAAGCACAATTTCTAATGCAAAGTAAAACAAACTCGGAAAAAAATTGATACGCAGTTTCCTGCTTTCATCCTTACATCATGTTTTTTGCCTAAATAAGACAGCTATGATCAGCATATGCTGATGAAGGGTGGCATTTTGTTCTTTGGGTATTTGCTTCATCACTGGCATCTGTGGCCCAAAGGAAAAATCCAGCTAAGGGCTCCTTGGCAAAAACAACTTCCAAGTGTAGTGCTACTCTCTCCTGTGGCCATTACCAAAACAGCAGTGGCTTGAGGTAAAGCAAATTAGAAAGGCAAATGCAGTTTCTGAAGGAAATCTTTTATAGCCTCGTGCGTTTTGAGGTAGGTTTACTGACCAGAGTCTTCTTCCCGAGGGAGCTGAACCCCCTCTCATCTGAGGGAGAGTTGGCTGCTTGGGATGAGCTGAGGCATTGCTGGGTTTGCCAGGTCTCCCCAGGCTGTCTTGCTTCTTCCTTGGACCTGTGAACCTGTAATGCTGTGTTGGCCTGCCTCACTGCTGAGTTTGTACTAATAGTGCTCCAACATACTGATATCCACAGAGAAGGGATTACAGTCTATAAAAGGCAACATTTTCCAAACTTGAGCTTTATCTTATTTAATCATAGCCTTAAACCCTGCTCTGATTAAAGTCACAGATCCAAGTGCATTTGTGTTTTTTCTTTTTGCATAGAAATGGGGAAAACCAATTCCTCACAGGGTGTTGCATGACAGTCTGGAAAAGGAAGCAGATGCAACCATTTTGCAGGTTCATCGAAGTGTTTAAAGAACACACATTTGG
Organism: Aythya ferina; assembly: GCF_964211825.1. Classification (NCBI taxonomy): domain Eukaryota; kingdom Metazoa; phylum Chordata; class Aves; order Anseriformes; family Anatidae; genus Aythya; species Aythya ferina. The sequence continues at coordinate 37,070,949 of NC_140303.1, read as the reverse complement.
CTTTCAGGATATTATCAATCAAATGCTTATTTTGGAGTTGTTGCTATCATCCAAGTCTAGGTTTAAAGATCAAATCAGAAGGTCAAGATTTCAGACATTTCCCTCCACGGACCTCTTCTGGGCATATGGGTTTTTTGATGCAAAGATAGATGGCTGGATTTTCAAAACTGTTGAATACATAGCAACTGCAAATGATCTCCAAGGGAAGACTTTTAAAGCTCCAAAAGGGCACAGAGCAGCTGTACCCTTTAGCAACTTGAGGAAACTTCATTAAGTGAATGGGAACAACTGTCTGCTCCGATAACCTGCTACCCTGTGTAGGTGCCTGGCTCTCCGCTAATGTTTTTTTTATGCCTTGGCTGCAGTAATGCTTCTGAAGCTAGGCAGTCTCTACTCAGAGCATATTTGAAATTGTGAGCCAAAATTTGTGTGCATTTTACTGGTGTGTTGTTGTGATGCTATTATTTTTCTATCTGCACTTCCAGTAAAAATGAATTCCTTTTTACAGTTTCAATATATTTTCTTTATTTTCTAGAATGGCTTTTAGACCATTAATACTCATTATTTTTTTCAATCTCCTCATGAATACAGTCATGATATTTTTTTCAGTCTCCTAATGAATACGGTCATTATATATATATATATTTAATCTCCTAATGAATACAGTAGTGACATATATATTTTTTAAATTAAGAGTGTGGCACAGAATAAACTGCAATACCAAAAATCAGACCCATTATTTGCTGTTCTCTTATGCAAAGTACTGCATGTAATCAGACGGATGGTTAGAACACATCTTAAACAAAAAACAAAACAAAACACAAAACAACCCTGAATGTTGTGTTACACTACCATCAGATCCTTAATTTTAAAATATGTGGGGTTTTTGGTGCAAAATGAAATGCAGTACAAAGGGCTGATGATCTTTTCCTGTAGTCCTTGCCATATCACTGCAGTGTAAAACTCAAGACCAGCTACCATGCAAAGCAGTTGGCACCGAAGAGAAAAGATACAAAAGCTTTCAAACCTGCACAAAACGAAATGAAAACAATCTCCTATCAGAAGCATCTCAGAAGTGTAGTTGCCTTTGAACAGTGACAACTAGCATTTAAATTACAGAACGGACCCAAGCAGAACCGCAGAGCACAAGAGGAAAATATGTAACACGTGGGGCAGCTGTGCTCCTCTGAGCTTTTCTTGTCTGCAAGGGATGGCGATGGCAGATGAATGCACTCAAGCACTGCAAAAATAGTAATACCTTCTGGTGTTAGTCCTTCAGTGGAAGGCCTCAAGGTGTTTTCTTTAATAATTATGTGACTAATTTTAATATCCTGTTAAGGGAGACGTGGTTGTGTCCCTTTATAAGTGCTGGAAATGAAGTTGTGTTTTGATTTATTGCAGCTTAGAAATATGGTGATGGTAAATCTAGGGATAAAATCAAAGTGTTGTTAGTAGAGCAATTGGACATTTTCACTCTAGTATGTCAAAACAGGAGAAATTCATTCGCTTTCCCTTCAAGTTCAAAAGCTACCACTCTCCTAGGCTGCCTGATTTTAGATTTATCTCATTATTTCCAAAAGGCCTGTTTCTGTTCCTGGTAGGTGGACGGTTGTACAGGACTGCTGATCTGCCCTTTCCTGCCGGAGAGGTGTCTTCATTTTGCAGAAGCCTAAATCTCCCAGAGAAGAGCTGTACTTAAATTCACCTGAATATATAAATCAATGAGTTTTAAAAGTGGCCCTGATCTGGATACCTGGTAGCTTTTTAACTCATTAAACCATGCAAGAGGTAAAAGGAAATAAAAGCAAAATAAATTAGTGGTGAGGAAACCAGATATCTTTCCTCCTCTGGCTGTAAGAGTGGAATTCAATGAAAGGTTAGTGCTGGCTAGGACCAGCTGTACTTTAGGAAGGCAATGTTTGCAGTTCTCAGCACGGTCTTCCACAGCATCTCAGCCATGACCATCAATAGCCTTCAATGCCAGTAGTGCATCACTTGGAAGCAGAAAATGCCAGTGGTGCTGGCTCATATGCTGACGTATGAGATGATCAATAGTAATGGAAATTAATTGTCAAAGCACGTCACCAGGTAGTGTACAAACCTTAATTAACCTTTAAAAATAAATATGAGGTAAGTAATACTGTCCCATGTCAGACCTGGTGGTAACGGGAATACAAAGATAAGCCTGGTTCTTTTTTTTTATTATTATTATTTTCCCCAAAAAAATATGAAAAAAGGGGAAAATCTTCAAATCCTGGGGTGCAGTTTTGTGCGTAAGACATAAGTTGAAAAAAAAACAAAAACAAAAACAAAAGTGAATCATCCCTAAAAGTACCACTTTCCTCCACCTATGACCACCAAAAATGTGCAGTGGAGCAACAGAGATGGCAGATGGTGCAGAGCTACCACTTTTTGCCCATGTTTGTTGCAAAACCAAATCTTTACTTGCAGGCTGTACTTTTGGAAGTGCATTTTAAAGGAGATTTTGCTGATAATGGAAGGGTTTTATTAGATTATTTTATAGATGTTAACAGCATGGATTTATGCTAGTATCCAATGAGAACACCCAGCGATTTAAATCCCGAAATGGAAGCTGTGCATGCCCTATTACATGTGTCGTTTAATGTTGAGGGTGCAGATGCAATTTTGTCTGCCTGTTGCCACAAATCCTCCGGCACTGCTTGAACTCTTTGCTTTTTCTCCTAGCATATACAACAACATGTCCTTGTGACATATTGTGGGCTCTTCCGTTAGATTTGATTTTTTTTTCCTCTTGTTTACTTTATTGCACTGACTTAAGAAAAATACGATACCATCCTTGTCACTGCCTTAGGGTTTTTTTCTATATAAATATTGTCTTTTTGATGATTCCGAGAATTCTGAGGAAAAAAAATATTGATTCATCTATGTCAGAAGGCTCTTCTGTATCTCATAAATATTCTTTTTGTCAAGATTTAATAATTCGTTGTCCAAGCCAGTGCTTAAGTGGAATAGATTTATGTTAATACAAACTTTCTTTGGTATTACGATGATCAATTTTTCAAGTGAGGAAAAAAGGGAAGGTGTCAGGAGCGACGAATGATCACATACACTATGGTTTACTTGTAACCTCGGGATCAAGCCTGGTGATTTTGAGGAAGAGTTCATTGGGTAGATGTTAAAATGCATTTAGGTATTTTTTGCACAGCTACCTATAGAAGTATCAGCATTGATCAAAGTCAACACGTGTTGAATTGCGAAACGTTGGTAAGGTGATATTCCACACTTGTCTTGGATAGCATCTGGGAACATGCAAATCAGGGAGTCAGTATTCAGATTTCAACGGAGAGTGAGAAACCCAGTCCAGCACGCTCGAAAAGTGGTGGGACGCTTCCCCGTGCTCATCCCCAGGCTTGCAGCCAGCTGCGAGAGGCTTTCCACCGCTGTGGGTAGGAGGCCCTGTGATGAGCTAAACCAAACCCCTGCTGGAGGGAAGAGGGGTTAGATTTTAAGATGCTTCACATGTTGAGGAAACCACAGTGATTCCAGCTAGAGTAGATGAAGATGAGACGAGGTACTCCATTTTACTAAGGATGACAAATGCCACTTTGGGGCCAAGGAAATGCATAAGACTGGTAGGATGTTAAACTATGACTAAATGCATAATGTAGCCTAGACAAACTCTAGCTTTTGGAAGATCTATTCTAATTGGAAAAGGAAGTACAAAACACTGTTGCCTCCCTTCACTGACCTGCTTTATTAATGTGTTTTTTCATGCAGGTGTTCTTTCTCAATGCAGACAGAGTTTTGCTGCTGACTTTCTAACCATGAGGAATACGATTTAGAAATAAATCAGTTCTTAATTTAATTACCTGGGCTTTGTTTTTAATTATGTGCTCCTACTAATCGAACAACAAATTATGTAAAATAGACAATGGAGAAATAAATGTGCAGGATATTTTTCTTTGCAGTTCTGGTAAGTCACTGCCTTATGAAATCATACCTCATCCACAAACTGAGTTGGGAAGGTAAACTAGAATTTAGATATGTATTGAAGTTTTATCTTTTAATGTGACTTGAAGTTTGACTTGCTGCCTGACGAAAATCAGAGGGTTATATTTCTTTCTGCAGCAAAGTTTCAGACCAATGAACATTCTGGCAGGATGAATGAAGTTTAGTTTCAACGATGACTGTACAGATTGCCAGATTATATTGTATATAATTAGCATATGTTGTTCAAAATTCTTCTTGGTTATACCAGTGAGAAGCCAGAAGTGCTCTCCTGAGATCAATGCATTTTCTCTGCTATTTACACTGCTGAAATCACAATTTAGCTCATTGTGTGTTTTTATAATATGTTGTACACAACTGTGAATACATATTTGATTATAATAGAAATGTGATTAAATTTCAGCTTTGTTCACTTCACCTGCTTTTGCTCACTGTATCTCTACTGAGATTTATGCCATCGTTAGAACTCTTCAACTGCTTCAGATGGCTGCCAGAAAAAGCAAACCAGCAAGTAACAAACAAACAAAACCCCTTCTGCCAAGACCTTGATTCCTTTTCCTCCTACAAACATGGGCTTCATCTCTGTCACTGTGGCAAGTTCATACATCGGGTATTTCCATTCCTTGTGATGCAGAAATAGAGGCTGTAAGCCAAATGAGAAGCAGCAGCTAGGTCTTCAAACACTAACTTTGAAATAGCGGTCTTTTTATGCAGAGAATAAGTATAATTTCCCGCATGTCATCTATAGTGGCTTGTTTTCCAAGAGGACAAATTAAAGTTACGCTGCTAATTTTACCAAGAGTATGGCCTCCCAGAAGAGGCTTTCTGTAGCACACATGGAGTAGCATGCATGAGCCTTCAGTAGCATGCGGGAGTGTCTTATTGGCATGCGCATGGGCTGCCCAGCGTGAGTCGTGGCCCAGTCTTTCATGAGCACTTCTGCAGTCCTAAGCACCAAGTAGCTCCAGAATAATAAACAAAACCCTGCCACTGTTATCGTCGTGCCCTCATACTTGAGCGGCAGGCTCTTGGGGTAGATGAGCGCTCTTGCTTTACGCCCGTTGACATGAGCTGAAGTTCTCTTGCAGCAGTTTTTCCTTTAGTATTGCATTCAGTTTTATGAAGTAAGCTTGTGTTTATTATCAGCTTTGCTCCCTATCACAGGCAGAAAATATAAGAGATTTTTTTTCTGAAAATGAAGGCTGGATACGATCATGGAACTTGCTTGTCTCTAGTGCCTTGAATTTGTATGACATAGTTTTCCTTTTTGTCGGGAACAACGTGCAAGCCACTGGCTGGATCAATAGAAATTGATTTTAGAATAGTGAGTAGAAGCAAACAATTGCATAAAAGGGGAAATAATCTTATGCTGAAAGCAATTGGATAATACACATTTTACCCGTAACTGATGGGTTCATAGAGATAAAAATAAAGCCAGGCATTTATGACCTGAAATTAAAAAAAAAAAAAAAAAAAAAAAAAAAAAAAAAAAAGTTAAATGAGGTTTTAATTCTGATTTGAGATATTTTTGTGCCTGATATAGAACAAAGTATCTAATTTTATTCTAAGCAGGGTGGATTTTTTTTTTTTTTTCATCTTTGCTGGCTTATTTCTGTTTAGTTGTGAAAGAAGTGTGCTAAGTAGCCCCAGAAGGGCTTTCAAAGGATAGATTGCTATTGCTTTCGGTTGTACAAAAAGGTTAATTATGGAGGTTGGGAAAATGTTGCTGCTTTAATGATAAGGGACTACTATACAGAAATGACTAACTGAGCTAGTTTTCACGGTCATCTTAATTTTAAAATAAATGACAAAACATCAGGCTCCTTGATCATTCTAAGCGTTAAAAATGAAAGGTCCGACATGCATGAGAAATACCTAATGACCAGAAAATCTGGGATAGGTAAAAGAGGAAGAGATCAACGAAAAATAATTCATTAGAATTTCTGTGTAACACGATCTTTTCAAAACTAATTAAAAATGTAAAAAAAAACAAAGTGGTAGAATTTTTACCAGAGTTTATAGACTGTTAAATAAAACAAAATTTATAATAAATTAAATTGTAATTTTATACTCTATGGTTCTGTTCTCTCCATGGGTCTTATTCTGTCATTCGAGTCAATTAGGTCCTGAAGGATTTCAAAGGAGAACAGAATATGGATTTTATCCTTGACATACTAAAGTTGACGTATTGCCCCCAATTTTGCACAAAGTGAATGAATAAGGGAAAGACCTATTCAAGATTTTTGATTTTTTTTTTTTCCAGGAATGTGAAAATCTGTAAATTACAGTGTTTACCAGAATATACAAGAAAGCCTGTACCTGTCAAATTAAAGATTGATTGCTTCAGAGCATCATCCTTGAAAAGAGTTGAGACCAATGGTGGGTAAACCTCCATAGGTACCAGAAATTCACATTCTGCTTAAGTGGGTTTTCTTATATGAATTCATTGAGTCCAAAGAAAATTGCTCTGGGCTAGTGAACCTCTAAGAAACCTTGCAATAACTGTCTGTCTGCTGAGATTGTCTCAAACAGATGCCCTTGAGGGTCACCTCTCTTCTCAGCACACACATGGGTGTTGGGATCCAGTGCTGCTGTGGGGGGAATGCTTGGTGCTGAGCTGCCAAGCTACTCCTGGCAGGCTTGCACGGCAGAGGGGATTCTCCTAAGGCTAGCTGCAGTTTTTGTTTTAATACCATCTGTATCTATTACCTTATGGCTTTTGATGTACCATGATTATCTTAAGTCATCTGTTAGATTCTGAATTGTGTTTGAAGACCAAGCGAATAGTGCCAAGCCAACGAGGAGTTCGAGTATTTTGTGTTCCACTTTGTCTTCAGAGATGGAAGAATTTGCACTGAATTTTGATGGAAAACATTTTAGTCCTATTCTACCCTACTCTTGACTGACTTGAATGAATTTAAAAACATCCTCCATCTGCCTACTGTGCAAACAGAATATCTGGAGGAGGCGACCAAGCAACAGCTTCATCAGTATTCCCAAGATACTTCATTTGGTTTTAATTCTTCAAAATCCAATAGCCCAGTATTTCACAAATTGATGATAATTGCCTGTTGCTGTTGCTGTCAATGAAAAAATGCCAGTATTCAAGTAATGTAAAACTGCAAATACAGTAGAAATTAGCAGGAATTAGGTAGATGTTTGAAGGCTATTGTATTAATTTATAATTCACAAAATTAATGAGTTTTGTATGAAAGTTAATATCTAGAGATACTTAGAATGAAAACAGTTATTAGAAACTTCATTAACATCAAAATGAAGAAATTTTTGCTTTTCATATTCATTTTCCATGCATTTGTTTTGCAGTTCTGAAATGTGTTCATCTTATAAATAGTGACAGCATGGGAGAAAGCTGTGGAATTTTAGTAATATTGGGGGAAGTGGTGAAGTTTGGGATGTCATTAAAGTGATAGATATGAGAATTATTAGTATTTGCATATTTTATTTCTCTTTGTTTCCTGTTGGTGTTGGTTCTTTAATACATGTGGAAATGGAGGTTTTTTTAGTGTTGCAGAATGGGATTGGCTTTCCCTTGGAGTGCATCTGCAGGAGGTTTTTAGGTTGGTGGTGGCACTTGCCCCATGGCATGGTCCCATGGACCCTGCTTCCCAGAGCAGGCACAGACCAAGCTTCGAGCTACAGGAAATATCAGGAGGTTGCAGCTGTTCCTTAAAATGCATCTGTATTCAATAAATAGGTATGTTTATGGGCTTCTGCGATTCTGTGGTTTCTTTTCCAGCCTTGTTGGTAAGAAATAAAAGACTTGATTTAGTCCCAAAATCATGTAGAACGTTGACTACCATAGTCTACAAATAAAACTGTGCCTTATTCCAAAGAGTCCCTACTGAGATCTTGGCAGTGACAAAATGTTGGGACAATGTGGAGTTAAAGAAAACACTGCTCATGAAATAATGTGGGAAAGCTCTTCAGAGAAGCTGGGTTTTGTTGTGATGAGATAAGGAGCTGTAGCTGCAGGAGGGGACTTGGTTGTGGATAGAAAGGGCATTGCAAAGGAAACAATGAGGCATTGCAAACTAAAAAAAGGCACCAAATGGTAGCCAAAGACCTAAAGTAGGAAAACATTTAGCAGGAAAACGCTGTGATGAACAATAGTTTTAGTAGTCTGTGAGTTTATAGTTTATTTAAGAGAATATTGTCTCCAATGATTAGATCAAGCCAATGCATTGCTGAAGGCTCCCCAGTGTTTGGAGCTTGCTCACCAAGCCTCTGCTCTCCAGAGATCACTTGGGCAGTGGAGACTCCTTGCTCAGGATGGTATTTACCTCCTCTCTGGTAGACTACATTTCACTTTATTGGTAAATTTTTGCACATGTAAAAATGTATTCCATATAGTATGTCTTGAAATCTCCCTACCCCATAAATCTCAGAGGTAAGCACTTGGCTTTGTTTGATCTGAAATAATGTAGTTTTGTTATGACAAATACCTCCATTTGCTTTTGTTTCAGATAAATATAACAAACAAACATTTTTATTTGCTTGTAGTTACTCCTAACTAGCATACGTCAGTTTGGAGCACCAACAGCATATATAGATGTAAGAGTTAACCAGGACTTCAGTGTAATTCTGTTTGAGTATTTAGCCATTATTTCATGCAAGTAAAACCACTGAGTTGCTTATTTAATGCCTTATTTGTTTATATTGAAAATCAATTAGCATGGCCCCTGCGGTTCCCTTACCTTTTCTCTTTGGGGATTCTCACTGGGGGATGCTCTGCACAGCGTGCCCACGGTGCCCAGCTGCTCCCGTGGTCTGTGGGGGTTTCCTGGGGCAGGGAGGTGCCAAGGTAGCACAGTGGGGCAGGGTGAGGACACGGCACAGCAGGAGCAGACCTGAGACTGCAGAGCCCTTAAACTTGCTCTTAGAATTAGCTTTAATAGATACCAGCTTTGGGTATTGATGGGAAGATAATAGAAAAGGAAACGTCATTGCATTATTCTACTTACTGATGGCTGAAGAAGGCTCAGTTCCAGCCTGTGCTGTGAGAACACTTGCAATTGCCTCTTATTATTATTCTTATTTTGCTTTTGCTAAGAGACGGAAGTCCTTTAGGCCCCTGGGGGGTGTGCTGGAACAACGCCATGGAGCGGTGGGGACAGGGCTGAGGCACTGGCATGTCTTTCTCATTTGCTGCCAGTTCAGCTGGTGCTGGGCCGCCGTGGCTCTGGATCTATCCCCTCTGAGCAGAGCAGCCAAGTGGCAGCATGTCCAAGCTGTTTGCTGGGCATTTCTATCACTGCTTTGAAGCAGGCGTATATTCCCAAGGGAGCCTCTCTTGAAGCCTCCAGCATATTTTTGCACTGGTGACTGTGCCTAAATTGGCCCACGTTAATGAAGGGAGTCATATATGTTTGCTACACTGAGATAAACCAGTCTTTTTTAATGGAAAGTCAGTGTTGTTCTTATTTATCTGTGCACAAGTGCAGATATTGATATGAACCCTTCCAGAGCAGGGAAGCATGAAGCAGATGTTGGGCAGTGAACCCCGCACCTGTCTTCTGGCATTCAGGTACCGGACTGGCACCATGAGGCTGTTGTCAGCAAGACATGCTTGCAGCTAACAAATCTCCAAACAAAAACAAATGGCAGTGACCAAGCAAACAAGATATGTGTTAATAAGAATGTTATTTTGACAGGGCATGCAAAGGAGTGACAGAGGGTTTGGGTGAGTAATGCACAGCCAGAGCACCCCCAAGGGCAGCCTTCATCTGGCACAAGGAGCCCTTCTGGCCGTGACAGCCCTTCATCTATCTTAGCAGGCATTCAACAAAAATCACGTACTAATTTCACATTAGAACAATCTATGCAAATAATTAGTAAAGAAGCTCTGGAAATTCAGCAGTAAAACCAGATCCTCTAAAATACTGGTTTTTGAACCTCCCAATGACCAGGAGATGTCTTGGTGATTTTATTTGGTTTATTTGGAATCTAAATATATGTTTTATTTTTCCTTTTAATTGTAGAAACAGAGAAAGAACACTTATTTTTAAGAAGGCAGCTGTCAAAACAGCCTGCTTTAGATGGTTTCTAATAAATTTGGTCTAGAAGAAAACAGAAAAGTAAGGAATATTTTAACCTGGTTGCAAATATTAAGCCTCCAAGAGAATATCGATTTATTTAAATAATTGTGCTCAGTTTTGAAACTAAAATGTTAAAAAGCAAAGAGATTATTATTCATTAAAAGGATGTCATGAGTCATTTCAGTTTATTAACCCATACTGCTCAGCAGAGGAAAAGCAGAGGAAATACCAGGTCCCTGCTGAATAAAGTTTGATCATTGTGTTGGGTGTTGATGAACTGAAGCAGTGACATTCAGCAAACAGGTTTAAGGCTTTTGTGGCAGATATGAAATGGAGAGTAAATATTCCTAGTGGACTGTATAAGTTTATGCCATCAGCATCTCCGATTGCTTCAGTCAATCATAAATCCCTCCGAGACAGCACTGGAATTGGCCTCATGTTACGCAGGCTCATTGACTTTTATTGTGTAAAGTATTTCATCCTCTGCAGGAAGAAGACAGTGTGGCAAACACAGTCTCTGCCTCCAACTTGTTCATCGTAGCAAGGAAGAGAGTTTGCTGGAAAGGGAATCAGGACAGCGACTTGCTTTTGGTAGAGAAGGAGATGCTGTGGCTATTTTAAGAGACATCAACCTCAAATCTAATTAATTAATTGCATTTTTGCAGTACTCCAAACATGCTTTCATGTGTTATGTCTGTCTGGGGTGTCGACAATGTCATTTTTCTACTTCTCTCAATTTTCGCTCTACAACTCCCTGAGAGCTTGACACATACAAAAGGCAGCCAGACTGAGACTTTATTCTGCAGTCTGTCCCTGATGGGAGTAAGTCCATGGTGCCCATTAAAGTGAAGGGATTTCAGCACAGGAACCAGTGGTCTGCTTGGACACAGCTGGAAAAAACGGAGCTTAAAAATATTATTTCAGAACTGCAACTGTGAAGCTGGTGACTCACTGTAGAAAGTGCTGACAGAATAAACCCTTCCTATGCATGTATTTTTAACATGTACAGTACTACATAGATGAAATGCAGTTAAAAATACAGAGTTTTGGATTAACATTAAAAGAAATTGCCATAATTACTGAGCACAACATTTCTCAAGGAAAAATTCAGGTTTCACTGTGAAAACACCCAATTCTGTGTCTCCATGCCAAACAGGAGATTTTGCCTGTTGGCAAAAGGATAGCACATTTCCATCTAATGGAAATTAAATGATGTCACATGTAAGGATTTGGTTGACGTTGGCCAAGAAAAGTAAAAGTAGTAAAAGATTATTTATTATTAAAGGCTGTAAATCACAGTGGTCAGATCTCTTTAGCGGGGAGTAGTGCCTCAGCTGGCTGGATGTCATCCCTGGTGAGCAGTAAGTGACAAATAGCATTCCTGTTAGGGCAAGCGGAGCCTACCGAGAGCTTTGTAAATGTTCCCAGTTAATTAAGATATTACCAGTTCAGCAAAAATAATAAAAATATTAAAAAAATGGAATAAATGTAGATACAATTAGCATGTTTTAATGGATTCATTCTTGGATCATTTATCTCCTGGTCAGCATTACTTTCAAATACGATAAAAATGGAAGAGATGTTGAGCGTAAACCAAGTAAGTGCAGCTGCGAGCTTCTCCCGGAGTGGTGCAATGCTAATGCTCTTTACCACAACACACACCTACGTGCTGACTCTTCAGCTGAAAGCATTTCCAATTAAGAAATGAATCCAGGTGCCTAATGGTGTCAAGGAAAACAGAGAGTGATGTTAGATTTTCGCAACACCTGTAAACTTTAGTATGACATGACTGGCAGCAAGTAGAAAGACTTGCTGCTTTAATTGTAGGAAGAAAATCATATTTATGTTAGCTTTCTTACCTTTCAGAGGCTTTTTAATAGGCTGAAATGTATAGCTGAAAGGAAAAAAATGTGCCTGAAGCTAGAAAAAAGTCAGGTCTGTTCCTCTTTCATCTTGCTACAATTAGAATACAACTGTAAACCAGATATTTCAAAAATTGTTTTTGAACTCACAGGTCTGAGCTGAATAACCATCTGTAATATTTTAAAAATTAAAATCCCTTTAGGAAATAGTGACCTTGCAGAGCTTAAGTTGCATATGAAATTCTGAAGGCTGAATTAGTTAGGAGTAGATATGATCTAGATAAAAACAAAGTTTTAAAAAGTACAGGCTGTTCCTCTCCATCCATCCAAAGGGCATGAAGAAAACCTGATTCCTCTCCAAGCTTCCTGTGTGAGCTGTTTCTTGTAGTGTGCTCATTATCCAGACACCAACAGCGGTGTGATGAGCTGTGCATCTCATGGAGCATCACAGAGGTGCTAGAGTTGAGTCTCTTGGGTGTTCAGCTGTTTTCTGTGTAGAACAGAAGCCTAGCTAAAAGGGAGGGTGTTGAATGCTGTCTCATAAATTCAGTTCTCCCAGTGGAGCTAAGGTATTATACCTACTCATCTGTGTGCTGCAGACCCTGCACTGTTAGTAGTAATAAGACTGTTGGCTTATCTCATGTAGTGGTAGTCTGCTCAAGTCTTGCTCCACTTTTTCTTCTCTACCATTGTGTCAAAGGTGATGCTCCTGAGGAAGTTTCTTGTGGGAGCAGAGAAGTTTCCAGTGGCCTCTGATTGTCAAACATTACAGACATTTTATTAAATGCTAAATAAAAGACGTCATGGAAGGAAAACCATAAAGAGACAGAGCTTGGCCAAAATATTGTGCAGCAAAATGGTCTATAAATTAACATGCTAGTTAGCTCCAATACCAGCAGAAGCAGAGAACCTTATATTGGCCATTACGGGGCACTTACGGGTTTTTACAGCAGGCTGAACTTTCTGCCAGTTAACTTTTATGTTGTTTTTAAACTTGATCATCTTCGCTGCTGTTGTCCAAATGCCATTAATTTAAAGAACTGTCAATCAAAGGTGATTATTAGTATGCTGGGCTTGCAGTGCTCTGCATATACAGCAGAATGCATTGAAGGCTGAAAAGCTATAGTCAGTCTTGCTTGTGTATGGGATGTAGATCGAATATGACAGTGGCTGCTAACAAAATGATAAAGAATCTCAAAGTGGATGATATAATTGAAATTGTACTTTGAAGTTGAATTTGGAGTTTTAAAATTCCATTATTTAACGTGTAACTATAAAAAAAAGGTACTTTCTAACGAGTAGGTCGCAGTGACATGATGTAGTCAGCTTTTAAGAGATTTTTTTTCTTGCAGATAGAAGTTGCCAAATTCAGAGTTGAAATCTGAAATTGATGGAAAAGTTCTACTAGTAGTGCAAAAATACAAGTTAAGTGCCTGTAGGAATGAATACTACTGTAAATGGGGAATATAATACTAATTCTGAAAACAAATAAGTAGATATATAAACCCACAAAAATATACAATTATTTCACTAATTGTAAACTACTGGCAGCACATCAGAAGTCTGGTGAATGGCTGAGCTAGGTTGGTTACAATTTAGGTCTGTGGACTTTTGCTTTTCTTTATAGACAGAGGCAGAGTTGTACCTAAAACAGAGCAAGAAACAGTAATAAACTGATATAACCAGCACAAAATCTCAATAGTGTACAAAATGTCACTTAAGGGGCTCTTTGATGTTTGTGGAAACAGGGCATTAGCTTTATTTGTCAGTGCTTTCCATTTGCATTTCTGTGCTCTTTGCTTCCTAAGGAAATCTTTTTCCATTTAATTAGAAAGAAAAGCGAAGATATATACTTGTTAACAGACTTAATTTGCGGTGTTATGCCAAAGGTTCTTTGTGAGTCTTGGGAAGGAGTGTGAGGTGAGAAGAAAATTTCGTATTGTTCCTTCCAAGCCCTGAATGTTAATGGTTATTGCTTCTTTCTTGTCGCTTTCTCCATTATATCTGTGGTTGAGTTCCACGCTTTTTATTTTTATGCAAATTTTAAAAAGAGGTTATCTCACCTGCCTCACCACACCATGCACCTGCAGTTGTGTACATCCCTCTATTTACACTTAACTTTGGAAATCATGTTAGTGCTTTTTTTCAAAGGATTAAGCAAAACAAAATATGGAAAAATAAAAGCAAACAGCAGTGAGGAACCTTGTGAAATTTGTATGTTTTGAAAGAAGGGATTAGTCACAGTACAAAACGGTTATGATTACGGTACTTTTAATAATGGGCTGAAAATGGTTAAAACACAGAGCAAATTCCGGTTCTGCGTGTTGTGATATCTGTGACTTTCATAATCTAAATATCCCAGTCTGGTATGTATAGTGTAAAAAAATGTGATTTAATTTAATGAAGACAAAGTTTTTCAAAACTTGAAATTTACCTAGAATTATGGTCATCTATTGCCTTTGCTAATTGTTAGGACTGTGTTAAAAAAATCAAGATCAATCACAGAACCACAGAAGCATTACGGTTGGAAAAGACCTCCAAGACCATCTGGTCCAACCATCCCTTACCACCAATGTCACCCACTAAGCTATGTCCTTAAGATGTTAGTTTGCTTTTCACTGAAGTACCTGTAGTATGAATAATGTTCTAATTGGCTGTTTTAGTAAATTTTCTTAATGCATGGACTCTGTACCAAATCACAATGTTTGCAACATGATTTTTCCTAACTCATGTTAAAAAAAGGCTTTCTCTTTGTACATTTCTGTTTTTACACAGACAGATTGCCCATCAATATTTTGCAAATAATGGTCAAAAAAGTAGTCCTTCTGAACTACATCAAGTAGCTATTTGTAATGACACAGGCCTGAGGACACAGACATTTTTCACATTAAACTAATCAACAAACAGCAGCAGTATAAACCCTAAAATGACTTCCAGGTGCTACAGCTTTTGAAGGCTGTCCAGGTGCACTGAGGTTGGTTGCTACTAGGTGGAGGTGACCAAAGTGTCAGGATGGAAGACATCTGTGAGTTTTCTTAAAACTTTTTGGTAACTGCCCCGCTACAGGTTTGCAATTTAATGTAATAATAGCAAGGTACTTCAATGTACCTTGTACAATGCAATTTACATATTGATGAATATTTTGCTCTCATCTTCTTCTCTTCCTTATTCCCTTCTAAAATGTTACATCTGCAAGTATCTTCCCATGATTTCCAGGGTTTGCTACAATATCCTTGAATATTTTACTTCACCCCTTTATTTGGTTACTGCCTTTTCATACTCTTATAGCAGTGATGTACCCTGCAGCGCTTGAGGCTCGTTTCATAGCAGTCCACCATAGTCACATTCCTACAGAAATTTCTTGTGGTTGGTGCAGGTTAGGGGGTCTTTGCCTCTGGAGCAAGCTGCATGACTGTGGTCCTGGATTTTCAGATTTTAAATTATCTGGTAACACTTTGTCTGTAAAGTACAGTGTATGTTTATAGTAGCATTTAAGTGAAAAAGGATTTATAATCCACAAAAAGTGCTGGAAAGAAAATAAAGCAACAACAACAAAAAAGGACTAAGAATCAAAGAAAATTAAACTCCATATCCCAAATATTGTTATGATTAATTGTATTTAATTTAACTCCACTGCTGAAGAGGACTCCAAAAGCAGTTTCTCCTAGATACTAGGAGTAGAAAAGCTGAATTTATTTCTCCAACAGCCGTTGCCCTGTGTACTGGTAGAGCTCAGGGTCAACCATTTTGGGGAGCTCAGCCATTGGGCTCAGCCGTTGGACTGGGCCTGCACAGCAGAGCTCAGGTTCGAGAGCTCTCCTTCTGAACCTGGCCACTCGCAAACTTCCCCAATCTCACCAATAAAGATGGGGAGTTCAGTTCTGTGATCACACTTTTTTTCTCAGTTTTCAATAGGAAAACCTGTTACTGGTAGGAGAGGTTGTCAGAAGGCCATGTGAGATGCCATTAGTAGGACTTGCGGGGACTTACCCTGCTCGATTCAGGCCTCTTGAGCAGCAAGACTTCAGGAGAGCTGCTTGCTCATTGTTAACACGCCAGTAACTACAGAACGAGGTTTAGGAGGCTATTTGCAGCCTGGAGGAGTTTCCATGTGTTCCATACAAAAAGCTAATGTACTCTTCTTTTAGAAATAACAGCTGGAAGTCGTGCTGCAGCAGGTAGGACAAGCTATACTTGAAGTGGTTTTGCCGTGCCCAGGAAACAGTAAGTGAGTGAACACCAGTGCTGAGAGCACTGCAGCTCCAGAAATGGATCTTCCAACTGCACAGGGAGGTGCAGAAGTGCCAGGGCAACATCCACATCCCAGTCCACCAGGGACTTTGCAGTGAAGCAGCCAAATAACCTTCACGGTATCCAGTTGCCACCATCTCTGCTAATTTCACATGGTCTGCCTGAGCTATACCGAGTCAGGTTATTTCGGAGGGAGATCCTGGAAAGTTTTTCTGTGTGTCCCATTCAGTCGTTTTTGGGAATGTTTCCGGATTTCAATTTGAAATTATTTTTGTTGAATGGTTTACTTTGTTTTTTAGCAAGATGATGTAATGCAACAAGGATGAGCCTAATTTAAAAGAGTAATTGGACCAACGTAACGTTTTGCTTAAAACATTAATTTATGTATGTTTTGAATATGTAGGTGTCATCCAGAAGTGGAACAAAAAGACATCTTGGAGTATCTGTGTTATGCAGGGTATTAGTTATGTGCTTTGTATCTGGTTTGACTAAAGTTAGACTGTGCTGAATCCAAATGATATTGTGTTCTCTCCCCCACACTATGCAGAAAGACAAGGAAGTTAATAAAGCACTGCCAGCATTATATATTTCTAACATTTTACTGACTATGCTATGTAAATTAAATATTTTTTGATCAAGAAGAAGAGAAATCATCAGTCATGTCAGACATCTGCAGTCATAGCATTTAGAGCTAGGGGTGAATTGCTACTTAATTTAAAAACCAGAAGTATAAGAAATTGTACATCTAACTTGACATTTCACATCCTTCCTCTACTTGAGGAGGGAATCAATTGTGTGCTTTATCAAGCAATATAGGGTTTTAATTTCTATTATCCTTTCAACCCCTCCTGTCACAAAACAATTGTGGTTTGTGTTCATGTGAAATTACACATGATAAATCATTAACAGTGGCAACATATCCTATTATGTGTACAATATACATATGTAACACTTAGCAGTATATGTATACAAATGCACTAAGTTATAATAATGTACGTGTAAGGACATATCGGACCTGCTCCGAATGGGAAGGGATGACCTTCTGCAGTACCAAATGAATTACAAAATCTTTTCTAGCTACTACAAGTGTATAGATCATATTGTTAGAGCACCCATAAAAGTCATAGTTACTGTCAAATTGAGAAATTTTAGCTCAGTACTTCTGTTTGTCTTTCGCTGTCATGGGAGAAAAGAAATCCTTCTTATTAGAAGGACAAGATGTACCGCTGGATACTGCCTTGACAAATGACCTTTTCCTAGCTTTAATAGCTCCAGAAAGTGTACCCTTGAAAACAAGCTTGCGTTTACATTTGCCATTTGAATGGTTGGGCATTGCGTGTTTTGTTTTGTGTCTTTGGGTAGCTTTATTTAAAATTGCCTTTTGACATATTTCTCCTATACATTTCTCCGGTGCTAAGGAACAGCCTGGAATTTCTCCTGCTGCTTTGGCTTTACTAAACTCTTCAGTTCTGTAAAATACAGATGCTGAATGCCTTAATGAGACAGGCAGGTGAGGTGTTACTTGCTGCTGTAATACTGCCTTGTGGCATTAAGAGGAAAAAGGCATTATTGCAACTTTTCGCTAGGGAAGGACAGAACATATCCCTCTGTGTTCGTTAGGCCATGTCAGGCTGTGACTGTCCCCTCACAGCTGAGACGACAGGAGGCCATCCTTCAGAGCAGCAAACGTGTCAGCCCGCTGTCCCATCAGCTGTCATGGCATCGTTGTGCATATGGCAGAGGAAAAAAGGGGGTGATCGGATTGAAACATGGATCCGTGCGGGCAGAAAGAGCATGGCTCAACAAATGCAATCTTTACTTTAGAACTGGGAATGAAAACACGAATCCGCCTTTATTAAAGTTTGCACAGCTGCCTCTTATTACTCACATGGTAGATGAGAGGGGTTATGCTCCTTCAGCACAAAACACTTGCTTTCTCATGACATTCTCTGTTTGGCCAGCCTCAAAACATGCTGGTTTGTTTTTAATAAGACTGTAGTGATGTCCTATGGTCTCTATAATAACTGGCACAGCTCTCAGCCCACGTGGTGCCTTGCCTGAACCTCTAGGAAGCAAAGCTTGAGGAGCCCCAAGCACCTGGAGGAAGTGCTGGTCCCTGGGGGAGGTGTATGGCCTGCAGTAGGGCCTCCAGAAAATGGCTGGATCTTAGGGATTTTTTAGCAAGCACAGCTCAGAAAATGCAAGTTTTTCTGTGTGCATAAGTAATTCAAAGCAGCTATACAAATACCTAAAATGAAATCAGTAATGCAGCTGGAAATCTATATCATTCATACAATTCACTGCATCATACTTTGACCCAGCCTATTTATGTAGCTTTGTAGGCAATGAAAATAACTATACAGCTACTGAGAATGAAAACAGCCTGTGCAGAGTGCAGCTTTCACAGCTATCTGGTGCTAGAAGTGACGCTGAAAGCCATTACATCTGAAGACTGCTTCAGGATGGATTTTTGATGCAGCAAAATCATACACTGAATGTATTGTCATTAAGTTATGTGAAAACATGATGATAATGTGACAGGCAAAAATAAATGTGGAAGCGTTGACCTGTGTAGAAAATAAACTGTTGCAGGGAAGTAAATCAGATATAATGTCTTTGATGACCATATCAAAGTGATTGACAGTGTGGCATATGAAGGGAAACAATATCTAGAGGAAGGGCAGAGAAAAGGAAGAACTGGAAGGATGTTAAAAAAAAAAAAAAAAAAAAAAGCTTACTGTTCTGACTCAATGCTTAATATATCAGATTGATTAAGAAAAAAAAAAAAAAAAAAAAAAAAAGCTTATAACTCCTGAAATTCACAGTTTGTTGATATTCACTAACAATAAGGAAGCTTGCTGGAGGATCCAGAAGCTGCCTAGGAAGACGAAAAAAAAGTGATTCAATTTCCTGGCATAAACTTGATCTCATTTATTCCAGTTATTGCAGATTACTGTAAACTAATTATTGAAGCCTTCCTTGGTGCAGAGGCACTGCTACTCTACAGATTCAGGAGGGAAGCCTGAATTCCAGCATCTACTGTCTGTACAGCAACTTTTATTGAAGCCCTGAATAAAACCACCCTGCTCAGTACTTTTTAACTTACATAATGTATTTCAGTCCCAATTGCTCTATCTATTAACCTATATACACCTATACTGGGAAAAAAATGAGTGCAAACCTAAGATGCAGTTTGCTATTTCAGTCTGTCCTTGAAACTTCAAATAAATCAGACAGAATAAGACCACTTTAATTTCCACCAGCAATCGTAGTAGTTTTCCACAGCAAGTAGCAGGGCTCTCACTGTACTAATTCAATATAGTTGCAACATATTTACAGAGGTTTTTATTATTTTCAGATTAAAATGTAGTGTCAGAGATAATGCATTTCCATATAACCATACTTTAGGCAATAACACATCTTTTAAAATATCAATAGCATTGTACACAAAGGTCCACTTTTTCTTTGGGAAATAGAAATGTGGAGTTTTTTCAACTATGACATGCTTTTAAAATACTACAGTCTACTGTCACTAGGCTTTAATAAGGGCAAACATCATACAATAAAATAAAAGGTCATTTATGACAAGAATGTAAATATACAGTAAATCCTTAGCAAAGATATGCCTTGAAGTTGGTTGGGGAGGTGGGGGTTATTCCAATCTAACTTTCAAAAGTAGAGGGTACCTTAAGCTGCTTGCTTGTTTATAAACAATCATTATTATTCATAAATCTCATGCTCTGAATAAGCCTTCTTTCCTGTTTGCTTTGCTTGCAAGAGCACACACCCAGCCTGTAACTTCTTCAAGCTGATCCCTACCATAAAGGCAGCTCATCCAGCTAAGGGTAGGTGAGTGAGTGTAAATATCCTTTTTTTTTTTTTTTTAACAGGGGCCTCTGTTTCTCTCATTAAGCCAATATGAGCTATATTTACCAAAGAAAAATAAAAAAGAAGGATAAGTTAACACTGATCCTCAGCAGCCTTGCTGGCAGAGCAGTCCCCCTGTAATTGCTGCTGCCAGGGCTCCCCAGTGTAAATGCAAAGCCCCAAGATAGGTGCTGCACTGCAGCAGGGGAAAGCCCTGAACGCATCGCCTATAGGTGACACCTACCAGCAGTGTTCAGGTGCTTTGGGGTACCCCAGAGATCAATTACATGGATTGACAGTTACTAGGATAAGACCAGATTCAGCTGGTTTAGGCCAGAATTAAGAACTCCTGCTATTGCCTGAAAATTATGCATTTCCTCAGAGGTTTGGAAATGCATCTCAGTCCAAGCTAAATGAGAAATGGGGATAACAAATACGTGAACTAGAAGTTGTCCTAGATCTGACCATTCAATGACTTGGTTTGGTTTTGATTTTGTTCACTTTCTATACGCCCCTATAGAGGACTTTGCTTTCTCTATGCATATTAGTAATATCATGCAGGGAGACTGATAAGATTCAGCGAAAGCCTGAGGGAAGAGGTGACGTTACTCTTTTAATTCATTTCTACATAAATGGTTTTTGATGCCTCCAAGTATCAAAACTGTTTTCTGCATCTTTGCTTCTATCCTAAGACATTTCTTTTTGAGAAACACTTCTATCCAGGGCTCATTTTTTTTTTTTTTTTTTTTTTTTTACTCTTCCTGTTAAATAGAGGTATTTATTTAAGGACAAGCGCAAGGTGCTGGGAGGGGCAGGCACAGTGATTGAGCTGTGGGCTCCAAATTGCAAAGACTTTTAAGGCTGGGTGTTATTAAGAGTGCATTTAATCAGAGAAAGTGACAAACAATTTGTTGTAAGACACATAAATACTAGTTGAAAACTAATTTCAGTGGCATAAAAGACAATCAACCCTTGCATATAAAGTAAATGGAAAAAAGTGTAGACCTGCATGTTATTACTCATGCCGTGCACTACATTCATTTAGAACAATTACTTTCTTCTTTTGACCAGAACAGCCTTTTTATATCCCCAGAGCAAAGCAGGAGCAGAAAAAGTATTCAGAAAATACAGTAATATGCAAAATCAGCCATGAGATTTTCCTTTTTTTTTTTCTTCGTAGTTGGTCGTATTTAATAATCATAAACTGCCTTGTTGCTTAAGAGCCTGACCTTCTCCGTTAGCAAAGCTCGCACCTAAGAATCCTGCAAAGTTTCAATTTCTAAATGTCACAAAATATCAAATGGGTGCAGAAGACAAGAAGCAAGTCAATAAATGTTTGTATTCTTCTCTTGATGCTCTTTTGTATTTCATTTTATATGGGGAAAAAATTAACCCAAAATTTAATCTCTCCTCCAAATAAAAGAAAGCAAGAGAGCAGAGCCTGGGGTAATAGTCAGTTAAAAGTATTGATTACAGTGCTTAGCAATTTATGGAAAAATAAATAAATAAGGCTGAAATGCCTTCAAACTATTTAGGAGAAAGCATACTGTTTCCTATGGTGGGAAGAAGTATAATTAAAAAGCTATCAACAGCCTGGGATTGTCAAAAGTACTTTGTCACCTGAAGCACATTCCTTGTAATTATCTTTTGGGCTTTAAGCTAGATCACCATTAACCTCCAAAGAAGAAGGGTTACTATGCTTTCTGGTGTGAGAAATTGTATCATCATGTAAATTAAACACTGTTAGGTAGTCAAATTGGATTTGGGAAACGATTGAGTATTAAACCTAGTCATGTATATTATCAAATGACACAAAGCATGACATGCTAAGAGGGAAAGAAACAGAAAATTATTTTTTTCTGTCGTTAAAAATGTCAACATTCTTGTACAAAAAATACTTATGGGTGGAAGGGAAAAACGAGGAAAGGAAGTAGTATGTAGATGTATGGAGTCTCTGATTACAGAACGATTTTTTTGAAATTTCCATGGAGCAGAAAATGAGAGGTCCTGGTGCAAACCGATAATAATAAGGCAGCAGTTGAATCACGTTTATCTGCACGTTGGGATCTCACCTCTGACACGTAATTCCCCTTGTTGGTCAGCACAAGCTCCTTCTTCCCATAGGAACCGGTTACCCAAATTCCCTGTTGGTAAATTTGCAGCAGCGGAGGCTGGAAGGAGGGCAGTTCACTTCTCTGCAGCTGACTCCAGCTGATATTGTGGGGCAGATCAAAAGATTTTAACCAAAGGCTGAAAAATTAATAGTTGTTTTGAAGCATTGATGGGATATCTGGGAAAGAACAGAAAAAATATGGCCAAATTTTCTTTTAACTGTAGTCCGTACGTGACTGAAAAAAAATCATGTTTTGAATGCAAGCAGAACCCTTGCAAAAATGCCTTTTGAGTATAGATTTTTTTCTTGTTAGCTTTTCTCACTGTGCTGACGAAGGTGCAGCATTTCATGGACCAGCATCAATGCACGGGTAGTTTGATCAGGATCTGGTGCTTGGCATTGCTGGAGGGAAGCCAGGCACAGTGTCAGGCCGAGCACCGTGTGCTCCTGCAGCACTGTAGGGCTTGCCGCTTGTAAGTTGAGGTGTATTAGCTGACTTTCAGAGTGGCCTGCAGTGACAAACCCATTCGTTGTCCCATTCCATTGACTGTAGACTCCTGGGTAAATCCCGTGCTTGCAGCGAACCTCTCTGCAGGCCCAGCTGGTGCATGAGGAGAATGTGAGCTTGGTGTTCCCATATGTGCTCCAGGCTCCAATTTTTGTCCGTGCAGTGTCCAGTTCCGAGCCCAGCGCTCCTACTTGCAACAGTCTCTTTGCCATGTAAAAGAAAGTGTTTGCACACCTGCAAAATCAGGGTGCAGAAAGAACGCTGATGGTCTTCAGGTGGTGGTGAGGGTAGGGTGTACAATGAGGGTAGGGTGTACCAGGTATTTTTCTCAGAAACAGGAGTGAAACCCAGCGCTTTGCAAATTGCTAGCATGCAGTTCATCATTAGGAAGCACGCGCTTCTTTGTAGTCACTAAATATAAAAATAATTTGCCAACAATCCCCCAAGCTTTCTGAAAGTTTCTTTTTTTTTTTCATTATTATTTTATTTTTTCTATTATTTTGAAGAGAACTTTATTTTATTTTATTTTTTCTGCCAAATTACTGCATGTTGACAATGGGCTGTATGCAGTCTTTCTGCTTTCAACTTGTGGAAAGTGGGTAATTGAAGTGGTGTGCACAATAAATGAGAACATCCATTGGTTCCATATAAACCTTTTAAAAGCCTCCGAATGGAGAGTAAGGCAGGCTAATATGAATTGCAAAAGGACACAATTAATTTGTACATGAAAGAAGATTTTTAGTATGCCATTAGCCTCTGTAACAGCCAAAAATAAAAAGGCAATCCTGTATAACCTTGCCAAAAGTATGACAAACTGCTTGTCATGAAAAAGTTTTGTATTTTAAGCAAATGCATCACGTTTTTATAAAAATTACTCTGTTAACTCTTACTTGCTGCCAATGAAATTACATTTAAAAACGGTAGTAAAAGGTATGCTCATTTCAGCAGGTCAAAAAACTCACGAGCATCTGCTAAAGCAAGTGGAAATGCTGGTGTTGTTGCTGTTGGGTTTATCCTGAAGACTTTTGAATTTTCAGTAAAACACCTCTGTCTCATTCCCTCTGGGTCCCTATTCCTTATTAATAGAAGCATCAGGAAAAAAAATGTCACGAGGAAGTTATGGATTCCCACTCTACCTCCCATATCTTTAAGAAGCTAAATTTTACCTTCTTTTTTTTTTTTTTTAATTGAAAGTCTTTTCTCTTTTATACCCCTTTCTTCTCCCTATGTTACTTAATTGTTTTCAGCATATATTGTATGCATATATTATAGCATATAATCCATTTTTAGAAGTATGTAAATTCTAACAAATTTACTTTTATTATCATTAAGTGGTTTTATTTCTAGCCATAGCTAGCCAAGGTCATAAACTGCTCTTGAAGATTCCTGCTAACAATGAAAGTTAAATTACACTACAGATATTAAAACGACAAGATTGTGAGACTGATAAATTATTTTCTGCATACCATGAAGAAAATGAATCATGGGATTTCAGTAACCTGATTTAATCAATAGTTCTGTAATTCCTAGTCAATCATAGATTACTTCTATCCATCATTACAAGAATGCAATAATTTCTAGTCATCTATGAAAGTATCCAAAGGTATTAAATAATACAGATAGAAGAGCTCTTATGAAACAACAGGGAACTGGTGTCTCGTCAGTGCATGTGAGCAATGATCGTTTATGTTAATCACACTTAAAATACCACAGTAGCCAAAAGAGAGACCCCTGAATCTCACAGCAATAATAGGGATTGCAAATTGTATTTGCTGGAAATATGGTGGGGAGTATTTGCTGGCAAAGTCTATTTTTCAAATATGCATATTATCTCTTCATGCTTTGTGAAGTTTAATATGTATTTATTTGGAAAAAAAAATCATTATGATAATTTATGTTACAATAAACAGTGGTATGAGCAAATTTTATAAGCCTTTCTCATCTGCCCACTAAGAGACTTAACTATCAGTCTGATTTTTTTCATCTGTAGGGCTCATTTGTAACTCTGTTCAAAGCCACTTGGTAGAAAGGAAGGGATGGTTTCTCCATGCCTGTGGTGATGGGGACGATCCATCTCCACATGGACATCTCCACGCCCATGACTGCCAGTGCTCCGGGAGCAAGCAGGGTGCCTGAGTGCACATGGGTGCTCATGCTGCTTCAGCCAGAGGCACAAAGGGCTTTTGCCAAAAAAGAACACAAGTTGTGCTATGATGGCAGCCTTCTTTCTTCCTTTTTTTTTTTTTTTTTTTTTTCCTCCAAAAGTGAGCAGAAATCTGTGATATCCTTAAATGGTATGGAAATGGAAACGAAGCTGCTTAAATGTCATGTTTTGCCCATGTTGTGGCAGGTACTATACCTAAAAGTTGCAGGACTGAAGCTGCACTTGCATTCAAGATCAGGTCTGTCACATGCGAGTCCCAGTTGCACCAAAATAGTACAGTTTGTCAGTCTTGGCCTGGAAAAGCATGGACCTTCTCAAAGATGGGACTGACTGTGTTTTTTTCTAACCTTACACAGCGGAAACACTGCATAGTGATTGCGGGACTGAGTCCTACCATTGTGCATTGGAAATGCTCAATATTGACTTTCCTTGTAATTGAGAACACTCCAGAGCGGAACAACTTCTATATTTATGTTGATACCTATTGGTTATACATGGCTGCACAAACGACTTCCTACAAAGATCCAGTTGTGTCTCTTTGTATGGGATAGACACATGATTACCTGTAGTCTGGCATATTGTGACATGGGCATATATGTATATATATATGTAGATTAATCGTCTTAATTATATAAGTGTACTTGCTATCCCAGGTTTCCCTCATCGTCTTTTCTTCTTTGATGCTGTAAATCAATAGAAAACGGGAGTGATGAGAAGCCTGTAGACAGTGGGTCTGTACTTCTTGGGTAGCAGGTAATCTGTTTCTCATGATTATACCCTGTTTTTTCTTCTTCCTCTGTGATCCATCTTTGCCATTTCTGACAAATTTCTCCACTCCATGTTTTATTTCACTCATTTTTCCTCCCTCCTGTGGATAAATGCTGCCTCCGTCAGCCTCCCGTATCTCCTCCGGCACTGCTGGTGAGCGTGGCGTTGCCTTCATCCTGCTCTCTGCTCCAGGCCATTCTCGCATTGTGTTTCAGCTTTGCCATAACTCACATTTGCTGCCACCATTCCAGCTGTGGGAAATGCCCCTCTGGATGAGGCAGCCGTTGCTTTAAAGCAAGTAATGACGATTACAACCCCAGGAAGGGTTTCTATTATACATTGGCTACCTATTGAGCTAACCCTTGGGTGGGACTGAATGGCAAGGACGAAGATCTGTAACCATATCTAACATTGCTGTCAGCCCTCACGTGGGCAGGAGGTTGGACCTCCTGAGGTCCTTACAGCCTAAATTGTTGTGTGGTTCCAAATATAGCCTTTTTTTCCCCTAAGAAATCTTTAAAGAGATGTGTAAGACTCCCTAAGGATGCATGAAGCATTTCCTCTTCATCCCCATCTGGATTTCTGTGCTTCGTTTTGTTTCCCAAGGAACCCATACTTGAAAGCACAGCCGGGGGATCAGGCTTCTTTCCAAAAGAGTTAAATAAATTCCAAGTTCCAATTAATCTGGATTTTTTTTCCTGCTTTATGTAATGAGATATAATGAGAAATTGGTAATGACTGCTCCCATATAGAAAGCTGGGAATTGCGTAGAAAAGTATAATAATAATCCTGGAGTTTACTTGAGTGATTCTTTCCATGCCACTTACATTTTCTTGGATTATTTCTCTAGGAAAAAAAAAAAAAAAAAAAAAAGTTAGGTGAAGGGTTGCATCGTTCACACTATAACTTTTGAGAAGAAATGTGATGTGGAAAGGCAAAGAGTCAGACTCACCCTGGCATAATTTGATTAGTTTCAGTGAAGTTGCACCAGGGACTAATTTGGCCCGAGAAGTTGGTAATCATGTAACGCAGATGTTACAGTGTTTGAAGGCAATGGTCCATAATAGTAGAAGAAACAATATTACACCCCAAAGGACCCATCAAGTGAATGAGATGTTAGAGAGGTTTTTTACACAAACATTGAATCAATACTGGTTGCAAGATCCAAGTGTGCCTAAGAAAATAAAGTACTTTACTCAATCTTAACATTTTAGATTAAACCTGCTGTTGTCTATTTTAAAGCAACTAGAGGGCATTTTAATATCGTCTTCTGACTGCCTGGATAGAAATGGACAGTCCAATGTGCAAATGGGAATCCTATTTCCTTATCAATAGTCTTAAAACTTTAGTCATTATGTCTTCATGTGCTGCTCAAAATCTTGCAAGGTGTTTGTCTGAATAGAAATGCTTAATGGAAGTTTATAAAATATATTCATACTTTTATTGGAAGGAAATTTATGTAAAATTCTACAGAGGTTTATGTACTTTGAAAAACAGTTACAGTTTGTCATCTGGAGGATAGAGGTCAGAGACTTATTAGAAATAGAACAATTATGGTTTGTACCTTGTGATTAAATATCAGAAGCATTAATGAGCCACAACATTACAGTCAAAATATTAAAATAAAAATGACAGTTGGTATTGTAAAAGGCTAATGAGTGTGTATGCACATATAGGCCTTCTGTAATTTAAAATTTGATAATGACCTGCACGTACTGATTCTTTCCTCCCACTCAAAAAAGGATGAAACGTCCCAAATCTTTCATTCACCAATCTTTTGTTGTGATCTAGGCAAGCCTTGCATGACTGGTGGCTCCTTCCCAGCAAACTATCTAGTTAAAACAGGCAAGGGAGTCATAAGGGATGGAGAACCAAAAAGGAAACTTTGATTTCCTTTATGCATCTTTAACCGAGAGTAGAAAGAACTTCCCAGGTAACTCAAAGTCTCAGGTATAGTCCAAGTAGTTCTCCTGGTGGTTCTTCCAAATACCATTCTGCTTTATAGCCTGAGAAAATGTCTTAGTGTGGTTTATTGTTTCTTAGCAGCTTGGGGTTTTTGCTTGTTTATTTTTTTTTGTTCAGAATGGTCACATGATTCTCAATTTCTGCTAGCCTCGGCATCAGCAATGCCTTCATTGCTACTGGTTTTCTATGCATGTGCTTTATTTAGATTAAAAGGCAAAGTACATTCATTCAAGGCTTAGGCAGTTTAGCATAATTAATTGTACAATACAAATAACTTAATTAAATTTAAACATTGTTAAATCAAAGTCCTCAGGAACCACATTTACTGATTTTGTACTGCCAGACATACACTCAGTCTTCTCTGGAGATTATGTTTTGCAGTGCACATAGCTCAAGAAAATGCCAGGGAATGTGAACCATCCAAGAAAGCCCCACACCTGGTGAGAGCCCCTTTCCCTTGTGACAAAGAGGTTGAGCACTCTTGGTACAAAAAACTTGATCCCCTTAGCAGCTGGACAGCCATCACATTGGAAAAGGTTGAAATGACACCCATCAATCTCCGCTCCTTCAATTCCTCTCCTCGAAAGGTTGCCATTGCCCAACATAACACTGCACGTTTTAATATCGCACCGTATTTCTCATGCCTGTCCTACAGAAGGGGATAGAATGTGGCTGTCAGCCCCATGCGGTCTCCAGACAACTATGATTTCTTCATTACTCTTTCCATGATTGGATGTCAATTAGTGACTTAAAAATAAAGTCTTCATCATGTTAGCAATCCCTTGGGCTGGTGAGTCTCCCAGCACCTCAGCCATTTTATCTAATTTATTAGAGTGATAGAAGTGAAGTACTACTGTCAGGTTGCACTGGGGAGAGGCAGCAAATTAGCTCCTACGAGTTGTGGAGTCTGGAAGACCTGACCCCCATCCAGAGAGACCGCGTCCGCCGAGGGGTCCTCTGTACACCCACACATTCCTTTCAGTTCTGTGTCTGTTTTTGCCTGTATAATATGAACTCTTCTAGATATGCCCAACAATTGCATATTTATGCCTTTTTGCTACTCAAGAAAAAGGTTAAGAACAAAAATATCTGGCAGATAAGCAGCTTCAAAACTGCTTTTTCAAGATAGAGTCCAGGCAAAAGATTTTGTATTGACAACTGGTGTGATGTTCATAGAAATGACATCTGCCCATTAAAAATGTTCTCCATACTTTTCCCTCTCCTTTGGGATTTCAAGACTGCAAATCAGTTTCAGGAGAAATGTAACCTTAGATCAAGGTATGTAAAAATATATCACTTCCATCAAGTGAAATAATCACAGTGTTATACAGGAATATTAAACAACTGCCTTCTCACATAGTGTGCACAAGAATTCTCAGAGTTTTCCTCTAAGTGTCTTCGATTGTTATTTTGTATTGTGACACCTGTAATTGTATATGGCAATCTAGACTTTAAAATCCTGACAAGGCTGCTGTGGATTCCGCAGCATACGTAAATCTATCACAGTGTACAGGATAGATTTTAAATTGATGGTACCACACCAAGCACTGAAATAAAAGCACTAGCAGCACTTATCCTTGTAGACTAATAGCTGCAAATGATTTTATGAATCATTAGCTCAGATCCTGTAGTCCTACCCATTTTAAACCATTTCTAGATTAATGCTATTTTGTCTGTGATACGATATTAGTAGTCTGCTGCAAAGCAGCTAGTTTCTAGCGGCGTGTCACAGAAATACTTCAGTGATGGAAGGGAGCTTGCAGAGCTGCAAGAGCTGCCCTGCAAAGCAGCTCTGGAAAGCTGTGCAGTTGGTTGTGCTCGCCTGAACATGAGCCGGCAGTGTGCCCAGGTGGCCAAGAAGGCCAACAGCATCCTGGCCTGTGTTAGAAATAGTGTAGCCAGCAGGACCAGGAGGTGATCGTCCCCCTGTACTCTGCTCTGGTGTGGTCACACCTTGAGTACTGTGTTCAGCTTTGGGCCCCTCACTACAAGGAGGACATCGAGGCCCTGAAGCATGTCCAGAGCAGGGCTATGAAGCTGGTGAAGGGCCTGGAGCACAAGTCCTGTGAGGAGCAGCTGAGGGAACTGGCATTGTTTGGTCTGGAGAAGAGAAGGCTCACGGGAGACCTTATTGCTATATACAACTACCTGAAAGGAAGGTGTGGGGAGCTGGGGGTCGACATCTTCTTGCAGGTAACTAGTGATAGAACTAGAGGGAATGGCCTCAAGTTGCACCGGGGAGGTTCAGGTTGGAAATGAGAAGATGTTTCTTCTCAGAAAGAGTAGCCAGGAATTGGAACGGGTTGCCCAGGGAAGTGGTGGAGTCACGATGGTGACTGGGAGTATTAAAGGAAAGGTTGGATGTGGTGCTTAGGGACATGATTTAGTGGGTGACGTTGGTAGGGGAGGGCTTGGACCAGATGATCTTCGAGGTCTTTTCCAAACTTATTGATTCCATGATTTTAAGAGCTGATGGATGGTGTGGACCGGGATAGCTGGCGCTTCTTCCAAAGACTGTCTTGGCGGGTGTGTGGGGTGATGCATGGGCCACGTGGGTCCCCACGCTCTTCACCAAACACCAGTTGTTCCCTCCAGGCCATGTGTGGGACTTTTCTACTTGCCACCACAAGTGAGTGCTGAGAGGTATTTTCTTCCTCAGGGCACAAATGGGGCTATGAGTTCTCAGCTTTGGGAGGAAGCGTCGTATCAGGCCTGATCTTCACTCTACGAAAGGTTCCCATTACATGGGGGTGGAATTTCTTCTGTATGATAACGGTACATTTAACCAATTGTTGTCTTGTTCAGTGCAATTAGTTTGTTTCTGTATTTCACTAAACACCATGTGGTAAACACCAGCAGCAGCATGGGGCAATGCGGCGGTACAGCTCTCGCTGACAGGAGCTGTAGCCTATTGATGAACTCCAGTCCTGCTTTCAGTGTTCAGCTGCTATTTTCTACCTATTCTTCTGTCAAAATGTGGTGAAATGTGCTTGCTCTGAGTAGGTTTTTCACAACTAGTGTTTACTACAGATGACATGCGTACGGATGTGCTTTAAATAGCAAACCAGTACAACGAGAGCTTCGCGTTTGGTTGTTGGAGGTACATTGCCTGGCTTTGGGAACTTTGTGTACGTTTCCTTCCAGGGTGTTACTGCAAAATAAAGACTTATACTGACCATCTAGAAAGAGAAAAACAATGTTTATTATACCCATATTATACCTTTTCCTGCAGCTGAACAGGATCAGTGGGTGTCTTTCTTCCACCCTCCATGCGAATTTCCATTTCTTGATGTTGATTCATTCTTGGAGAAAATAAGAGGGCAAATGTGATCTTGGAGACAGGAATTAACATTTTCAGTGCAGGATTCAGGAGTTTGTTTTACTGTAATTTTTGAGATTTGGCTACAGGAAGTCTTGATAGCCAGCCTTGTGTGACCTTCTGCATGGAAGTCCCTGAGAATTTCATCTTGGTGACCATGTTCTTGGTGTTCTTTGGCTCTTCCCTGGGAATGGTCATCCTGACCAGGCCTGCAGGGCTTTTTCTGCCTCCCATTAGCAGGGTGACAACAGGCCTTTGGGCAACTGATTGATTCATGTAAATTTGATAATCACAATGGTTTCAATCACAGCTCTGTAAGGGCAACTGATAATTAAATGGAATGAGTAAAGCTGTTTAAGTAGTTACTTTAAAGTAGATGCCTCAACCCCAACCATTTACTTTGATGGGTAGTTAATATTAATGATCCTGAAAAGGTGGAATGGACTTGGGAAGAGAAAAAAAAAACAGTGTGCCTGCTTCTCCTCAGGCCAGCATTTTCCTGTGCTGGCAGGACAGTGCTGGCATTTTCCACCTCTGCTGTCCTCCCAAGAGAAGCCAGATCCACTGTCCTTAGGAGGAGCTTCTCTACTCTCTGTGAAGTATCCAGAGCCAAGGAGATTAGGCTCTTAATCTTAAATACTTAGACAATGATGGGATGATGTCACATCTTTAAAGTGATGGTAGAAAAAAAAAATAATCTATGGATCCGTTGTTACTTAATTGGTTTTCTTTACAGTGCTGTTGAATCCAGGAGGATCAGAGGTTAGCAATAACAATGTGATGTAAAGACCTGGAGTGCTGGAGGGCTGACAGTTGAAAAGGATGCACTTTCTGTAATGATAAGTTCTTGGAAACTGTTGCAGTTTTAATGTTGTTACTGCTGCATTTAATTTGCTTCTTCTGCAGTGGGGAGTAAATGATGTTGAATGTATTTTCCTCTGTATCCCAGCTGAAAGACTGACATCTATTTATACCTTATTTGAAGTGAAAGTTAGTTTCATAACTTTTTTTTTTTCCCTCCCTTTTCTTCCACTCTATTCTAAATTCATAGGCTATAGTATCTGGTTTAAAGTGCTAAAAATAATAGTAGGAGTCTGTGCATTTTCCAGACGTGTCTGCAAATAAAGCATGCAGGCATGCCTACGTTTTCAAGTAGCAGCATATAATGTTATCGTACGTTATTAGGTGCAGAAGTCAGATTCTGTTATCGGCATGTTAACTCTGAACTTTTTAAGTAGGTAGACAGATAATTTCATATTTAGATCGTGTTACCAGACACATTACTCAATCACTGCAGCGCAGACCTTGAACACACACAGGCTGACATTGATAGCTGCAGAGGTTACAGGAGAGTTATCTCTATCATTATATGCCTTCGCTTTTTTTTTTTTTCTTTGCTTTTTTTTTTTTTTTTTTTCTTTTTAAATAAGCTGGAGGACTAAAAAAGAGAAGAAATGCCAGAACAAGATTTGTAGGCTATAGCTGTGTAAACCCGGAAAGACAGATGGGTGTCACATCCGGAGCATACGCTCGTGTAGGAGGGCTTGTTCAGCTCAGAGTGACCTACATCTCCTCTGC
The DNA here is from genome assembly GCF_964211825.1 of Aythya ferina. Lineage (NCBI taxonomy): Eukaryota > Metazoa > Chordata > Aves > Anseriformes > Anatidae > Aythya > Aythya ferina. The sequence goes on along the minus strand of NC_140303.1, from coordinate 37,038,508 downwards.
AGGAGAGGAGAACATCACAAAGTCAACCTCGTTACCCTGCTCCTGAATTTTTGGGTCTTTTTTGGACCCTCTCAGGGTGAGGGTCTGAATCACCAGGGGATCTGATACGGTGTAAATTAGAATAACCCATCAGCTTCAGGAGCACTGCTGCAATTTACAGTGCTGAGGATCAGTCCTCCAGCCCTTCCAGAGGTTAGCAGGGGGTGCTGCACACCTGAGTCAGCCTTCTCTGTCTGGTTGCCTTAATCAATTCCTGAACACTGTGCTCAAACATATCATGATATTCATCAATTCCCTTCTCCAAATAAGCAAGAAAAATTCCGGGAAGGTTTTTCTGTCATTACTGATGTTCATAATGTAGTAAGATTGATGGAGTGCACTAAAATCCTCACTGTGGCAATGACCCGTTTTGAAATGCATTGGAAAAGAAAGCAGCTTTAGTGCAAAGGTATGCAAGAATATTTAAAGGTGTTTTGGTGAAATATGCAGGATTTAAAAGGGATACCAGAATACTAGGAGGAAGCATAAATTTATACAAATGTGTTAATTATCAGATGAAAACTTGTTTATGAGCTGTAAAAAAGTTGCATTTTTCCAAGTGTGTCCCTTCTGTAGTTTAAATTTTGCTACTTGTAATAAAAGATGTAGACAGCCTTTGGAAAAACCTCAGTGGTTCTCTAACTTGCAAAAGCCTTTGCAAGAGGTGGCTAAAGGACTTGTCAGTAAATTTAAAAGATGGAGTTACTTTGAAGTACTTATAGTGAACATCATGCATACAGAAATTTTTGTAGAAGGAAAATTAGTTTTCACATGGGATTGGTATCTGAAAATGAGAAAGATACAAAGCACAGAATTAAAGTATGTGAACTTTTTGATCATGCAGTGACAAATGTAACATTCCCAGATACTCTTCAACTGCCTGTGTTAATTAACATATTTGGGGAAAGTGTGCATATAAGCATAAAAAAAATAAAATCTGCAAATATGATCCATAAATGACCACTCCAAAAGTCTCTGGTTTGTCTCTATTTATCAGTAAAAGCAGAATAATTTATTTTACTCTAGAAAAATATTATGTCTTTACAAAGATAGGGGGCATGGATGCTAAATCCCAGCAAACATTATTCCAAAACTAGTGTGTCACTTTAATCGGGAAACAGCGTTTCACCTTGAAAACCATTTTTTGATCTTGTGCACTTGGCACTCAGGCCTGCTGTGTGGCCTGGCCAACAAGATGAAACTCTCAGGGACTTCCATGCAGGTCAAACAAGGCTATCAAGTCTTTCTATAGCCAAATCTGAACAATCACAGCAAATCGAACTCCTGAATCCTGCATTGAAAAATTTAATTTCTGTCTCCAAGATCACACCTGCCTTTTCTTATTTTCTCCAAGAATGTATCAAGCTTCCTTTCAAATCAATTTGCCTATACCAGCTTCTTTGGGAGGCCTGTAAGTTGTCAGAAATCTCCTAAATTCCCGTATAAATTTATTCATGAACAATTTATAGCCCCTCAATCTTGTGTGAGCATCAGCCTTCAAAGTTAAATAATTCTTCTCTCTCCCTGCTGTTTACTTCCAAATGTACCTATAAAGAATGAATGTATCCCTTCTCAAACTTCATTTTGCTAGGCTAAACAGACCAAGCTCTTTCTAATTTCCTTCTCCTTAATCATCCGATCAGGATTTAGCTGTATTTTTCAAACTAAGTTAGGTGGAAGGGTGCATGGTATTCTGCCTTACATCCTGCAAGTGCTTTGTGTGATGGTCTGGTCTCTGCAGTGTCTGCCTTTATGAGTTACCTATTACCAAATGGTACAACTAAGAGGAGCTTGCTCATGCAGGTTTTGTACTTTTACTTTGTGTGTAGCTATAAACAAATTTTACCCACCAGTGAAGTACACAAAACGTATTTCTTATCAGAGCCAGAAATATCTGTTTGATAGCAGTGGAGATTGCTGCATAATTGCTTGGATTCGGCTCAGGCCTTTGCCTTCAAACATGCAAAAACCTTTGGGAAGTCTAATTTCCCTAATATGTTTTATTGTTATGTGTTCAAGAAGGAGGCTTCTTTGCTCTAAAGATGCAATTTTTAGGTTGAATATTAACTGCTGTAAGGCCACTCGAAGCAGGCTTTGACTTGCTATAAACAGAATAAAAACTCATGTACTGTCCTCCCTAATTTCATCACCCACAGCATGGGGAAAGTTCCTCAGCATGCACTAAGATCCATAAACTTCCAGTTTCACGTATGTCTAGCTCATTTTGCAATTTAGCCTGATTTTGACACCTCGCCTGGTTCATCACATTAATTTAAATTCAATTTTTTGCTAATTGGGTGATTAGCCAACATTCTCTGTAGTCCTTCTTTTGTCCTCTGGGATTTTTACCCAGCACAAGGAAACTCATTGTGTATGTTGTTCTGGGTTGCGTAAATATTTGTGAACGAGGATTAAAATCTTGGATGTCAAATACAGTGCATAATGTCACAAATGAAAACAAAACAAAACAACAACAACAACAAAAAAAAAAAAACAGACTCCTAAATTCCCTTCTATGATCTCATTATGTGATCATTAGGTGACCTGCCAGACAGACAGCCAGCCGTTCAGCACCCTGACTATTTTCTATCCCTGAAAGAGCAGCCGGATAAGAGGCAGCACGGACTCTGTTCCCAGGCCTGCCTGCGATGACCTGCCCAACCTCTCTGCCATCGCAGCTATACATTTGGTAAATTACAGTTATCTGTCCCCTGGCAGGGACTGAACACCGGGGTTATTAAGAATTATAAAGAGCAGAGAAATATTACAGGCGGTCAGCAGAAGAGCCGAGATGATAACTCACGGTCTCTTCGCCTGGACCTTGGTGCTCTTTGCACTGAAGTCGAGGGTATTGTGGCTCCGGGAGAAAATGTGTGGTATTTTATCAGTTTCTGCAGAAGTGCATTGCAGAACTGCAGAATTCATGACACTCTCCCAAGATACGTGGCAGGTCCATATATAAGTGTCTTCAGGCTCCAGCCCTGTCTTTTAACCTCTGGCCGTGCATCTTCTTGGTGCTGCCGTCCTGGTTAATACGAGGGGTGACCTCTGGAATAAAAAGAGGGAGTTGACGTGTCTGTTGTGAGAGGTCGGGCTTGGTGGCAGGGAGACGGGATGGACTGCCTGCCCCGTGTGTGGGGCTGGAGCCAGCTCGGCCGTGGGTGGCACACAAGGGCACCCGTGGGCTGGGGATGGTGAGCAAGGAGAAAGAAACAGCATCACTGGGTGAGTGAGATTCTTCTTTTCTCTATTATTGCTGGGCAGAGGTTTCAGGAGGTGAAGTATGAGTTTTTGTGTTCACACTGGTACATGGAAAAGACTCGTGAAATTGTACATATTTTTCCAAAGGCTAAATTCTGCTTTGCAACAAATAAAATCTGAGCTGTTATCATTTCCTATTGGGCCAGCACATCTGAGTTAATGCCCATACAGCGTTGTACCGGTGAGAGGCCCCAACAGGTTGTCCTCCTGAGCTGTCTGATGCTAAGGGCACAGCAACTTCCAGCCCTTCCCCTGGTTTGGACTCCACTGTCATGGCCAGTGGCCACTTCTGGGTCTTCTCTTGTCCATTCTGGTCCGTGCCTGACATCAGTGGAAGAACACCCATAATTTCAGCAGGATTCAGATCTTTTTCTAGATGATTACAAAGCAGCCACTTAATTGCAACTCTTTTGTAGTACATATTATAAGGAAATTGAATCCACTCTTGATTGTGAAATCTCCCCCCTTGAAACTGCCCTTACTCGCAATTCTCCAGGTGAAAAAAGATGTCACTGAGGTTGCTTTCTAAAACAGTAGGTTTCTGTTTTGATTAAGTTAATCATGCCATGAGGGCCTCAAAAATCCCCAAGCCAGACATTTAAGACATGTGAATTTCATACAGGATAATAAAACTAGTTTTGGGAATGCGTGAAATCACACCTGGAAAGAGCCGTTGGGTTTTTAGGGCTGGGAATTGTACTTCCTCTGCATTCACCCAGGTGCTGAGGAATTGCTCCCAGGCTGTTCCCCCTGCTCCTAATGAAGTGCTGCTGGCAGCGCTGCGGGTGGACGTCGATCCAGTCTCCCCTGCTCTCATCAACATGCATGTTGTGCTTCTTCCTTGTGGACTGTGAGAAGTTACACACTCAGTTACCTGCTTTTCCATGTCACGCAGCAAACCTGATGTTTGAAGACGTTAGAGGTCACCCCTTTTTATAACAACCTGGGCAAAAGGGTAGTAAGAGAAACATGCAGGAGATTAGGTGTTGGTGGAGCAAAGACAGTTAGGAAATGAGAACCCAGGCGTGCAGGTGAGGTGTGTAGGAGATGGAAATCGCCTCCTTCCAAGCTAGCCCAAGAGACTTCCAGGCTTGATTCACTTGGCAGTGGTTCTGTTTTTTGCAGCATATGTAACGCTTTTTGTGTGCAGGATAAGAGAGTGGCTATTATATGTAAAGGTTATGTTAGTTATTTAAAAACAGTAAAATGCATTTTTTTTTTCCCCTAGATGATAATTGCAGTCTCTCGCAAAAGGCAGGCTGGAATCCACTCCCCACAGATGCTTGTAGATGAACGCGTGATTTATACATCTGAAGGCTGCATTGTGGAGCTATGATTGGAGAAAATCTACAGGAAAGCATATATGCTTTAAGTGCCAAAGCCTTCAGTCTGAAAGCAGCCTTTGGAAACACTTTTTTTTGAAAGGGCATATTGACAGACTCAGTTTTAAGCATAGTTACACTGATTATACAGAATTATGGTCTCCTTTGGACTAAAACGTACCGCTATTAGATGGATTTTTAGTCAGGTGTTACGCGAATCTCAAAGAACGACAACCAATATACCAGAGCAGTTAGGTTTTCTTTTCTATTATTATTGGCAACTTTCTCCTGAATATTGAAAGAAACATGCATTTTCCACTTAGAGCATCACGGATAAAAGGCACCGGATAGCAAGGGCTGGTGTGTCTGTAAGAGCATATCCTGATAGCGGAGGAAAATGGGGTTGCCAAATATGAACTATTCATCTTTAAAGGTTCCCATACCACCCCTACGCTGTCATTATCTCTCTTTTGCAACCACCGATGTCTTCAGTCATATATCATTGCCAGCAAGGCTTAGTCAATTTTCCTCAGAGCAATTCTCCACTTCTCTCTATGCTGCTCCATAGAGCTCCTGCAACAATTAGACCTTCACACTTCGCTCCTTTCCTCACACTTGCCTCTCATGCGGTATTTACAGCCTTCTCCATAATAGCCAGGCATTTGCGTGCTGGAGATGCTGGCTGTGGCACCGATCATCATCATTTCGCTGTCATCGCCTGCTGCTTTAACCTTTTGTTGTACCCATCTGTTGCCTCTGCCTCACCTTATGCTTTGATTGGGGAATGGCTGTTGTGGGGATGCTCTGCCTGGGAACGCTGTTAGTACAGCACTTAGCACGTTCAAGTCCTGATCCCAAACCACAGCTTTTAATTGTTACCGCAGTATAAATACATTGACAAGGTCAGGCCAGCTGTTATAAAAATTACAGCTACCTTTTGACTGTTTTCCTCTGTGCCAGTGCCCTTCACATATATAGAGAAAGACAATTTATGTGCCCTTCAGCTGCCCTCCGTGTATCTCCCGTGCTTCAGCACTGTGGGCTTTTTCCCCTTTCCTTTCTCCCATTTTGGTTATTTCTGTAGTTTGTTTTATTTTGGGGGCCATACATTGTGTGACAGTCTCAGCAGGCCTGGGGCATGGCTGAGATGTGGGCGAGCTCCCACATGGCTCCGGAGACTCACTTTGGGGTCCTCATCCTAACTCCTCTCCACTTTTGGGAAGCCCCATGGAGATGTCTTGGACAGGCACAGCTGTGATGATGGATGGTCCTTGTGCCAGCGATAATGGGTAAAGGATTCCTTTCCCTTTGCGCATCTGTGAGTGCCTAGCAACTCTTTTTCCCCAGGGCTTTGAAGAATCCTTTGCAGGTTACCATAATTTAAAAGGTTAGGTGAAATGGCTGGTGAATTTAAATCTGATAGCATTGTCTCATGTAATTTCTTTATGCTCGTTAATGAGCCTTCATCTCCTTCTGTTCATATTAGGGGTGTAAAACCGTAGTGAAAGTTGAGATACATAGAAAGGCTTTGACAAAAGCCAGTCTTCCATGAAATAGAAACTCAACTTTAGGGAAAAAATGACCCACTAATAAATTACATTCCAAAATGTGTCTTCAAATAATGCATGAAGTCTGATTTACATAAAAACATTTCTGGGAGCCCTTAAGCTCAAGTTGTTCTGCTGCAAGCCAGGATTTTTTTTCAGCATGGCAAAAAAAAAAAAAAAGCGTCCCTGCTCTTACTATCTTCCTGCAGAAAACCGATCATTTTTGTACATCCACAGTGCTGATAGCATCATTTTCCCAAGTTTAGCCTGTTGTTGAACAGTCCTGTGCAGAGGATGCTTGGGAATAATCTATATACAGGCTATACAGCCCTCGGTACTATTGGAAACCCAGCACACATTTTGGCATGTGGGAGCCACACACACAGGCAACTTCTCCCCATGGGCTCCACATCATAGGAGTGGCACTGGGGTCTCTCAAATCCCTGCTTCTAGCTAGGCTCCCATCCATTTCCTGAGTTACAGAAATATTGCAGACCCACAACTTCTGTTAGTTCTGGAAAGCTTATGCAAAGAAATCAACAAAAAGGAATTATTCCCTTTATTTTACTTCGTGGTTGAGCTTTTTGGGGGCAAGATGCTTTCAGAGAGAGGAGGGACAGCAGCTTAAGCTAGGAAATTCAGATGAAACCTCAAATGAATTAGCATTCAGTCTTAGTGTCAAGGATTTTTTAATCCTTCTTTAGCCTAACATCTCCCCAAAACAGTCTTCTGAGAAAAGCAGACCAGGAAAAAAGGAGCTTATAGCAGCAACTTACAGGTTTCCTCTAAGGTTAATTAATTGCAATTAATTGTGAAGTACTGTAGCACTGAACAGTAGCTTTGAATTTGATAACGGGGAAAGAAAAAAAAAAAAAAAAGTAACAAGGAAAAACCCACATGGAACAATCCTGAGCCTGCAGATGTATTTTTTCCTCCGCTCTCTGTAGGGTCGGTTTGCAAACCTAACTCAGACAATTTATAAATATAATTACAGTGGAGAATTAATTTAGCGGCTGTGCGGCATGGTGGAAAGAACAAAATGTTTTCATTAGGAAAGTTGAGACCGGCAAATCTGTGAAGGTCTCAGTGAGCAAGACTCTACCCTTATGCCTCACAACATTTTTAAAGAAATTTGTCCACTGGTTTTGGTTCATTTCTATTTAGATTAAAATAGATATTGGATCAGGAGTAAAAACAATGGCCGTCCAGTGTTTTTTTTTGCCTTTAGAAAAAGAATTTTCTTGGAAAATGCAGTGGCTGGTTTGGGTGGCTCTGCAGAAGGGTGAGTGCCATGGAGGACAGACACGGGATGCAGGCAGTCAGTGAGAAGGATTGGAGTCATGACTTCGAGGCCAAAATCGGTGCCAGAATAAAAACCAAGCCAGAATCCACTAATTTAGGGTCAGTCTGCCCTTCCCTCTCCCTCACCTCTCTCATCCTCTTCCAGCCTGCCAGGATTGCGTGGTTCGAGGCAGTGGCGGGGCTGTAGCACCATCATTGGAGCTTGCAAGTAGAGCACCGTGGTTCTGCAGAGCCCGTGGTGTCCCAGCATCAGCATTGATGAGCCCAGTGGATGCACATTGCTGCCTCCCTGCTTACCTCGGCCCGGACAAGAGCCTCGCCGTGCCGGGGAATTTATTTCACTTGCTTTCTCATCTGCTGAAGTAATAGGGTCAGACCAGCAGGGAAAGCAAAGATTGCTTTCAAGTTGCCCAACTCCCTGAGAAGGCTGCTCTCTGTATATAATGTGGTTACCGTTTCCAAACTGATGGATTTATTTTGCAGCTGTAGTTCTGAGAGCAAGGTTGCACAACAGAGAAGTTTACCAGAGGAGATACTTACCTCAAAGAAACCTAAAGCTGAGATAGCAGGGCACGGGTACGTTTGGAGATGACCTATAGCCGGTAGTATTTGTTCATAACAGACCTACACTGTCATAATAAAGGGTCCCTTGAGCCACCTCAAAGTCTTATTTCTAAATTTATTATGCTATTTAGCATACACAAGGTTAAGAAAACCAGTACCGTAGCCAGATGGCTGGGGAATTGTATCATCCTGTTGCTCTCTTCCCTACTGCCAATAAATTTGGTGGCCAAGGCAGGGCACCAGATGTAGGATGCTGCCAGGAGGGAGCACCCGGAGCACCCCTGCTCCACTGCTGGGCTGCCGGTGGGTGATCTGTCACAGCCCGAGCAGCTGCTGCGAGAGGAGAGCCCACCCGGGGTGGGAGGCGAGGAGATGGTACTTCATCCCTCTCCTTAAGGGAGAGAAATATTACCAGTGCCACGAGGTTGTTACGAAACGAATTAGATAAAGAAGAAAAGTCATATTCAATTAAATCACGGCTGTCTTCTCTTCTAGACAATGTGACACTGAGGCTATGCTTCACAGTTTGTAGATTTGTATAGAAATTGGTGCTAATAGTTCAATTTTGTGTAATTACCATGCTAGTAACATTGAAAATGAAGAATCTGGGTAGAGGGAGGAGGGGACAGTGCTATGAATAGTTAATATTCGGAGGAGACGGATGGGGTAAAATTATATTTAGAGATTAAACCGACAGCAATGAACCTCTGAGATCTAATACCATCTCTGACCCGGCGTTCCTGTCCATCATGAGATGTCACTAAAGCTCTCCGGGTTTGGGGTATTCTTTTTTATATCTTTTTCCGTGAAGATAATACCTTGCTATCTCACTGGGGCTTTGTGACAATTCACGTCTGTGTAACACTTTGAAGCAGGACTTGTAAAGTGCTACGCATTATTAAGATGAGATGAGGAGAATCTCTTATCTCAAACATCAGGTTCTTCAGGGATGGGGAAGGAGGCAGCGAGCTATTATCCGTGAGGCTCCTCTTCAGACTAAGTTTGATCAGCCTTGGTGCGATTCAACAAAACCCTGCTCAACTGCGGACAAATGGACATCTCTATTAGAAGCGATGAAATGGAGAGCTGGACAAAGGGAGAAGCTGCCCGACACCGCCTTTGATCATAATCTATCTGTGCCTCAAAGGAGAGCGTAATAATACAAACAGAGTTGCAGGAGGAAGTCGGGTTTTGCCAAAAATACCTCCTCCCGTTGTTCTGCCTGCACAAAGCCACCAGGATCGTACGCGGACAGTTGTTGTTGTTGTTGTCAGCCTCGTGCCGTGCGGCTGTGCCAGTTAAAAGGCTGCCAAGTAGCACTCTGTGGGGGCTGCATGCCGGCGATGCGAGTCCTGCTTGCGGAATTTGTAAAGCACTTAAGCGCCTTTCAACAAGGAAATGAGGAATTACGATAAACTGTCACTCAGCAATGATAGACGCGGCTAGACCGTCTCTGGGCTGATTTTAAAAATAAATAAAGTTGTGCTTTCAGGCTAGGGCTCACTGCAGAGACAAAAACGAGGACAGGAGCAGCCATGGGGGCAGATGGCAGCAGGGTAGGTGTGGAGATGTTCTAAGCAGGAGCACAGATTCTCACTGAGTCTTTGAGGAGGAATAGGAGGGAGTAATTTTGTAAGTAAAACTGCTCTTATCTGTCAATATGCACGCCAGTAACTGTGTTATGAAGCAGTCCATGAGCACCCTCTAACATTCAAAGGTTATGCTTTGCTCTTTCAGCATTTTGAGCTTTCTGGACATTGTTTCAAGGTCACACATCACTGTCTCCCCTGTAGTCAATCAAATAAGAAGCATCTCATTCTCTTCTCAGTCCTGCCTGATACTCCATTCAACAGCCTTTGCAGCCCCAGTGCCCTTTCCTTAAAGGATACAGTGCTTTAGAAAAACAAGACTTAAAATTCTTCTGATTTGCAGATCTTTGATCGGATATTTTGTTTTCCTTCCTCAAAAGTGTTTTCTTTAAGTAAAAGACTGGGGAATAAATGCAGATTCATAAACTGTCATTCATGTTTTCCTTGTGGATCTGCAGCAACTTTCTGCGAGCCTTCACACAATGAATATTGACACAGAAATAATGACTGCCCATTGCCGGAGTGCCACTTGCATTATCTCTTGGAACCGATGCTTTCATTACTTAATAAAAATAAATTAATGAAATATATCCATTCGCAAGGTCACCTAAAACTGTGGCCGTAAATTCTTATCTTAAATAATCATGTGTGCTTCAAAGAGCGAGCGTACTGATTGGAGCAGAGTTTTCAGACTCTCCGTGCTCCCTGGAGGACATATTTCAGCCTTTTTTCATTAATAATTAATCAAAACATCCTGGTTCTGGAAGGTTAACAAGAGCACAAGAAGTATAATACTCCCGGAACTGCAAGTTTTGGGTTACCACAGCATGATATGTTTTCATCTTTTGCTGGTTTTAATCTGCTGTGGCCACTACATGGGACGGGAATGGGGATTGATAATGTCCCAGTGTTTGTTCTCTGTCCTTTCCTACTGCTTGTGCCTTTCTTACCAAACACAATTTTGCATTTCACTAATGGTGGACTCTTATACATGTTCATTTGTGAATCTCATTTTTGTATATTGGCTGGGAAATGCTACTAGGAGCATGTCGTAGGCTTCATCTACTTTCTTGAGAATCATCAATCTCTATGAGAGATGGCATTTATTTCTGTATCTCCTCCCAGCATAGTACTCCAGGACTGTCCTAATGGTGTGCACCAGGTTTTGACATACAGTCTGTGAGCCCCTCCACGCTGAGTAAGTGATCCCTTCAGGAGAGATAGGATGTGTGTCATTATTGATGCATTGTTTTTTCAATGTGCACTTTGGAAATTTCAACGTACTACAAGGTAAAATTGCATACTGTAGAAGCTCTTAAAAGTCAGATTTTGCCAACCACAGATTTGTCAAAGGTAAGTCTTTAAGTCTAATGAAGGAAGAGTAATGGTATCTCAAATCTCACAGTGCTTTATATTAATTGCTTGCAAATGCTGACTGCTGGCAGCTATTCCGCAGTCAAAGCATAATGGACTTGAGAGGCCAAACTTGCATTCTTGCAATATAGCAATTTTTCATAATGCAGTCAAAATAATTGTGGAGGACGTCTGCGTTAGGCTGGGGAGGTGTGCGGGATGAGCAGCCTTCATCTGATGGCGCAGGAGGAGAACAGGGCAAGCGCTGCTCACACCTGTAAACTACTTTAAAGTAGTTCCTGTTGGTAAAGAGAATATACTCCACATTTTGCATTTTGGGGAGGAAATAGTGTTGGTGTAAAGACAATTATATGCTATTAAAATAAAGCCTGTCTTACATTTATACAAGTTCCCACAAATGATAAATTATCACATCTGTAAAAAAAAAAAAAAAACAACCAACAAGTATTATTTTTGACGTAATAGTAATAACAACATAATTATATTAAATGTATTAATACAACATTCTTAGTGTGATAAATGTATTTAAATTAGCTCTTACCACGTTTTCAGGTGAATTCTGCAGAGGTGCAGGATACAGAACAAAAAAAAAAGGTCCAATATCCCAGCCCTTCTGTTTGGCTGTAACAGTAATTTGTCTCAATTTACCAACACAGTCATAGGTGATGTTCATACAAAATATATCAGTTCAAAAACAGAGCAGATGAATGGAGTTAAAATGCTAGCCTGTAGCTACTCCAAAAATATCGTCTGTCTTTTTCAGAGGAAGAAGTAAAAGATGCGTTAAAGACAGGGAAGCATCAGTTATCTAGTCTGATAGATTAAAAAAATGTTGCGAACACGAGGTGGTGGGGAGAGGCCCACCTACCATGTCGAGTCCATGGAGAAGAGTGGTTAGGCTTTATTTGTCTGCTTTTCATAAGGTAGTTTCCAAATTTTCATCAGTCTTCATTAAACTAAGGTGTTTTATCTTGTTGTGTACATCACTGCCTGCTTTTATTCTTCATTCTGTTCAGGGCTGGTTCATCCTGCCCTGAAATGTAAGGATGGGCACCTTGCTACGTGCTTCCTCTGCCTTTCTTTTTCCCAGCTCAAAGTGGTTTTGCTTTTTGTCTGTAGAGGAATGTTTGCAGGTTTTTGCATATGAAGCCTCAAGAGTTTTTGAGAGCTGCTAATGGGCAAGTTAAAAATAAAACAGCAACCATTAAGACTTCAGGGAGTAGTCTGTTTGCAAAACATGTTTCCAGATTCTCACTTTATTCACTGGGAAGCATTAGGACTTTAAGCTAGGACACTGTGAGTGCATTTATTCCAAAAAGCTGCTATTTACTCGTAGCCCTGTGCTGTTGAAATGATAATGAATGAGCAATCATAACTTTAAATTAAAAGACATGGGGAGAAGTATCAGGAACAATGAGGCTCCAAGAAACAAAACTCCATTTTCTTGCACGTGTTGTTTGCAATAGGAAACAACAACAACAACAAAAAAAATAAAGTAAAGGAGAAATTCATAGTTGCATTATGTTATTTTAAACCCTACATCTCCTCCTAGCTTTAAATCCTGTAGGTAATAAGGGGTAGGAGAAGCAGTGGATTACTCACCTAGGGGACTTGCAGTGGTTTTTGGGCAGCTGGGGGCTACCCAGAGCTGGTGCAGGAGAGGCTGTGTTGTCCCCAGAGTTGTGTCTGTCTGACAGGAGACTTGTCTGGCCAAAGCTGATTTCCCTCTGACAAATGCCCTCTGCTGCCAAACCGCTCCTGTGCGATGCGAGCATTTAATAACTCTGCACCAAGACTTGGGGAAGATGTACAGGCTCAAAGGGCGCCTGTGCCTCATTGCTTGTGACAGGCTTTCACCCATAAAAATCATCCAGGTGACATCAGGAGTGGAGTCCATGCTCCTCAGCTTGTGCTCATCTGTAAGAACAAGCCTGACATAGTTGCAGGCTCAAGGCTTGAGGCACGGCTTCAATCAAAGCAGGGCTCACTGTCATTTTTGTGGCCGGCTCTGCACCCTCTGCTGTGATAGAGGGGCTGTCTCCTCTGGTGTCACACAGCATTCATAAAAGACCTTAGAAGTGTCCTGCAGACCTTGGCAAAATGCACGGTGGCTGCTGCAGAGCTTGCCAAGAGGTGGATCAGGACAGTCCCTTGCTTCTCACTGGGTGCTATGTACCTAGGCCCTAAAACAAGCTCAGTGAGCCCAAGGCTTACCTGAATTTTAAATGTCTCCATAAATAACAAAAGCTTGTTACAATAAATATTTTTTCTAAACATTGGTGGGATTTCTCCCCCCAGAAAGCATGTATAGTTTTTTTTTAATATTTGTCAGAAAACATAGGTATTTTGCCTTACAACGGTACATCAGCTCACACTCAAATTATCTTTGGAAAGATCTGGCCATGCCTAGAATATTTCATGCTATTTTACCTCAAATGCATACATGAAAACAAGAGTAAACGGTCCTTCCTTTTGAATTTAGATAAAAACCAGGTAGGTTTCTATATTAGGCAGCAAAAGTTATAACTCTAGCAGAGCAATGGCGATAAGCTCATTCAACCCAACTAAAATGTTGTCATTTTCAATAACTTCTCTTACTCGGCATGAAGAAAATTATGTTGAAGTCTCAAAAAATTAAGCAAAATTACAGTTGCATAATGAAGCTAAGCTCTTTATGGCTGGTAATAGAGGAGCAGGAATTTAGAGTTTAGTAAAATCGCGGTGGCTCAGAAATGTTGTGACAGAAAGAGGGCAATGCAGATACAATAACAGAAGAACTTTCCATCCTATGACTTCATGCTTCCTGTGAGCAGATTGCAAGTTCTGGCACAATCTGTAGCAGAAAACATATCTATTTTTCAGTTTGCAATTATCAGAAAGATCAACGGTTCCTATTTTTATAGATTTTGCCAGGGAAAATTGGCTATGTTGTTCAGAAGCTGATCCCCAAGTGTTTTTATAAATCACATGCACATATGCGCATCTAGTCCTGGTCAGCCTTTGCTCAGTAAGCAGCCTCATCCAAATTCAGACTGATAGGAAAATGGTCCCCAACAAAAAGGACCAGTAGACTGCAGCTCACAGCATGTCCGTAGCCCACCTTGAGCTCCTCCTGCACAAGCCCTGGGATCCTTTCAACCTCAGCCACCAAATTCTCTTGCTGCCAACATATGCTGCAGCCAAACCCAGACAGAGTTTCATACAGTGATTTCATCTGTTCTGGTTCAAAATGGGTCTGGAAAGCACAAATGAAGCCAATAATGCTAAAGGAGCTTTTGTGGACAACAAGACGTAAGTAAGTTTGATTCTGGAAAAGATTTGTGGGCTGTGAGTTTGCCTGTGCATCATCTTCAAACACGCCGTGGTGCATGCCGAGTCATCTGTGTGCAGCAGCTCTTTCATATACAAAGGGGAAAATGAAAACAAATGAAAACATCCTTCAAAGATGGTATTTCTTCTTCATCAACATCTCGCTGGCTGTGTGATGCGAGAGAGGGTTTCTGAGATATTCACAGAGAACAGCGAGAGCTTTGATGCCAAACTTACATGGGCTATGCTGATTTTAACACTGCAAGTGCAAAGGAAGTTATGTACTTGTATTGCTCTGTGTTTTTCTTTTTTTCATTAAGGATTCATTATACTAATAAGCAAAACAGATGCACGGGAAAAGGTGTCCTGCAACGAATGCAGACGGCTCTGTTATACATAACTTAGCAGAGCATTTGAAATGCTCTTTGGCTTTCCCTCTGTGTATTCTCGGCTCCTTAATGTCAGGCATTTTTGTACTCACAAAACAAAGCGAGCTCTTCTGTAGTGCCTCATTTCCATGAAATGTAAGAGACAGGCAACATGACTGAAAGTTTTATATTTCTTACTGTTGTCTTAGCCCATTCCTAGACTAACCATGGTTATAGCAATTTGGGGAACACTGGTTTGCATTGGGTGTGATCAGTGCCTGTGGCATCTGCTGGGCCTGCAACCACTCCATCCATCCCTACTGTTTTTTCTACAAGCTTTACAGGGATCATGCAGAAACTGCCTTATCCTTCCTCAAATCAGAGGGAACAATTGGTTACCATAAGCGTAGAGAGCACAGATGGTTCAGTTCTCAACAACTCGAGAACTTTTATTTTTAATTTCATTCGGGCTAATGACAAAAAAGACAATTAACCTTTCATCATGAAAAGCGTTTCCCTGAATAGCTGCAGCACGGATAAAGTTCAGGATGAGTAGGAAGAAGAAATCTGCTTCACCTCTTTTGGGCCAAAAAGCACGTGTATTTCTGCTGAATGCCATTGCAGTCAATGCCTATGTTTTTTCCTATCCTGCGGCCTCTAGATGGATATAAATTTGGGGAAAGTGGCATGGATTTTGGATTTTTTTTTTTTTTTTTTTTTTTTCACAGAGGATTTTATGTATCTCTCTGCCTTGGTCTGAAATACTGAAGTTTGATTGACAATGTCTGATGACAATGCTGCTCGTCATTTCTGTTTGGTATCCTTCTTTGTGTGGGTTCAAACTATTTACTGCTTCTGTAAAACAAGCTGCTTGTAGGCAATGTCAAACTTTGCGAGGATTTTCCGCTGAGCATAAAGCAATATTGGCATCAAACTTTTTTCAGCATTACCTGCCTGAAAGCCTGGAAACTAGCCCACCCGGGGCTGGCGATGCAATCGCTGCCCTGTTCCTTGCCTGTAGATGGCTCAGATTTCTCTTTTTCTGCTCCTTCTGGCTGATGGCTGGCTGGGGCCGCTCCCAAGGGTTGCTTTTTGGGGTTAGTTGTGGGCTCAGGTAAGCTGCAGACTAATAAACAAAGGTGGCAGCAGTACATCACTGAAAAAAATAATATATATATATATAGGAATGCTGATATAAATACCAGTGCCACCCAAATATGACAAGATATTTAGGAAATTGATTACTCAAGAGTGGAAGACAGCGCAGCGCTGCATTACACAGATAAGAACTACTCGCACTGAGCCCACCTCCGAGCATGTGAATTGGAAGAAAGTTTTGTCTAATGGGAAAAAAAGCTGAAGCAATCAGTGCTGCAAAGTGCTGACTGGAAGAATAAACATTAAAGAGAGAAACCAGACCAGAAGGCAAAAGCAATCAGATTTGTAAAAGAGAGCAGATTCTGATTTTATCTTATGGAAATAAATGCAATAAAAGCTTTCTAACTGGAGTTGTATAGAGTTGCAAATTTTTTTATGCAATAGGAGAAAAATTGATGCCAGTGGTTGTTTTAATATTTTATGGAAATGTTTCAGCAAATAAATTGAAGTGTTTTTTATTTGCAAACAGAAGGTAAATGGGAGAAGTGAAGCTTTTTTTTTCCAAATATATTTTTTTTCTATTAGATGACTTCAAGCTACGGTTGCATAGTTTGTGCAAATGGTTTTTTTACAGATGCCATTTAAGCATCATGAGCCACGCCTGTCCCTGAAAACCCAGGACTGTAGGTGGCACAGGCCAGAGACACTCCTCACTGTTTCAGCAGTTCCCCAGGAGAGCAGTGACCGGTATTTTGCATTTGGACAGGTGCCTTGTTGAGGTTGTGCTGGCACCCCGGTGGTTTCAGGGCTTCTCCAAGGCAGCCCAGAGTGGGGCCATCAATCTGACCTAATGGCCAGCATTCAGATCCTGTCCTGGCGTCGCTAATGTAAAGCCCGTAGAAATAAAAAAACTGATGGCGAAACAGCAGCACGTGCAGACATGGACAGCTTTTCCTTTGAAAAGTAAAGGAGCCAGCACAATGCATTAAAGCAGTCATTTCCTCTTATCTGATTGGGGGGAAAAATTAACCCAACTAAAAATAGTCAGGGCATTTTGCCCTATGATCTCTCTTCATCCTATGGATCAATATGTCCTAAGCTTGCATCCCATACATAAATAGCTTTCATGGGCCAGGTGACCTTGCTATGGAGTAGATGGATCCTTAATCAACAGCCCCCTAGTACAATAGTGTGACTAGGGTGGAGGCTAACCTAGTTTATAAATAACTGAATTCAATTAAATTCAAAGCAAGATATATCAGAAAACACTCTCCTAAAACCCCAGCTAAGGCTTAATGGTGATGGAGAGCATCTTAGTGTCACAGGAAAACCTTGATGGTGGTAGCAGCTCATTACTACAATTGAGCTGTTCTGTTCAATGATTTTATTTTTTTATTTATTCTCAAGGGGGGCAGCAGAAATAGCCCTTTCTTTCCTAATTTGCCTCTGGTTGGTGGAAACCAGGGACCGGAGGGAGGCTCAAAGCAAACCACATTGCTTTGAGTTTTTATAAACTTGAAATAGTTTTCTCTAAGATGCAAGATACATTTTTGTAAGAAGAAAGGCCTTTGTTATTTTAATACCGAAGGAAGTTTTGCGCAGTTTCTATCCTTTAAAAAAGTAATAATAGAAGACGTCTTTTTCTTTTTGGAACGTTGCAGTTTTTTCATTAGTAAAATGCTGGGTGCAGTGTGCCAGATGAGTCATCAGAGGAATATTTAGACTTACCTATATGACTTTGTACTTTGGTCACTTGGTCATACCCTAGGAGAATGGTATTTATCATTAATGCTAAAAAGAAGAGAATTATTTATTTTGGCATTTTGTTTCTAAAATGTGTGCTCCACCTTAAATTAATGGGAAAATAACCATGATTTTATTTGTATTATTTTGTTGTCACTTTTCTTTCTTCATATCTTGGAAAATTTTCTTCAATAACCTATCTTAATAAGCTCATGAGAATTGTGAAGTTCTCTGCCTAAGCCACAGACACGCAGAAGCAGACAGGACCAGCATACTTGTGCGTGTGTGCAATGTGTATGTGCACATGTCCTGCAGGAAAAAAAAAGGCTTTGTGCATTTTTTCCTCCTCTCTGCAATATGGCACCAAGTTAATGCAGCCAGCAGCGAGCCAAGTCAAAAGCATTTAGAGTGAGGAAGGCAGGAGTGCAATAAATACAAAAACTCTGCTGTAGGTCGTTTCAGTCGTGTTCAGTTCTCAAGTATATCTTGAGTATCACGGGACTGTTTTGTGAGAAAATACCACTTATTGAAGAGGATGATACACTTAAGACATTCAAACCGCAGAAGTAGCCCATGAGTCCACTGTTCCCCTGCTGCTCCGGTGTCCAGCCCTGTGCTGGATCTTTGTGATTTCCATGCTGCTGGTGAGTCACCGGCTCTTTGCAATTCACAATGTATGAGTCAGGCTGCTCGGGGATACAGGGGCCAGTAATGAACACAGGACATCAGGACAGCCAAGTTCAGTCCAGTCTGATGGTCTTCTGTCACGCCTGATTTCTTTAATTTCTGCCTCGATTAATATCAACTTTTAATAAAACTCCGATTTACAATTTTCATATCAGTTTTAAGTAAAGTTCAAGCAAAAGAGGTAAAGAATTAGAATTAGGTGAAATCCTTCCTGTCCCAAGTTGATTTCTGTCGACAGGAGAGTGGCAAAGCAGAAGAAACATCCGTGGAGGTAGGTAGAGCATGCAAATTGCTCAGCACGCAGCAAGTCCTGCCACAAGCTGGGTGTTAATTTATTTAAAGCTCGTGATATTGTAATGAATTCAGGGTTTGCTTGTCTTTGAGGTGGAAATGGTGCATATATCAGGGAGCAGTAGGATATAACATTCATCCGGTTAGCCTAGCCTCCGCTACCAAGGGATAAAGCCCAGGATAAAGCCCATGCTGCTTCCTCCTCCACTCTTTGAAAGCAGCAGCACAGATTCTCAGGGATAGGATCAAATCCTTGTAAAAGTGGAAGGGAGAAAAGAAGTGCATTATGTAGGTGAAACAACATCCCTTCGATGTCAGGCGTATTGTGCCTTTTCATTCAGGTGAATCACAAGCTCAGATGAGGACAGGCACAGCCATTTAAATTTTATAGTGATATAAATTATAGATAGAAATCACTATTGCAGTGGGGTGAATTACAATTGCCATGTTTAAACTGAACATTCAAACGGCAGCTGATGGTTAAGTTTTGCGAGATGGCGATCACTAGTAATTTTTGCTAGTAATAATTTTATTTAAATTTCAGCAATGTCCAAAGACTTCTGTTGAGCTCAGAACCAGCAGGGAAGTCAGCACAAGCACATGAAAAGAGACCTTCACAGCATCTTAGAGAAGGAGATGAGTATTGTTGCAGTTCTATTTTAGAGATTTAGAGAGATCAAGCAATTTGGGAAACAGCTCCTGGGAAGTCTAAGGCAGAGAGCGTTGCAGTGCTGTTGGTAAGCAAAGTTGGTATTTCAGTCACTTCAGTTTAACTACTGCGCTTTTTTAAGCTGTGCTTTTTGGAAATTTTTGGTGTTAGAGTTCAACTCATGAAAGACGGCTGTTTAAATTCTTTGACATTTTATTTCTCATGGTTGCAAAGTTCCATATGTATGGATATATCCGTAGCCACTGTTCAGACATAACTTCCTCTTATTTAACATCCCTGCATTATGGCTTTTGTTCTAGTGTTATCTTTGAGTTCAGTACATAAATTTTGAAATTGTCCACCCTCTGCTCATATAAGCAGAACAAGAAAATAATAAATATAACATTAAATTATGCATAGCAGTGTAGTACTTTAACCACTTTCATGTTCATCAAGTAAGAGGGAGAAAAGCAATTTGGGTCTAAACAAGGGCAGTACTTTCACGTTGGGGAGGTCACTAGAACACATTGTGCTCATTAGATACACAGCAGCCTCAGTTAGAAGCTGAATCCTCGATAAGCACAAGCAATCCTCTGATGGTGAGTCTGTGAATATATCAGCTGATTTGTAAAATGTAAATGTTTTATGAGTTATGGGTGTTAAAGCTGATTTTGATTAATGAAATGCAGTCTGCTTATTCCTTCAGCAGTCAGCCTACAAGCATCTAACCAACTAATTAGTCTGTTTAGGTAAAGTATTAAATCTCCCTTTTGTTTAAAAATAGTAAAAAGAACAACATTTCAGACCTGCTTTGGAAGGTAGGTGCTGTAAGGAAAAAACTTTACTAGGGTATGTAACCTAGTTAGAAAAGCACAGTAAATTGTATAAAACTTTGCAAGTCTTTTTTCTAAGGTTTTAGAGTTCTAAACATAAAAACTATTTCAATCTCATAAATGAAATTATTAAATGGAAAGCATAAGGGAAACAAAAATGATGTCTTTATGCCTTGCAAACTGTCTTAAGGCAAAGATGGTCGTATGAAGTCAGGTGAGGTGATGAATCCTCTGTTCAGTTTAGTGGTCATTAGGATGGATTAGTTCCGAAAGTGTAAGGGTCTTTCCCTTTTATTTTCGTTTACGTCTGTGGCACAAATGCCTTAGTGTTATCAGTTATGAGTTTTGCACACAACAACATTTATAAATTGGATTTCTAAGATGGTGCACTGGAGAAGACCCTTCCAACTTGAACTTCACAGAAATGTTATCTACACAGTAACAATGGTCAATATTCTTAAGGGAAAAAACATTGAAATGGATTTGGCAGATTTTTGTTGTTGTTGTTGTTCTGAATTTACCATTCTGCCCAGCTTTGTTTTAACTTAGCTATCCTATTAAAACAAAAACTCTGGTTTCCAAATGCACTCAGTTCCAGCATAGTCCTTCACAGCAATACAGGCACAAGACTGAAAACTGCAGGTGATTAATAACAATGCCTGAACAACCACTGTGAGGCTGTGGTTTTTACATACCCTGATTAATAAAAAAACAGTCTGAGGCAGAAAGGTGATACCAGACCTTGTTCATCATCAGTGTCCATCAAATGTCACAATGGAAGAGCAAAGACCCTCTACAAGGGCTGTGAGATGGAAAAACATAGGGATAAGAGAAGGGAGAGTGGCAAGAGACAGTCTCAAGAAGAGAAATGGAGGCTTAGCTCAGACACAAATTTAGTTTCCTAAAGTAGTGTACCGGTTGGTTTCTTTGTGATTCATGCCAATGCCCTCTCAGCTGGAGCTTCTAACAAATCCTAGGATTATGTGAGGACAAACACATGCATGTTGCTATCAATATGATCATTCCCTAACACCCAAATGATGTTGATGCTGTTAAAACAATTCAGAAACATCTTGTACATATTTGGTCACTAACGATGAGTAATTGTTCACCCATTTTTATTACATTTACCTCTTATACTGATTGCTACTATGGAGAGCCAATAACTTTCTCAAGGCAAGATCTGGAGTGACAGCAATATTTCCTAAGACCTAGATCAAATTGTGCCTTCCTGACCTTACAAACTAAAGCCGTCTTTGGATACAACTTATACAAATGTAAAAGCTGTTTTGTCTGTATTCTGCTAAGTCCTTATATCTGAGTGGTAGCTCCACTGCTGTGGATGAGAGGTTTGCCATTCATTAGCAGTGGAGATTTTGTCTGTTGAAAAATTTCTCTGATTCCATTTTACATCATCTGGAAAATCATTTGATTTTTTTTTTTTAAACATATCTTTCATCTTTGTTAGTATTTCCTTTCTTTCAGATATATTTTGGATATATCTTTTTTCTTCTGGCCTCCCATTTCCCGTTAGTTCTCATAATAACTTACTTTGATAGTTCTTTACTGGTAGTACCAAGATCACCTTGGCAGTACATCAGCTATTTCCCTGAGGAAATGCATTAATTCTTCCTGGAGAAAAGAGAAGTAGAAAAATAAATGTTTCCATCATTTTTCTATAATAATCTAAATTATTTGCTTCAGTACCTGTGTAGACAGTGCAGCAGAAAAGTCACCGTTGTACCTGTTTTCTCTTATTTCAGAAATTTTCCATTATTGCACATCATGATTATTTCTTTGAGTACGAAACTTTTGCAAAAATTGTCACACAAAATCCCTCTGTTTCTCCAGTTTGTGCGATCAGAAAGATTTGATACATAAACACCATTTCATCCTGAAACTGTACTAATCCACATATTATTAATTTCAGTGTTTCCTCAATCCTACTTAGGATGACTTTGGTAAAGATCCTCTGGCTGTTATTCAACGCGTTTATCCTGCTAATATTTTCATGATTATCCATTCTCTCTCTTTTGGATAAGAATTAGGATTTATTCTTCCACTGCTCTGGAACCTTCTCACCCTTTCAAATATCCCAGGGGGATCTTTCATAATTCAGTTACTGTTCCTCTGCAGCTCTAGCTGTGAAAGCTCAAGCAAAGCTGCTTAGCAAATAAGTGAGCTCACTTTAGAAAAACCAGCTAGATTCACCAGCCTTTTATGTCTGACATATCAGTACCACATGTCGTTTTACTGGGGTCTCCAATTCCTTTGCTTCTTTGTAGCATCTACGTCAGCAAAAATGGGTTGTCAACCAAAAAGTGACATAAGCTGTATATCTTGTCCTGTGCTTTCTATCGATGTATTTGTGAAATCTTTTAACACATTTCTTTTTTATTTCCTGTGAGATGCTTTTAGCACTTATCCTGTTTAATACCCTCTGCACATTCATACCACAACAAGTCTACATCAGAAAAGGTTTATAACTAAGCCCAGTAAGTATAATGGTGCCATCTTTCCACAGTAGAGTGGCAAATCCTTGGAGCAGGACAGTTCCTGGAAGTTATTAGTAAGGATGGAAGTGGGAAAAATGCTGCTTTTATTCTGAGCTTTCCCCAATGTTATTATAAAGCCTCTGGCAATTGCCCCAACAACCTGCAGCACTTTGGCTCTTCTTATGGTCAAACAGTGCAATCTCTTCCTATGCAGATGCAAAAGTAAAGGAATCCCAAGAATATCTGTAGAAAAATTAAGGTCCATGTAAAAATTGGATCCTAGCCAGTGTGCCTCAGTTGGTGGAGGTTCCCTCACAAATGTAGAAAAGAAAAAGCACTGGAAGGCCATGGTTAGTTCATGTTGCTGGTTCATCACTACACTTGCTAAATACATTTGTCATCGGGATACATTTATGTTAAAAAATGGACAAATGCTTTTTGCTGTGACGCTGTTAGACCATTTACAAAAGTCAGAATGGCTGTACATTCTGTTAATGTGTTACTGGAATAAAATCATGCTGCACATTTAGTGCTGGATTACATGGAGAGCAGCCAATACTTGTAGCATTGATTACAAGGTCTATGCCTAAGTAGTTCTCTTCCTGATTTATGAGCAATGCATTATCATTCATTGAGTGACAGAGTAAGCTACTAGATTTGTTAATTGGGCAGTAAACCACACTTTCATTCTCATGTTACAACATTTTTCATTAAAAAGAGACATATCTAGCATTTAATGAAATGTTTAAATAAATAAATGAATGCAAAAGCGTTGAATGTAGAGCCTTTGCTTGTTTCAGCAGAAAGGAGTAGTGTATAGTATATTTATTAATTAGTCTGGCAAAATGTAATTAAAGGGCTGTAAACTCTGTGAGGAAGTTAACCAGGCTTGTAATAAATACCAATTGATGGGTACAGTAGGTCAGCTAGTATTCAGTAAAGAGGTAACCTGTACAGAACCTCATTTTTAGCGTGGAGACAATACAAATAAGTTATCATCATGACAAATACAGCTGACCTTGCAGATTCGAAGGCAGCAGATTGCAATGTTTTCACAAGTTCACGTCGCTTTTTTATCTCCTAGCAACTGTATGTCATTTACATATTTTACCACATCGAATATCTTAAAGAGATTCTCTGATGATTGTTGTCAGAAAAAAAAAAAGAAAAAGAAAAAAAAGAAAAAAAAAGTGATTATAGTGTAGTTCCTAGAAGACTGTTGTTTTTATAACTGTGCCCAGTGTCATTATGGGAAGCTCTGAAGCTACATAAAGGACTAGTCTGTAGGAATTTGGTGTAAAAAACTCTTTGAGTTATTTTGTGGTGTTTACAAAAACACTCGGGTCTAAGTTCAAGAACTGGTGCAGCTGCTGCTGACATCAGCCTGAGATGCACCAGTATAAAGAAGAGCAGAATTTTCTTCATTAGGGTTTTCCTCCATTAGTTTACCAGTGGAGATCTGATCATTAATTATCTGATGGCTTGTGCAATAGCACAGCCTTGATTAACAGGCAGGGCTGCTTTCCTGATGAGGCTCCATGCCATCCCCTCGGGTCCTGTCGCTGTCCCCAGAGAGCAGAGCTCAGCGCCTGCCCCTCTGCTCCCCTCGTGAGGGAGCTGCAGGCCGCCATGAGGCCTCCCCTCAGCCTGCTCTGCTCTGGGCCGAACAAACCAAGGGACCTCAGCCACTCATCACACGTCTTCCTGCTAAACCCTTCACCATGTTCCTAGCCCTCCTTTGGATGTATTCTAATAGCTTTATGTCCTTTTTATACTGTGGTGTCCAAATCTGCACACAGTACTCAAGGTGCTAGACAGAGACATTTCAGAAGACCAGGGAAAAAGCATAAAAATGTTAGATCTAGATGCAGACTTGATCCAAAATAAATGAGGGAACTGAAAGTTTGTTGCTGTGTCATCCTTCTAGCCTTCTCTTCCCTAGAGCTAGGAAGCAGAAAGCCTCCTTATGTGACTTGAGCTTCTGTGGTGAAATAAGAAGGGCAGGATAAGGCCCTCTCCAACTGCAGCATGTGGAAAATCATTTGAGCTCATTTGAGCCCTAACAGCTGAGCCTGTGAAATCAAAAGCACTCAGCTCAGAGCTAAATCTGACAAGAGCTCAACTCACTGGCTAAACATCTCATTCACTCACAAGTGCAATATTAGGGAATTTAACAGCAGATCTTAAGTTTGCAGAAGTTTGATGAGTGAGGAAGGCTCGTGCTGAAAAAGGAGAACGGAAGAGTAAAGCTGCCGATAACAAGGCTGATCTGCAGCTGGCGTGACTTGCAGACAGCCAGGAGAACACAACTCGGAGCTCAGCTTCGTATTTGAACTCTGCAGTCCGGCTTTTCCCTACACTTCACAGAATCATAGAACCATTTAGGTTATAAAGGATCTTCAAGATCATCTAGTCCAACCATCAACGATCCATACCATGGAGCCATGTAGACCTGCAAGGGATTACCCCAAACTATACCATCGGCACAGTCCAGTCCTCTGCTCTGTAATTCAACAGTGAGCCTAGGATGTGAGTATTGTACCCATCCCTGCTATTAGGAGTTTAGTTGTGGTTGCTGGAAATTGCTATTTGGTTCCACCAGTTTTCTGTCAATGTAATTGGTGGCATGCTCATCTCTTTATCCCAGCAATTTTGTGTAATTAATTATAACACCCAGTCGGAGCAGTGACTTTCTTTGTGAAATTTGTGGGATGACACAGACCTCATGCAAGCTGCATGAAATTACCAGTTACAGAACTACACAATCTTTTCTAGGATGCCATAAAGTGTCATTACTTACCCTAGAAAGAGAATGCCTAAACAGATCGGTTTCTCATCAGATGCCATTGCTCAGGGATCTGAAAAATGTGGAGATGCCTGAGTTTAAATCATCCATATGCCTGAAACAGCATAAGAAATTAGTTTCTTGAGCTATTTTTATGTTTTTCTAGCTTACAGCTAAATCATGTATTATGGTGAATCATTAACTACTGACTTTTATAGCTAATCCTTATATAGCCCATTTTTAGCTCAGATGATATTTTTGATATACAAGTTTTTATAGACTACAAATATGCATCAGACAATGCAATTATCTGGTTTCCACATGTTTTCAAGTTCAGTCTTTCTCTGGAGAAATTACAGAGAAACTGACCTTTATTTATAGCATGCTTTGTACTGTTCTTTGATTCCTTCAACGACCTCACCTTCATGGGGAGTGATTTTCCCATCATTTGGGAGAGATGCACAATTCAATTCCTGATACACATAAAATCCCAGCTGATTTGCTGCACAGACTGAAATAGCCTACATCTGCAATACCAAGTGCTCTGCATTCACTCCCTGTCACCAGGGAGGGGACAAATCAGTTCAAACTGATTCCTGTCAGGATAAGATTGGATGTACATTCCTGTTTGCTTGCTACATTTCAATTGAAAACAAGTCAGGCCTTTAAACTTGAATGTAGGTTCTCCTGTAATTTCTTTGTACGGAAATGCAGATAATCAAATCTTTTTCTTGCCAGAGACAATGTAATTTTATGCTTTGATTTATTCTGAAGCATTTGATTTGTAGTTCTCCCCAGTCCTGAAGAGTCCTTCTGGAATTTAATAAGGCAGTGAGTTCCATCCCAATGAGAGTTTTCTGGAGAAAAATTAAAAAAAAAAAAAAAAAAAAAAAAAAAGGAAGGAAACTCAGCCAGCAAGAGCTCTTGGATGAAACCTGGGGCTGATAGATGTTTTAGCACTTGGTGACAGTGACAAAATACAGATAAAACTGAGGCTGTAAATAGACAAGTATGTGGGTTAAACTCCATCTGTGTATAAACTCAAACTGTGGAGAGCTGCAGGAGCCACAGTGGGGATCTGCATTAGGTCCACGGGGTGTGGGCTCTGCTTATGCTGCCAGCTGAAAGAACCTGTTGAGGTGAAAGGTTGGAGACTGAGTTTTTTGCTGAGTGCTATTCTTTTGCACGATATACTGAAGCTGTAAAACAAATTAGCAAAGGAGTGATGGAGCAGGAGTGAGAGGAATCAGACAGGTTGCACCTCCACCTGGGTATGGTGGAGCAGGGACACCAGGGAAAGCACCTGGTCCCCTCCTCCCAGAGTTCTGATTGTGCAGGGGCTCACTTCATGTGATAGGAAATAAGGTGCTTTGGGGAAAGAAATTCGTGCTGAAAATGGACAAAATGCTGGCCCTGCAACAGGGCAGGGCAGCACTGAGGCAGTGAGCTAATCTGGGCACCTCTGGTACCTTGCAAAATACTGACATCTGGGGGATTTTAAAGAACTAATTTTAGTCCAGCACAGGTCAGACAGGTATCCAGATCCTTCTTAAATTTCTCTTTTTAATCTATTTTCCAGATGGAAAGGGACTGATAAAAGCATGCTGACAAATACAGTTATTTTTTGATCATTCTCTACTCAAGAACCTCTCTGCATTAATCACAACTTAGTTTATCCTTCATTGTATTAAGAAATGCTTCAAATTGTTTTATTTTTAACAAAAATGAAAACACCCTGTGGCAGTTCAGACAGATATACTTTATTATAGAATGATTTGATTTAGATTGACAAACCGAGATGCTTTGGTTAAACTTTAGCTATCTGAAATGAAATTATTAGTTTTGAGTTTTCAAGGAAATTATAGCAAAAAAAAAAAAAAAAAAAAAAAAACAAACAAACAAAAAAATCAAACTCTATGTTAAATGTATTTACCTGGAAACTTTGCAAGTAGATCTGTTTTCAGTGGAGTTTCTGGGGTTCACTTCAGGTTTGTTCAGGATTAATCTAGGTCTGTATGCAGATTATCCCTTTATACCTCCTTCTCTGTGCCAGCATCACCATGGACTCTTGCATGGTGGTCAGGAAACCAAAAAATGGATGCGTTTGAACCCTATCCGTACAAAGAAAAATATACCTGTATATTTTGGGGTGTTTTTTTTTATTATTATTATTTTATTATTTTTTTTTTAGCTGGATGCAGAGGGCACAGGTGGTGGGTGAGGAGTACTGGCCTCACATTTCTGGTTGCGTAGGAGGAAAAGGAGTGGTGTGGCACCCTGTGTGGTGCTCAGGGCTTTCTGGGCCATGAAACTCATGAATATTGATGAATGTTAACAAAATAACTGTGCCCAGAAAAGTGAAAAATTGGATCATGTCCGAGTTTTACGTTTTAATGTGTTGAGTTTTAGCTCAACAGAAAAAAGATGTAAAGAAGCTTGGCAGGAAATAAACCTCCTTGCATCCATCCCATCTTTATCTATCCCACTCATGTTTGGAACACATTTCAGCTCCATGCATAGCCACCGTGGTCAACCTGAAATTTTCTTTGATGAAGAGTAGTCCTCTACTTCTGGTGTATTTAACATAAGCTTGGGACCACGGCTGTTCTGGGTCCTTCTGTCTACAAAACAAAGGAGCCTGGCAAATCAGCAGGTTGAATTAATAATGCAGAATAAAACATAATGTTATTAATTCAACCTGCTGACCTGTCTTTCTCCAGCCATCCACATGCAGCTCATCCAGGATTCCTGTGAACACAAAAGGACAGAAAATATCCTCAGTTGTATTCAGCCAGCAGGGTTAAAGTCCTTCTAATGATCTCTCTCTTTCCAATTCTGTCACCACCATGTCAATCCCCATAACTGCTGGCAACAGATATTGCTGAACATTGGCGATTTTAAAGGTGGGGTACAGGTATAGAAGTTTCTAATACATTTACAGATTTAGACTCATCTTCTTTAGATCATGCTATTTCCCCATCATCTTGCCCCACAAAACTCTAGACTGACTCATCAGAGTTTCCATGTTCTGCCATACAACAAATTGAGTATGGTCTTAATTTGTTGGTCTTAATAAGTAAAGTCTTAATAACAAGGAGATCTCCTCTTTCTCATGGGTCTATGCCACCAGCCCAGTAGGCAGCTCGTGTAGGCAGTGAGTGATTATGATCACCTGGTGCAATGGTTAAAAACACTCCAGGATCCAATAGTCTCTTCCTCACTTAACAGGATTCGGTCCCTTCCCTTGAGGGATACTCGCCACATGTATTCTGTCTCAGATTCCTCTGGGCATGAAGAATCATTTTGCTGCAATTTTACTAATGCAGACATAGAGAGTTCAAACTGCAGTGTGAACATCGTTATCTTCGTCACTTGCAATTTTGGTCATATAGGTACAGGATCCGGGGTAAGATCATAATCCCAATCTCCCACCAGTTCCCTGTTATCATTACTGTGCCAGATGTCTCCATCCTGTGTCTCAGGATTTGCACGGTGTATCAATTTGTGGATTTGTTTAGCAGAGACTGAGGATGGCAGCTGGTTTAGTAAGAGATCTAGTTTTTCCTATAGTTGTTTTTCCTGCCTTTCAGCCGAGGTCGATAGCATTTTAAGTTCCCTATAATCTGTTCCTAGTTTCTCCTGGTTTTCCTTTTCAAAGGCCAGTGATGTTTTCAGCACTTTGTTTTCTGATTTTAACACAGGGTGTTCTACATGTGCAATTCTGGCAGGGGGAGGAGATTCTTTAAATTCCTTTTGAGCACAAGATAAGCAAGCCCCCAGCATGGCACAAATAATTCCTTTGCCTTTACCTTCTTTAACTTGTTGCTCACTTCTGTATTGTTCTATCTGCTCTTCCACTCTCTCTTCCAACCTTCAACCTTCCAAAATGTTTGAACCTGTTCCTTCCCAGCCTGGGAAGGGACACATTTATACCTTTGCAGCAGTTTATCCATGGTAATCCCATCCGTGACACCAATTTTCTGTTACATTAAAGGGTAAGAAGCTTGGCAGGACCTGAATCCCCTCGCATCCCAGCTTGTCCTCAGATATCAGAGGGGCTGGGGTGGCTGGGCTTGGGTTCTGAGTGATGCCCAGTGCAGCACTATAAGTCCAGGGGCATTCAATATATTGAACCACCACGATCATGGATGTACAAATAACATGATGCACCTTCGCTCTAGCAGGTTAATGACTGGTGCAGTTTAGTGAAGCATCAGGAGTCCAGGTTCTTTTGGCTTGCTGGTGATGCATATGACATCAGAAAAGCACTTGCAAGTACCAAAAATATGACTAACACAACCAACTGCAAATGAGTTAATTTACGAAACAATCCCATAGTAGTAGCTGGTAGCTTCCCAGGGAAGCACTTGGTATAACCAAGGGTTCAAACTTCACCGACAGATGTCCCTGTTGGGGGGAAGAGGTTCAGTCCTTTGGCTGATCCCACAAGTCAGTGATGTCCTCCCACCTTGTCTGTGATGGTACCTTCCCTAAAGTTCTTCCTCCCGTAGGCCATTTTTACACTATTTCCTCACTTTCAAGTGGAGCTTGAGTGTCTCTGATACCTTCATTACAATTGGTATAAAATCTTCTCCCCTTTGAGGGCATAGGCTCAGAGAAATGCAGAGCACATGCTCAGTGAGGGGTGGTCTCACCTTGCAGGCAGGTAGCCTTTGGGATGGAGATGTGTTTTGTCATTATAATGAGCAAAGTTCACCCAGAGGACATGATTTCAACAGAAAATGGAAAAGTGCCAGCTGAGGGCTGGCTCCAGGTAAGGGCTATGCAGTGTATCACCAAGTTCCACAGTACCACCAAGTTCCCGTCCCTGCGGTGACACCACAGAGCCTGACCGCAGTGGCCGTGCCCCTCTCCACCCTCTGTGATGTTTCCCTTGGAGCCAGCACACTGAGTTCCCGTGCTGCTGCCAGCACTGGGCTGAAGGTTCAGTTGCCCAGGGGACTCGCCTGGACCAGATCCCTGCCCTATCCCCGCCTCTCACCCTGCAAACTCCCCCAGCGCTGTAACCTTCTCTTAAGACGCGGACATACCTTGAGTCTCAGTAAGTCACCTCTAGCAATTATTCCCCATAATCCTAATAAAGAAGGAATGGTTTGAGCTTAATTCAAAGCTAAGCCTCATCATAAACGCTTGCCCTGCCTCGGAAGGGTAAGGCAGGCAATTCATCCTCATCCGCAGATGCAGCAGCCAGGCCGGTGGTGTGCTAGTAGCTTGTGGGTAATGATGCTGTAAGTGAGAGACTGTGACATTTTTGAGTTTTTCACAGCTCTCCTTTTAATTCTTCATGGCTAGGAAAACAATTAGACCTCCAAAGCTCTCCGATGAGGCGCTAGGATGGGCAGTGACACACCAAGTGCCTTTTCTCACGGGGAGGGGAAAGCATCGTGGGTAAACTTTTAAATAAACAGAAGATTTATTCACAGTAGTTGGGTGCCTTTCCTCCAAACTGAAGGCGTCCTTTTAACAAACACCATCCAGTTCCCCTGACTCCTGCAGCCTCAGGGTGGACGTCCGCAGGGGCGAGCGCGGGGAGCGCGTTCCCGCCAGCCTTGGATCCCTCACAAGCCTTCCTGTGTGTGCCTTAATAGCCTTCCGCGGGAACTGAAGCCTCATTTTGTGCTCCCGTGAATTTAAATCCAGGTCACAGAGATGTTAAATAGCAAATGACACATTTACTGTGCCGCCCAGCTGCCTTCTGTAATGCAGCGGGAATGCTTTCTGAGCGGGGACAGTATGCCAATATTAACTTACATACAGGTTATTTTGTTGTGGATGCTAATGTTTCAAAAAAAGGGAGGGAGAGATGCTGCTCACATTTAAATAGCTACTTATTCCCGCTGCATCTTCTCTCCCTGGAGTGTTATTGTCTCTTTCCTGACTGCAGAATTCCTAAATCATTAGTTCCTCTCAGTTCAGACCTTTACGTTTGTTTATTATACTAAAGAAATTATTCCAGTTTCCAGGTCACCAGCAAGCAAGATGATGCTGTCAATATGCTATTCTAACTCTTGTGTTTAGTTAAAAACACAAATTGCCTCTTTGCTATGTAATACTGCCTGCAATATTCTCCTTTTGTAAAGGCACATATTTTATTTCTCAGGGAAGAAAGGGCCTTGTCGGAGACGGCTGCATTATTTCAGCCTCACGAGCAAATAATAAAGTTGGACACCTGCATTCTGTACAAAAAGGCTTTTATCAGGCAGATGGAGAATGTGTTCCAGGGCATCAAAAAGCCTTATCACAAGACAGAAAAGATGGGGATGTTGGGGTATTCGCTACACAGATGTCCTTTCTGTAATAGCATTACAAAATGCATACCCAAACAGCAGCTAAATGGACTTTTGGCCAATAGATGGAGACAAAAAAAGTGTTTTTCTTCATTATCCTTTCCTATTCATTTCTATTGAGCAGGTCAATTTACCTGCAATTGCCTGTCTGGTAGCAAGTCTGTTCAAAGCAGGTGGGTTAATCTCTTGTCTTTTGTTCCAATGAATATTATCAGATGAGGGATTTAGCTCTGCTGAGCGCTTTCCTCAAACAGCAATGTTTGTTTTCTCTAAGTTCTTAACTTAAAAAATAATGCTGTGCAACAGCTTTTCAGGCTCAGCATTTCGGGTTTGCTTCAATTTTTTTTAACCACAGATGGATACTTGCTGAACTTCAAGTATGGCAGATAACTTGCTAACGTTAGGAAATGTTCCTCAAACCCCAAGACACAAAACCCGGGGGGGGGGGATCAGCCCCAGAGACTGGCAGCTTTGGAAATGAATGGATGAAGGTAGAAAACCTGCTAGATGCTAACCCAGCAGTATCACAGCTACATGCACAGGAGAAATGTAGCTTCACAAACAGGAGTGGAGGTGATGCTGCACTTTAAAGAAGTGCTAGCTCTAGCCCCAGCATAGAGAGTTTTCTTCCAAAGCTCGTTTTCCTGTGCACTTCTACTACATTTCACTGAATTAGGGAAATGTGGACAGTAATTAGGCTCGGCTGCAGGTTTTTTCTCTGCTCATTTGCAGTGTTTTCGGTTTAAAAGCAACTCACCCCTACGGGCTCCTCTTGCAACTTAACCCGAATCTCAACCTTCTAGTCCTGAGTAACCCCTAAATCTCTCTAAGTTAGAAATTTCTTCTTTCAGACCCTCAGTGCACAAGTTAACCTCTTTCCTCTTCCTTCTGGTCTAACCGAAGCATTTATAAACACACACATATATTCCCAAATCCCCGTTGAGCTCTGTCATTGTTGTCTTATAAGTCTAATGTAGATAAATGTGTGCTAAGAAAACAAAACAACAAAAAACTAAACCCCAGTGGTGTTCTGCCATCTGTCAATTATATTTTCGATATGTTGTAGTGAACAAAACCCGTATTTCTGATCCATAAACCTAAGCATAATTTCAGTTTATCTCTGATTTCCTTAAAGCACAAACTACTATGTTTAATTTATAAATGGCTTCTTACATATTCTGCTCATGTCTGGTGAATATAACTAATATTTCTATGAAAAAAAAAAAAAAAGTATCTATAAATATCGAGGCCACGACACACATTATTAATTAAAAAAATGATGGAGCTTGCTGGCTTAACAAATATATAAGCAGCTTTCCAAAAATGTGTTATAAATGTTCATGTCCCCTACCTAAGTAGTATAAAAATGTATTTGTTTTATATTTATTAGGAAGGGGATGAGAGAGTACCATAGTAGTATTTAAATATTGAAGCAGGATCGAATTCAGGAGAGCCGGAGTCACTGCACAGCGCTGAGCAGCCTTTGACGTGCGTGCTGCTCATTTCTGTCCTGAAGGAGGTGTGCAAGGAGCTCACACTAACATGCAATTTCTGACTGAGGGCTAAGGCAGTCAGATGTCCACAACTTTTTACTTTTATGAAAAATAAATAAATAAATTAATAAATAATAATAATAAAAAGCTCCATTACCCTTGAAATAATGTTTGGTTGTATTTGGTGCTGTTAGAAAGATCCTAAATATTCTTTAAATGGAGTGTTAATTGGAATTAAAAAAAAAAAAAAAAAAGTTTTGAATCTTTCAAAAGGCAGTAAAGTGTAATCCACAGCATCAGGCTATTTCAGACAAAACTATGAAGCTAGATGATGGGGTCCAATCAAAGCCATACAAGCCAGAGTTTGAATTTCAGTGCAATCTTCTATCTGTACACAGGCTGGAAAATAAAACAACTCATCAAAATAAATTTGTGAAAGTGAAGTCATTAATAATATTTGCAAAATGGCTGGTAACATGGACCCTTTGAGTCAATTTGTGAAAAAAGGTGCCAGTGGCGAAGTCAGTGGTTGGTCCCACTCTTTTCTAGCTCCTCTTGGTCTCCTTTTTTTGAGGATGGTTTCCTTGCCACTGTCAAGTATCCATAGGAATTCACTGGGCAGCTGTGAGGAAGCTGGGCAGGAAGGGAAAGTCTTCCTCTTATTGCTCAGCCTTTCATAATCAAACAAAAACACGAGGTTTAAATACAGAGATTTAGAGTTCTGAAATCTGACATACAAACACGCCACACAACCACTCGTCTTTAGAAGACCCACACTTCCTGAAGCACCGCCGTGGCTTTAATTACCCACTTACTATTGATCTTCTCAGGCTTTGGTGGCGCAGCAGCAATGCGTTTTTCTGCCGGCTGACAACATAAATTTGGGAGGATTAAGTGGTTTCAAGCATCGTCCTGGCTCTTGCTTGGAGGGCTGAATTTTTCTCTTTTCTCACTCTCAAGGAGTTCTAAATTTTTCCTTCTTTTTGGCTAGGTGGCAGATCCTTGAGACCTTTATTTTCTGGCTTACACAAATAGTGCTTTTCTTCATCTGGGAGAGCAGTTAGTGTGAAATATTCATAGGATAAAACACTTAAGAAGATGTTAAAGGACAAATTGCATTTAGTCCTGGTCCCAACCTTTATACCAATTCATTTAATCCCATAAAGGTGAAATTCCTCTAGGATTTAACGGAGCTGTGACTCAGAAATAACATAATTAGCTTCAAAAAGGGTTGGACTAACCATACTGAGGATGAAGCTGCTCATAATTTAGCCCTAAGCGTATAAGAATTTTATTTAAAAATACATATTACTGTGGTAGCTGTAATAGACTGGGCTTAAACAGTACAAAGTTTTATCTTGTTCTCTGCTACACCCTGCACCCAATTTTCTGTGTTTTATTGTGCCAAACAACTTGGCCATGAGCAATCCCAGATCAACCAAGGATTCAATTAGGACAAGAAAATTAATTTTTACTGGGACTTAGGGTTTATTTGAACCCGCTAAAGAAAGTGAAGCACTATATTTCACCTTGATTAAAGGAAAAAAAAAAAAAAATGGTCTGGAATTATACAATTACAGCAGAAGTGGCATTATGATTTATTGTGTCAAACCTTTCCATCTTCTTACAGCGCCACAAAGGTCAGTGACAAAACAAGGCTGCTGCGCGAAATCGAGAAAGAAACAGGTAGTGTGAAAGAAAGCCAGGAATGTCATTTTTAATTTTCAACGTCCCTGCTTACATGGCAGCGAGCCAGGCTATAGCATTTCACTACTTTTTTAAAAACTTGCATGCAATGCTTATTTCAGAGGAGGCACGTTGAACTCCCTGGAGAACGGGGGTCAGGGCTAGAAGTGTAGTTAGGGGGATGTGAGAAAAGGTATTTGCAAACTTTTTAATGAAATAACTTGCTTTGACGGCATTCGTAGCACTTGCAGGTTTTGTGCAGTTTTATGGCAAAGACGGGAAGAGGTTGCTTAGAAAAAATTGCCGTGGCATGTGTTGGCATTGCCCAATTGCAAATTGGTTCTAATTCTTCAAGCTTGTCATGCAATTAGAAAGCAGCAAGTATGCCAGGTTCCTGAGATGATAATTGTGGTAAATTGGTATTATTTATAAAATGAGAGTATAAATAGCAGTGGAAATAAATAGCAAAGGTCCAGAAATGTAAGGTATTTGTGCATGCAGTGTAGAATATTGTGTCTTCCGAACCGTATTGCTCCATTGCTCTTAAGACTATTATTAGTAGAATTTTAACAAAACATTAGTGACACTTTGTAAAGACCTACAAATGACTTTTGATCATCAAGTAAATAATTCACTTTGATTACTTCTCTCCACCCTGCATGGTAAATATTATTACCGTTAATTTGAAGCCGCTGTCTTTGGGTTGGAGATCAGCTCGTTTCTTGTGCTCTCTTGTCTAATCTCCCCAAGAGCTTTACAAAGTGGCAGCTTCCCGTGGTGGACAGCGGACTACAGTAAGCACATGTGCAAAAGATCACCAAGGTTAATCATGATCTTTAGCTGGCTGCAGTGATCTTTGATGTGGCTGGCAGTATTCAACTGGGTTTACAGGCAGTTGTTGGTGCCAGTTGTGTTCAGAAGCTGCAGTGCAGAAAGACTGAAACTAGTCAAATAAACCAATTGTTCTGTAAAAACAAGTGCTAGAAAATCCTGTTTTGGCAAGAAAACACTCCAGCTTTGTTCTCCTGGTGTTGCAGTGTTATGAAGAGCCCTCAGTAGTGTTATAAATTGGTGTTATATAAATGTTTATCGTGTGACCTCTATGTGCATGGATTTTATTTGAAACATTTCCCATACTTTTTCTTGCACATTCATGGCTTCGCCTCTTCTAGTTTCTTTTTACATGAGGTCGCCATTTCATACAGGCTTATGCAATCCAGAAAAATTAAAACAAAAGTCTTTGCTGACAACGCTATTTCAGTTTTTATGACATATTCTACTTTACCACAGATTGCCTGTGGTGCAGAAATCTGTTACTCATGGTAACAAGTTCCCGTGTCCAAGACTTTAATCTTTCTTTTAAATTGATTTAAACCACAGTAAAATTGGTTTATAAGGTTTACAAAGTCTTTTCGCTAGTTTAGCTAGATTAATTTAAAATCATGCTAAGTCAAATAACAACTTGGGGTAGATAAGCCCTTATTCTTCTATCTTTCTCGTTCATATGTTCCTTGTTCTTATAATCTCTTATGACTATGTATATTATGTGACACATTTTGCTATAAGTCAACAACAAGAACTTTTGAGCTCTTTCCCCAGCAGCTGCAGGAGATGGCCAGGTTTTTAAGAGAAGAACTTGCAGCTCACTGTCATAAAAATAGTGCTTATTATAGTACCTAAATATCATGGAAACTAACCACACGCCCAGTCAGCTAAATGGCTAGGAGACGTCTCCGTCTTTGAAACCAAAAACTCTGTTCTTGTTATGGCAGCTGAGTGTAACTGACTTCAGTAATATCACATTTAGGAATGAAAATAGGTTTTCTGCTTAGTAGGGTCATTGCTCAACTCTGTGGTCTGTGGGAGGAAACTTGATACACAAAGTTCACATTTCTGGGGATATTTGCACACAGTTTATCAAATCAATGGATGTGCAATGGGAAGAAGGTGGCTGTGACACAGATGATCAGTGAATCTCTAATACAGTGAAAATAAATGGTTGGATACGAACTCACTGTGAATTGAGTCTAGAAAATTTTTAGTTAAGCTTTAGAAGGAGGTAATTCTGGAACAGATCTTACCCTTGGGTAGTTGCATATAGTGATATCAGAGCAGAATAGTGCTGATCACATTGCTCTTTGCTGAGAAAATAGTCTTTCATTTAGCTCGAGCAGAAGTGCCAAGCACGAGGTCTGTCTCAGCACTGCACGTGGGGCGTGCACTAGTCCAGCCTGGGATGCTCTCAGGCTGGCTTCCCAGGGCAGTGGGTACCAGAGAGGTGCTTTGTGGGTTTTAGATCCCACTGTAAAGCTTTTAAGAACTGGGGAGTGAAAGTAGCCAATAGCACGTTTTTTTTAGGGCAAGCTGGGAGATTTGTCACAAAAGGCTGAATGAGTAAGATCACTAATCCTGTGTTACATTAATTGTATGGTAGAGGTGAGTGGGATGGATTAGCATCCCTGGATGAATATCCTTGTCTTTACAAGTTTCTAAAACCAGTCTGTGATGCCCCTAGCAGAAATGAATGCAGCAGTATTACCCAGACACTCCTCCTGAATTCAAACACTGTTGTTATGGAGGACGATATCCCAGTATGTCTGAAAAAGGAGTTCAGAAAGATTCAGTACAAAGTAGATTCTTCCAGAAAAAAAAAATAAAAACTTAAAATCAAACAAACAAACAAAAGAAAAAAACAGTTTTCAAAATTTCCTAAGCAGTGACTCAACTCCAGACTCTTGGTGAGAGTCAGCATGAGGCTAACTTGTCAGTATCTACATGCAGCCAGCACATCTCATCTGCAGTGCCGGTGGGGACCTAATCGATAAAGCCAATGAACCCTGGGGAGCGATCAGCTCAGCTCCTTGCCCAATGCTCTGCAAATTCCTCCGCTTGCGTGCTCTGGGTCTCCAGCAGCAATCGGCTTTTAGGCGTCTGGCTCATATGTATTAGCTGTCTGCATGTTGGCATGGGCATTTAAACTTCCTGGACTGGCTCTTTCTTGCCATTACCTCAGAAAATCGTGCTATTTTTGAGTTTACAAACAGTTAGCTCCAGCTTAATGAAGTTGAGCTACTAGAAGGTCCCATCTAAATAATTTTATAATGCTCCTGTATGAAATGACTGCTGTCTAACTAGAAGAAATAACAGAAGTGATTAAATTAAATTCAATATACACATTAGGCACCGAACTACACAGCCATAAAAGAAGGAAGGGTGGTCTAAAGAGTTGTCTCTTTTCCTACCAGAGCTTTATAATTATATCTTCAGGGAAATGCTACAGCTCAGCATTTAATGATGTGCCATCAGACACATTTATGAGGAAATTTTCAGGAAAGTAAAGAGTTCACCGTATCTTTTTCACCAAAAAAAAAAAAAAAAAAAAAAAAAAAAAGTCATTGAATAGTTGTGTGCTGAGAGAAGCATTGATATTTACATATCATGTAACATTAATAATTATAATCTTTTTCCCTCAAGAAAATCCACTTCAAGGTCATGATCTTACAGTAAATGTTAGGAAAATAGAGCAGAAATTTTGGACAATGTCAATCTGTCATAGCCCTACAGCAGATTTTTATTGTTTGAAAGAGCACAGCTGGTCAATTCAGTGACTTTCACAATGTTTTCCATGAGGGATGGCTATGGCAAAGCCCAGCCCCTTCTCAACACTAAACCACGGGGTGCTGCATGCGAGGGAGATATTTGCAATTGAGGAAACAGTGAAAAGTATTCATGCAGAATTAACAGATGCATGGAGGAAACAAATCATCAAAGTAGTTTTCCTATTGCCAAATCATAAATCAAAGTGAGATATCCTGTGTAGCTGTAGTCAGTACATGTATGCAGATGTTACTATTAGTTTGGGGTTGAAAACTAAAAATCTGGAGTAAAACTAATTATTAAGCCCACATGGACAGGGAAAAGTCCAGACTGTGGCTGTCAAGTGTTTCTTAAACATTTCAAAAAATGTCTGTTCACCTCTCAGAGCAGATTCTGTCCAAACAGATTCTGGGATGCAGGAAAAGATCAGGTACACTTAATAAGAAAAAGACAAACAGGTCTGTGAGTGTGTTTATTTGACTGACTGAGACACTCAATAAGAGTTGAAGAACTCTCCTTAATTAAGTTATAAGCACTCCTAATCTAGTGAAAGAGGGATTTCCTGGTTGATACTGCCAGATTCCAAGTGAGGTGGTAGCAACATCTACTACTTTGGCATTTAGCATGGCTGCTTATCACTTGCATTTGTCTCAACATAGCCAAAGAAAATAGCCAAATCTCATCTATTTCTCCTTCTAGCCAACATCAAAATACTGTACAGTGCTATGTATTTTTAAGTGGTACCATTTTTAAAGTAGTAGCCCGTACTGACCTCATTCATGGACCTGAACCTTGCAGAGTAGCACTTTTATATTTGTGACAGTAGAATGCTTTATTCTTTTGGGCATCCTCTGCTGCAGCACAAAAACAGGGGAGTCCATCATCACTGATGAGTTTTTGCAAAACAGAAAATAATCAAAAAAGCTGGTTTAATTTCAGCCTCCATTAGTCACCACATTTGCCAAAAGGAAGATGACCAGATTAGTTGGAAATCTTGTCCTAAGACCCCTATAAGAATTGGAAAGAGTTGGTATTAATAAATAAAAATCATGTGATGTATTATCTGTAGCATTTATTTCAGATTTTCCCATAGAAGTGTGAAGTAATTACTCTGGGAATATTGATTACAGAAGTGTAATATCAGCCTAGGTTTTCCAGTACCAGGTTGTTGAGATCAGTATTTGAATGACTTGAAGATAATTAGACCATACATATATAAACAACTGTAATTAAACTTTTTTTTTCCTTTACATTTCTTTATCATTCTTTTAAAATGCTGCAAATGCATCTGTAGCACTATATGATTTAAACTCTAATTAGAGAGAGAAAATACCATAATTAGTAAAGAATAGAGCTGATTTTAATCTAACCTATTATTTTTACTACAATGATTAGTTTGAGTGGCAAGATTTATTCCTCACTCTGCATCATGAAGTGCTTGTTTTCGCACAGCTCTTTTCCCCCAGGAAGCTATATGTTAAAGTCTCATCAGATCCACCGCCGTTGGCAATGCTGATACATTTTTCTTGACACCACTGTTGCAGTATCACAGGTACCGGGGGGTGGTGGGCTACTGCTCATGATTGAGAGCCAAGTCTCCTGTTGAGAAAATAAATGATACATTTTGCTTTATAGTTATATTTAAATGGTTAAGTCATATTCAAGTTTTTAAGGTAGAGGAAATCATTGGAGTATCCTAAAATGGCATCCAGGAAAATGTGGGCCGTGGAAAGTCATCTGCTAGCTTTGCTTCTGTAGGGGAGGTTCAGTAATTAATGTGAAAAATATCTCATTGACTGTAATAAGAAGTGGGTCAGGCCTCTGCTTCGATACATCAGTTCAATTGATTCAGCAGCCAAAATGATTGATACAAAGGTATTTGAACCCAGTCCTGCAATTTGGGCTGGCAGTCATTAAGTGCACGTAGAGGCCCTCACCTGTCATTTGTAGTGGTGCCAAGCCCGGGAATAGCTATCAAGCATTTGAACTGTACAGCTGTATTCTAAATTTTTAGATATTTTCCCTAGAGAGCTATTACCAGAGTTGCCAGCAGAATAAGTGTGAAATATTAAAGCTTTCCTTCGTTTAGAAAGTAGGGACCCTGGAAAGGCGTCAGCAACAGGGAATACCAAGTACTGTCCACAGTAGTGAAAGGGGGCTTTGTTGGGGAATGTTGCCACAGGTAAGGTAGGAGAGATTTGAAGGAGAATGAAAATGATTCAGTTAAACTGATGTAAATTGAATTAAATTTAAAATTGATATATTTTGCATGGTTGTTTGCTTGAAAAGATGGAATCAGGACCCCAAGCCACCCTTGACTGTATCAATTGAAAAGGGAAGACCAACCAATGTCATCTACCTGGACTTGTGTAAGGCCTTTGACATGGTCCCACATGACATCCTGATGTCCAAATTGGAGAGACACAGATTTGAAGGGTAGACCATCCTGTGCATAAGGAATTGGCTGGAAGTTCATACCCAAAGAACTGTGGTCAATGGCTCTGTGTCCAGGTGGAGAACACAAAGGTTCAACAAGTCCAAGTGCAAGGTGCACCACCTGGTCCAGGGCAATCCCAGACAGCAAAAACTTTGTGTTTGGGCATACAATGACTGGACAAGGGAGAATGGTCTTAAACTAAAAGAGGGGAGATTTAGATTAGAGGTGGGGAGGAAATGCAGAGGTTGGGGAGGCCCTGGCACAGGCTGCCCAGAGAAGCTGTGGATGTCCCATTCCCGTGTTCAAGGCCACGTCAGACAAGGCTTTGGACAACCTGATCTAGTGGGTGACATCCCTGCTCATCGCAGGGGGTTGGGACTAGATGTTCCCTTCCAACCCAAGCCATTCTATGATTCTGTTTCAGGGCTGTGCAAGCTGACCACATGTATGGTTGATGTGCAGAACCTACATTAGACTTCTGCATCCCAGAGTGCTGGAGAGCGAAAGTCAGCTCATTTAATCTTTGTCAGCATGGTCCTCCCTCACTTCAGCCTCTAAAAAAGACATTTAAAACATTATGTTTAAAAAATGTTTCCAAGATTCACTCTATGGGGGTTGCTCAGCATTGCCAGTGTTTTTTTTAACCAGTTACTCACTAACCAGGTGATCTCAGCATCACCTCTAAGGCCACTGCTGGAGTGTGGAGTTTTTGCTGAAGCCTGTGTTGTAATGCAGTGCCTGCTCTGCAAATCAGGAAGAAACAGTTGTGAGTGTGCTGTTTAAAGAGTCTGGGTGCACCAGGAGGTGATGAGTCCTGGGGCTTGCTGGGGATGGAGCCAGATCCATCCTTGTTTCTCACTGAAGTTTTATATATGTGTGTGTGTATATATATATATATGTGCATGCTGGTGCATATGTATATGTATATATATTTATACACATGTATATCAAGGTTGCTAAGGAAAGGAATTGATACAGTCTCATATAAGGAACTATTTAAAATAAATATTTTCACGTCCTAGTTTAGCTCGAAAGATATGATCCTCAGTACTTTGGGGCTTTATTTATTTTTTTAAATGATTGGTAGCATCACTAAAACCACTGGTGGGCTGGTGTCAGTCAAATCCTTCGGGTGCTCTCTGTCTCTGCGGGGAGCCGGGAGCTCGCAGCTCGCGTAGCTGTGCCTGCAGACGCCTGCCCTCGCGGAGCCACGAGCTTCTCACTTCCCAGGGAGCGGAAGGCAGCACACACTGCTCAGCTTCATCGCGAGGCACCGTGACAGCTGAAGAAATGGATCCACTCATTCAGGACAAGTAAGCAAATTCAGCTGGCTGATGAAAGGAAGCCTAGACAACGGTGTTCAAACACTCGCTCCCGTTTC
The DNA here is from genome assembly GCF_964211825.1 of Aythya ferina. Classification (NCBI taxonomy): domain Eukaryota; kingdom Metazoa; phylum Chordata; class Aves; order Anseriformes; family Anatidae; genus Aythya; species Aythya ferina. The sequence continues at coordinate 36,996,350 of NC_140303.1, read as the reverse complement.
CTTCCCCCCCTCCCCTCCTGGCACCTCCCAGATGTCTGGTTTCAGTTTTAAAACATAATAACGTTTCATTAAGGAGCCATAGCAACCCTTGGCTAATTTGTGAAGAGTACATTGTGAGCTACATTCCGTACTTATCAACATTTGAGCACTTTAGATCTTGTTTCATCTCATTAGTGGATGTTTATGGGACTGGAGGGTTTGAGCACTCTCTGACTCATTAGTTAGCCTGGTGTGGTGCAGGTTATATGCTACAGGAGACGATCTCCCCAGCCTTTAAATGCTTACACAACCTTCAGCACAAGTTCACTCCGAAATGCCTTCTCACATTAGACAGTCAGTTAGAAAGCAGTGTGCAAACGGTGCTGTTTTGTTTAAGACAACACACACTTACAGCACCGGCAAAGTCAGACTGCTCGGCTGCAGGCAGCTGCACCACCAAAAGATGTAATTTCAAGGGATGGATATATAAATTGCTGGCTTTGGAGAATTCAGCCACAGGATGGCATTTATGGGGAACCGCAAAGCAGAGGAGTGCATTGGAAGTTGCTTGGTGTTAACATCAGAAAGAGTAAGAATCATGTTTCCAGACTCATTTACTGGACCGAAGCCTTTTTTCCCCAAATGCTGCAATTAACGTGGGTTCGTGCATGATCTAATTTGTATGAAAATAAATGTTCTTTTTTCTCTCCTAAATACATTAACCGGTGCACCATTTAGTAAACTGTCAGTAGCATCTGTTGGAGAAAGGCAAATAAAATACTGATGTAGGAGGAGGTAGTTTGTCCAGATTACTGGCAAGTGGTTTCACATACTGTAGAAAAACTCCCTGGGTGCATAATTTAATAGGAAATAATCCACCAATCTGTTTTTTGTGGTTTTGGTTCTACCTTTGAGTTTCTTCCCCATTATGATGTACAGTTTTCTCTGAAATACCCTAACAAATAGGAAAAACAAATACAAGTGTGAATTAAGAGTGCAATGTAAATGGTGAAGCAGGAAATGGCATCGTAAATTTGTTTACAATATGCTGCAAGTCAAAGCATAGGAAGCTGCTTTATTAATAAGCAGTTGATAGTCATGTTAATTAGGAAATCACAGGAAAAAAAAATGTGCCGCTTGTGCGATAATTGCCTTATTAACACTGCATAGACTGTATCTGTTTTTTTCAAGGATTAATGTAGAAGTCACGTTCGCATGTTGTGCTTTTGCAAAGATAGTAGGGATTCACTTCGTTATAGGTGGAGCTCTGGTACTGTGACTGAGCTATTGCTGGTCAGGTCCCTAAAAATCTCTGCCAAATTGGGAATGCATTGAAGATCAGTATCAGATCTTATCTGAATAAATATGTTTGAACTTTACAGTTACCACTTGGCAAACTGCTTATGGAAAAAAATAATAATAATAATAAAAAAAAAAAAAAAAAACACAGCACAACAACCAACAACAACTTTACGAGCTGGCAATCTCTAGTGTCACTCAACAAGTACACCTATTCACCATTGCAGGGTTTTGCTACCAGTCTGTGAGTTACTGGGTATGTATGTGGCAGTTTTGGTGGGAAGTGAAAAATCAAGGGCTCGCGTGGATCGAGGGGACTTGCATTTTAAAAACCAAAATATGTATATGCTTATTCCAAAAGGCTGAATAGCCTTCAGAAGTAGCTTTTCTAAGCTTTCTTTTGTGTGTGTGTGTCTTGAAGCAGAGTTTTCTGCTGTGCAAAGCGGATGCCTTGGTAGCAGGATGGCAGCACCTGCACATGCCTGAGCTCGTGCCGTGGCTGTGTTGTCCTTATCCAGCCGAGGAAGCTTCTTGAATGAAAGCTGAAGTCCTCTGGCAGGATTTGGGGATAAATGTGATTTTTTTTTTTTTTTTGGCGAACTTCTGTTCGGATGTGCGCTAGATAATATCTATCGTAGCTCTGCCTAGGAGCAAAGCCTGCTCCTCCTGTTGTGGGCTTGCAGATTGGAGGAGAAGAACAAGAACAGGGCTGATGGCTTATGGAGGGGTATGGACTCTGTTTAATCTTTATATTTCTGCCTCAGTTTTCCACAGATTGTGCTGTAGCATTTTCTTCCAGAAGAGGACAATTCTGTCACTCTGACTTTATGGTTTGACATTAATCTTGTTGAGGTGATCAGCCCAGAAAAACCAAGGGAAGGTGATTTTCTCCAAGGGACAGGAGTGTTTGCTGAAAGAACATGATTAAGCTGCAGGACTTACAGGGACTGAACGTTAAATGCTGTCATAAGCTAGTGCGTCTTCTGTAAAGCATCTTTCTCCAGGTCCTGGAGACCTAGTCCTGGCTGTTTGTCAGGCATTTCCAGTACTCTGGGACAAGTTAATAGACTTTTGTTCTGTGCTTTTTATAACTTCTGGAGGACAAAAGGGCATCGAGGCCCTAAAATTGCTGCTTTTAGAGGCTGTTTTGAGGACTTCTTTTGGCCAATATCTTGAGAGAGTGAAGTGCTTAGTCCTGGGCAACAGCAACTGATTTTTGCTTTTTGTGGTGATAAATTGTGTTACGTGATGACTCAAGACAGTTCTCTGTTTCCTATGCTGGCTTCCTCCTCAAAATCCCCAAATCCCATTGTCTTCTCCACTGGTCTTTTCCTGTGTTGTTTTTCCTGCTGTGTACCTGGACTGTGCCCTGTGGAGTCCAGGCCAGCTCTGCAGTGGTCTCCAGGGTCCAAGGAGATGCCGAGATGCCGCAATCAGATACCTTGAGGAACATGGCAGGAACAGGCAGGATGTGCTCCAGATCTGTCACCCTGGCTCTTGGGAAGACAGGGGTTTAGGTGAGAAAAGCCAGAGGGCCATCCATGCTGGTGGTAAGCACCATCTCCTCTCGTCACAGATTCCTGCTGCAGGACTTTTGCTAGGAAAGGTTCATAGCTCCTTCAAAAATACCAGTTTAAAATATCTTTGCTTGTGGATAAATTTGCCACAGATGTCCACAATAAAGCATTACCTTTTATCTAAAATCCAATCTGAATGTACTTTTGCAAAGTCCACCTTCTTAAGAAGCATTTGTCCTTGGCCACCATCCATCCAGTGTAGTATCCTGGCCGTGGCCTCCGATTTGATTAAGTAGATTACTTTTGTCGTCTTTACTATATAATGATAAATCTGGGCCAGACGCTGAGCTGTTTTATTAAAGTCACGGACATCTGAAACTTGTCACTGCACTGCCACGGACAAAGTTCCTAGGAGGACTGGCAAATGAAGGAGATGTGGTAGGGGTCTGCTTTGGTGCAGCTTTGGAGTCACAAAGAGGCTGGGGGAGCACACCACAGGAGCTGGTCCCTTGCCTGGCACTTAAGAAGCACAAGCTGTGCATTTTCCCATTGCTTTTACGACTTTACCATGTTAATGCTGAGCAAGGGGAACTGGCATAGATTTCATTTCCTGTTGTTATCAATAACAGTGACAGTTCATAACTTCCCGGTGGGTTAGATAAAATTTTGCTCATTTTTTACATTCATATAAATGAACAAGAATGACTGGCAATAAGAACACGGTAGTCAAGAGCATCCTGATGACCACCACATGCAAAATTTATGTAGTGAGCCCAGGAGTAAAAAATGAGTGAATATTCTCGTGTAAGACTCCTGTTACTCTGGTCCTGCTCGCCTACCTGGCAGAAAAAATACTTTAGCTATGAGACAGGTTGCACATTTTATAAAGATGTGAGGAAGACCAGTAATTGTTCCAGTCAACTATGACATTTGTCATATCCTGCTTAGTGAACTCAATCTCTTTACTGGTTCAAAGTGTTGTTTGTAAAGTCCTCGCTGCCTGACACATCGATTTGTGCACGCAAGAAGCAGAAACACCTAACATTTACCAAAGAACAAAGTTTCCCAGCAGCCAGTTTAGCAACCTGCCTTTCTGCTATCTTCAATTAAGTTTTCTTGGTTTGCCACTGACACAGGCTGGAGGTCCTTGTGGGCCCCAAGGGCTCTGCTCAAGAAGGGGATTTGGGGGCTGCATTTCGGCCTCATCCTGCCACCGTCCTGTTCGAGGACCTGGGAAATGCTACCAGGTTACTACATCTAACAAAGCCTTAGAGATTACGTCTGCTTGCTTCAGCATCAGCACCCATAGTCCTTGACTATGGAGAGCATTGTTTATATGAGATGCTGTCTCTCAGGTTAAAAAAAATGACAAAACCAAACACAAAAAACTAATATATGGCTGTTGTGATTTGGATTTAATAACATAACTGACACAATTGCTATTTAATATCCTATTCCACCCTGAAAAAGTCCCCAGACTCATCATGCACTGTTTATCTAAAGTAATAACAAAATAAATAATTTTCTGTTTTAAAGGGTTATAAAGCAGATATTAGCTTTAGATATTATTTTAAAATACATGTACTTTGTGCTCTAGTGTAAAGAAATCATAGTCTTCCCAGTTCTGTTTGACTGCAGTTCTACAGAATAATTTCCTTTTGTTCTGATAGATTTTTTTCCTGGGGATGTTTGATTTGGTGATGTGATTTGACTTCTTTCACTGTCTAGGGCACAAGTACAAGTCATGCTGTGCAGTGCACATTTTACATGGCATTCTGCTTTCACAAAAAAAAAAGCTAATGAACACGAGCATTTGGGATTCATTGGAAATGGTCTACTTAATGTGATGCTTCTGTAGCAGATATAGCACTTTCCAAAAGTTACTGCTTCTCCAGTCCTTGCAGCTATTCCGATCATATCCACTGGGGAGCACCGACAAGGACACACGGTGCACTGGCTTTTTTGATGCCAAAAGACTCCAATCGATCTTCATTCTTCTTTGTTGTTCGCACTGATGTTCAACTGAAAGAAGCTCCAAATTCTGACTTGTGTGTCTTCATTAGGAGATGAATGAGGAATTCAGAGAACTTCATTGCTTGGGACAATTCAGAATGGATATTACTGACTGTTTCCATGTTAGCATGAGTCTAACCCTGATCTTGCTCTTTCTGAAGCCTACGGTGTTTTTCTTATTAAACGTAATGGCTCAGCATTGGCTGGTAATAAAGGAAGGGCAATTTTCCTTAATACTAAACCTTTCAGCCCAGATCATTGTAAAAGTGGTGTAGGTGTTAAGAAGAACCAGGCCAAGACTATTTAACTGCTTAATCTTAGAAATGAGATAGCACAGATTGCATTGAGAATGCCTGGGTGCCTGGGGTGCAAGACTAGCACAAGACTTTATTTATTTATTTTTTTTTTAAATATATATGTCAAATTCACTTGCCTGTCCATGGAAAACACTGGATTTGTCCCACCTCTTCTGTGAAACAGTGAAAATGTGGAAAGCCTTACCATTATGCTATGCAGGAGAGACTGCCCCATTCTCTGCTGGGAAGTTTTGTGTGTCCCTCTTGAAAGCGACATAGGGGACAGAGGTGTAACCCAGTAATTATGGAGCTTCTGTGCCTTCCAAAGGGAACAGACCCCAGCCTTCCTCTGCCTGCCTGAACCCATCATTTGTTGAAGCAGTTCAGGTTTAGGTCGGAATTTTGATTCACCCAGTCCCAATTTCCATCCACTTCAGATACCAAAGCTGTGTGCTACCAGCTCCCTAACGAATTCCTCATCCTTTAATGTATCAATCTTGGTAATTCCTCTGTGAAGTTAGGAAAAGCACAGTGATTTTAATTGTGGCATTAAAAAGCACCTAGATCCTTGAACTGCAATGCAAAGGTACCTGTGAGATTTCTAAAAAATCTCATATAGGGAAATCTGACAGGGAACTGAATCTGCATCCCTTTCATTGCAGACTGTTGCTGTAATGATTCAAGCATCTTTTCCTCATCAGGGACAGCGTATTTACCGTGCTATCCATCAGGGAGATGAATGCTCCTGGAAGATATGCCAAAATACCACTTTTTTGATGTGCGAATGTTCACAGTCACCTGTATAAATAGCAGTGGGCTGCTAGAGAACACAGTATTGATGCTTTCGCCTTTGCTTCTGGGATTTAGTTTATTTGGCTTTCATGATCAGTGAGAATTTTTTAAAACTGCTTCCACAGAACAATGCCTGTAAGTAGCAGGGGGGCAATGGGCGAGTGCGGCGTCCTTGGGGGACGAGCTGTCAGTCGGAGCTGATATCTGCCTGGAACAGTGGGCTTAATTTAAAAAATCTTCACACTCTGCAACAGGTTTTATTTCCAGACCCATACTTTGAGAAGGAAGAGGGGCAGGGATCGGAGAAAAGTTCTCTTTTTGTTGCCCAGCACAATGCTGCACCAAAGCAGCGAGAGATGTCAATAGATTTCTGGTGGGTAATTCAATGGTAACCTTCTTGTGAGCACTGCAGTGCGGGAGCCTTTGAAAGGAAGAGGTTAAGAGACATGTAAGTAGTACTGGAGTACTATTATTACAGCTATTTTTCTTTACTTCTAGTACGTGTCATCCTCTTTTATTAGGAGCTGACTTGAACCAGGAAAACTGATGCAACAGTATTAAAATGATACACAGGCGAGGAGGTATCATTGATAAGCAATCTGAATGGCACTGACCTTTCAGAAAAACTGAATAAAAATAAGGATGCCTTGAAACTTTCAAAAGTAGAATATCACCTGCATCCTCTCATTGTGCAGAGGGAGTACAAGCAGTTCTGGCAATGGCACAGGAGAACAAAGCCACCGTGATCCCCACCTTCACCTCCAGCCACAGAGCTATCACACCAAGCATTGTGCGTCTCTGAAACCACAGCTCTCACCGCAGTGGGGAGCTGAAAGGAGGGCTGACAATACTGAAGATGTCAAATTTGAGCGAATGCTTCCCAAATCCCACTTGTACAACTGTTACGCTCTCAACACACTATTCAAATATCAATTAATTAATATTTGCTATTGTGTGTGATTTAACTATATATTCAGGGCTGCTTTGTTCACTTAGCAGCAATAAGATGTCACTGCAAGATCTACTGAGACACTAAGGGGGAAAGTCAATTTTTAAATGCAGCCGTGTGAGCTTCCAGTGATTTCCTATAAATTTGGATTGGCACTCTCCCAAATTCAAACTCTTTTCTTTCCTGGTTCTCCATACCTATAGGCACCCAGCCTTCCTGCTTCACATGTGAGATCACAGTGTTTGTCTTAAACATTAATTTTTCATAGGTTACAGTTTGCAAATACATTCTTTTATCTAGCGATCTATTTATACGCATTTGATGTGAAGCTTGCCTACTTTCTTTTTCATCTCCATAAACAAGGCTTGTACATCCTGCTCTGCAGAGGCTCTCAGCCTTGGAAAATGACTTCCAAGACTCTGAAGAGGGAGTTTTTGGCTGAGATACCTTTTTGTGAGCTTATGCTTGGTTGCAACGAAGAAAGTCTGGGGAAAAGGCATTAGCCAGCTAATGGCAGCTCTCTAAATCTCAGTTCTGTGGTACCACAGGAAAGAACTCTGTTTAGGCTACAATTTCCATTCGTGAAGGCACCATGGACCAGCTGAATATAGCTCAAACACAGTTTTTAGTTGCATGCATCCCATTATCTAATGTATCCTTAAAAATCCTTTAACGGTGGAAGAAAATGTAGGCAATGGGGCTGGAGCTGAGCACAAGAAAGCTTCTTAAGCTTCTTTTTGTGAAGCTTATGGAAGTAATGTGCGCACACACACATATATGCATCTAAATAGGCTCACATAAGCTTTCCATTAAGGAATACAGCTAGTGACACTGGTCAGATATGGCTGTTAAAACCTTCCAGTCAGAAAACTGATGGCAGAGGGACACCTGCATGTCCGTTTGCAGAAGGCTCAGAGGAGCCAGCGACTGGCTGAGCGCTCACGTGGGGCTCCCCAAGGCATAAGAGGTGGAGAGAAATGATGTACACAGGAAACAGCATTCCTCAAGAGACATCCAGAAATATCAAAATAATAATTAGGGAGCTCTAAGTCATCCAAACACTGATTTTCTTCTGCTAGTGCTCAGTGCCATTGGAGAACTTGAGAGGAGTTGATTTCTGGAGAGCGAAGAGTACAGCGCTTTGCCAGCGCTCCAATGCACTCAGAGCTGCCTTATTTCTCCTTGCTGCCTTCTTCATTTCTTTGCATGCATTATCCAAACAAATACTGAGAGGCTGGGAACAAGGAGAGAAAGAAATAGCCCCAATGTCACTTCTGAAGTCAGCTGTGCTATGGGCTCTGTATTATGCTGATAAAAAAATCAACCAACTGAAGCGTTAAAAGATGGATTTTCTTTTAAATGAATTAGGTTGGATTTAGCTTGATGTTCCACATCACAGAACTGCCAATCTTTCTTCTGTAAACCTGGAAGCTGTCGGTCACATGGAAGTGAAGGCGATATGTTTGTAAGGGTGGAAGAAATCTTTCCTTTTGACCTTCAGCAGTTATCCTCTGGGTAACGCAGGATCAGACTGCCAGGGCATTGTCTCTGCTGGAGGAACGAGAACCCTATTCTAGGGGTGTATCTTTCCATAGGAAAGAATAAATTCTAGCAAGGAGACTGGGAGTTCAGGGGAGCAGATGAGAAGCAGGGAACGAAGAGAGCCAAGACGACTGCTGTCAGCCGAGGCTGGGCTGCAGCGCTGGCTTGGCTTGCCAGAGACAGTGTGTGAGTCTTGGCTGGGGAATGGCTGGAGATCCACGCTGCAAATCTGAGTTGACATTTTGGCCTGCTGTTTACAGCTCGTTCTGTCATTTTCTTGTGGAAAAAATAAAAATCCCTCATTTCCAGATTGCTAATAATAGTAATAAAAGTTCTTTTCCTACCCAAAAGTTCCCTATCAGGTTGGTGAAGGTTACCCAGGAGCAGGGGGCTGGTGTAATGACATTTCATAAGGATTGGCTCCTTAATAAAGTGGTATTAAAAGCCGATTTAGGGAATCGTCACCTTCAGCAGCAGCAGAAGGTATCGACACCTACACGTGTGATATAAAGTGTTCTCTTAAACTTCTCATACTGAGGAAGTCTGTGAGCATCCTAGCAATTGCATTGTTCCAGGTGTGAATGCAAATGTTTCAACAGCATGCTAAAAAGGAGAGAGAGAAAAATGGTAAAAAACAGTTTCTGGGGATAGACTGTATTCTGGGAAATAGAAAAGTAAGTCAAAATATACCATACTGCCAGAGACCATGTGGCAGTTGTGACTATTGCTCCATAGCAGGGCAGGGGCTCAGCAGCGAGGTGTTCTCCTCTCCTCTCTGGTGTAAGCCACGAAAAAAAAATTGAGCCTGTTAATTTCTTTTAGGGATTGTAGTGTAAAAGGAAGATAGAAATCCAAGCCTTTAGGCCAAAATTTTTAATCTTAAGGTTCAATTTAAATTGTTGCTTGAGCTATCCAGTGGAATAGTATTACCTGAGTAATTAGGAAATTAATAGCTTACATTGTGCAGAAATGTCAGCCCGTAGAAATGTCATTGCTATTTCTTTACTAGCTTATGGATTCATTTTTAGACCGATATTTTTGTCTCCACAGAGAATGTGCTGTCTTGCTGTTGAATAATGGAACAATATTTATAAGGAGGCCAGAATCTCACCTTTTTAAAGACAGCTTAAGTGACATTAACTGACACTTGAACACTTGGTTTCCATAAATACATTTTTTTGTGAAGGTGATGCTCTTCAGCCTGCCCAATGCAGGGGAGGGGTTTGTATCCTGGCTTCGTCCTCCCAGATGAACTAAAATCCTGAGGAACTGAGGGTTCAGCAGGATTGAGAGGGGACCAACAGCCTGTGGAGAAACCCAGGGGCAGCTGGAAGCCACCCGGGAGCAGGAACAAGCCGTGGCCTTTATTCACAGAGCTCACAGCCAGCACGTTCCCTGGGGGGACAGAGGCCCAACCATTTGTTAACACTGGTGGTATTTTTTTATTCCTTCAAACAAAATAGTGATTGGGATGTAGGGGCATGGAGTTGGAGGCACCCGTGAGCTCACATCACTTAGTGCTGTGAGTGCCTCTCCACATCCCATCCCATGTCCTATGGCCTCGCGTGCGATGCGTGTGCCGCTGCTGGGTCACCCAAAGGGCATGTCTCGGGGTCTGTTTATTGCCCTGTGTGAAGAAGTAACACAGCATTTTATTCTTCTTTAAGCCATAATAACATATGTTACAGTTTGCTCTTTGTTACGCGCTGCTCCCTGCCACGGAAAGGCAGCTTCAGCTTGTTGTAGGAAGCCAGTTGTGAGGCTGGAGCAAACTGGTTGGAGCGTGGATGGTGTCTTCCGTCTCAGTAGGAATCTGCTCTAACTCCACTGCAAAATATATGCCGGTGACTGAACAAGGCAATCAACTCTGTTACAAAGTGTACAGCATTACAAAAAAGCAAACGGATAATGAAAATACTGTATCACATTGCATTACACCTACCAGAAAAAATGCAAAATCAGCCATGATTTTCCATCCTGGTAGCTGCCATTTAAAATTAGTTACCCCCCAGTTAGCATTCACTTTTGTATGCCTCGATAATTAGATGGTTATTTTGTCTTGTTAGAGAGAGTGCAACTAATCGATCACGTTATTTTCAAAATGTTTTGCTTTCTTAAAAGTAATTGAAAAGCTGCAAGCAGAAAACCACCATGAATACCTATATTTATCTAATTTAAAGTTTTATGGAAACTTTTCAGGAGGGGAATTGTATATTAAGATGACTTGTTGGTACTGATGAAAGTAAAACCGGAGTTTTCATTTGTGTGTTTTTTTTTTTTTTAAAAAGCTATACCTCTTTGTTATACACTCTCATGTAAGATAAGGAATATTTGAAGGTTACTATGAGATAAAGGTAACTTCTTTTTCAGTTGTTTTATCCTAATTAAAATCCAGAATGTTGTTTACTGCATAATATTTATTTAATTGAGGTTTGCAAACCCCAAGCAACAATTTACTTTTATTGTTTCAGCAGTTCAGCTTAGCTTCAGTTTGATCACAGAAAAGCTACCAAATAAACAGTTCATCTGAATAGTGTGGATTTTTTTTTTTTTTTTTTTCTTTTTACTGGTGGGAATTTTTCCTTGTGGATTAACTCTTTCAACAGAGACGTTGACACTGTTGTAATTACACCTCATGTATAACCTATCACATCAGTAGGAGGAAAAAATTAACAGAAACAGCTGTTAATTTTGTTCATTGAAATTGTGTTTGCTTGCAGGAAGACAGGTTATTATTTCTTCTAACAAATACCATAATGAGAAATTTTCTGAGCTGATTGTTCAGATCAAGCAAAGGGCAGTGTGAATTTGATTAAAGTCCACCTGAAGCCTTGAGACCAGGCACATCACATGGGAAGGAAATTTGTTTTCCAAATCCTAGAATGGGTAGGCAGACTTCAGGCCAGTGGCAGCTGGGATTTTTCATGAAGAAGAAATTGTAGGGCTGGATTGTCCAGAAAGGTTAAAGCTAGGTGAGGAAAAAATAACCCAAACCAGAAAGAGCTATTGTGAGAACTTCAGACCTTGAAAAGTACTGTTGATAAGGCCCAGATAGGATCTTTTCTTGCTTTGGGTAAATGCCACTTAGTTTTTGTAAGCTCATTCTGTAGTCACTTTTTAGAGATTGTTTCCCACCTACATTGTTGCTCCCTGTGTTTCCCTGCATGCAGCACCAGGAAAATAACAAGCAATATGAAATTTGTACAAATATCAGTCAGTCTGATGTCCCTTACTTGATTATATCCATAATCTCCCTGGGTAGACATGCCGTTTCACAGGATCCGATCAATAACACAGCAGCAGCAGTCCGCGAGCTCCGGCAGTGTGTTAATAAATCCCACTTTTCCGTTGAGCTATATATGAACTCTCGTTGAAATCACTCAGAGTTTTGTGAGCTGATCAATGTCAGGACTGGACTCAAAACCCTGGTGAGGAGTGAGGAAAAATGCACTGCTTCTCCAAGTTTTACTGCCACGAGGAATATGAGACCTTCTGTGTTTGTGCCACATGAGGTGGTGTGCAAAGCAACTAATCCAAATATCAACAATGGAGTTTGGCTGATGCTATAGCTGAAGGCTGTATGGAAGTTACAGAGAATAAGTTAAGGTGGCATACGGTGATCCCAAATGTTTGCTGCTGCTTAGGTTTGCAAAGAGTATTCCATGTTGCGGCACAGTCAGGGAAGTGCTCGCCCCATCTGGTAACAGGCCTACACCCTCTGCCTGTAGGCAGTGCTCACGTCCCAGCGAGGAATTTTGGCTGCACGGTCACTTCAAAATAACAATTTTAGATATTCGAGGAAGAAGAATTGGAGGGAGACAGGGAATAACTAAAGGGTAGTGCTTCAGTCATGGCGCAGTGCTGTTGCCTGGTGCCTCCCCCCCACTCATCCAGCGGAGCCTGTGGAGGCCTCGACAAAATCTGGAGCACAAAATGGGCACAACTCTGACACCGGGATCTGTAGCACTGCTAGGCATCCTAGTACCCTCCTATTTCATTTACTTTGCTAGAGTCTTATCTACCCAATCACCGCTTTGAACAGTCTGCAAAGATTAACTGATCTCTTGGTAAAAAAAAAAAATAAAATAATAAAAATGCTGTTGGGACTTAGAAGTAAGTACATGTTTTCCACAGAAAAAAGGAAAAACTTTGCAAGGAAGTGGAAGTATCAGATAGTGACGAGATAAGATTGCTCTCTCTTGAGTTATAAACTATCTATGAAGGCTGACGGGAGGGTACACAGTTTGGATCTGGTAGTTTAAAATGATTTTGTGGTCCCGTACAAATAAATCAGTTTGGTGAGAAGCAGCTACTGCAGCACGACGTCCCCAGAGCAGACTCACACAGTCAGCCTGCCTTGGGGTGCTGTTCAGTGGGATGAACATGAGCCCCCTTAGATGTACATCAGAAATGTCACAGTATTTTCCCTTTTGAGAAATATCTTGGATAGTTCTTAATTGCACGTGACTTAGAGGAGTCTCCATTTAACAGCTGATGCCTGTTATTAGATCATGTAATGCTGCAAAGGCTCAGGATCAAGCTATGGGGTTTAAAAGAAGTGACAGAAATGCTTCCTCTGAGGTACTCACATTGCAAAAGCATCTGAGTGGGGATGCTCAGCCAAGAGATTCCTGGGCTTGTTTTGTGTTAATATTTACAGTGTGTAATACATCCTGTTTTCTGGCTAGTCTGTATCCTGATGGAAAACTATCATCTTTTCAACTTGACCTGCCTGAGACCATGATATTTGGCTTGTGGTTAAATGAATGATTTTTTTTTTTTTTTTTTTAGCTGGTACTCTATTTGGTGAAACCCACAGTTTTTACCACTATAAAAACAGGTGTGAAGCCAGACAGATTTAAATGCTATGAGCTATTTCAGCATAAACAACTTTGTGTGCTTGAAAGGAAGTTTTGAAAATATTAATTAAAAATTTGAAAAAAGCAGGTTTCCTGAAAATGTCTCTGGCCTGATAAGCAAAACGAGGGCAGACACAACAGTCTTGTGTGCAGTTGTACTTTCAACACAGGGCTTTGTCTCAAAGCTGACATCGCATTTGTTACTGACTTCGATGTTTCCTTGTTTCATAGCCGAAAAGATGAGCATATGTATGTGCAACTGCATCATCTTTAATTTCTGCCCTATGAGTTTTTTCATTAGTATTCTTTGCTGCTCATTAGTATTTCTTAGCAGTCTTTTCCCAGGAATCTTTTGCGAAGGATTGTTTGTGAGAAGTGTTGAGTGTTTCTGTAGCTTGGTGTTTGAAACAGAAGCAGCCTTAATTGGATGCTCCAGTACGTTTTATTCTCTGGCTAGGTGTCTGCTCCCATGCACAATAAAGTCAAAGAAAGAACTTGGATCGATCTGGCAGAGTTTATTATTAGGATGAGATTATAATCAGGAGGTAGATGAACAAAAAATATTATAATTACTTTTGTATAAACATGATAATATATTTAAAATTCATCTCCTAATAACATTCAATACATATTCTGGGGTATTAATTTTAAATGCACTTCTTCAGTGATTAATCTTGCCTTAAATTTGCTCAAGTATCAAAACCAAAGGAACACAAAGGGACAATCAGAACAAATTCTTTTAACTATTTGGATATTTATAAAATGGTTGCTGTTCTGGTATTTACCTAGTACTAGGGTTTTTTTTTTCTTACTGAGGTTTTGTTTTGCCTTGTTTTTAAACTTGCTGGCTGATTTGTAAGTGAAGGCAATGGGAGTTCTTCGATTAACATCATTGAACTATGAAACAGGCATCACATGTCATTGCATACATCAACCCATCAGTTTAGTCTCAGTGTCTTATTTTTTTGAATGAAACAAAATAATAACTCTGCAGGGCAGCTGATCGCCTTATTATTTTCCATAAATCTACATTACTGTCACACATGAGAACTGCCTTTCTGCCAGAGACGAGTTTCGATTAAAAGGCTGCCAGAATGAATGTACCTGCCTTGCATCCCAAAGTCAGAGCAATTTGGTTCCAGCAAAATACAAGAGCAGATTTTGCAAATGAAGGCTCTCTGCTTAAAACATCCTGCCACCATTTTTACGGAGTTGGCTTGAGGAAATCAACAGCTGAAGTGTCTTTTTACTGCTCAGATGGATCATAGCTCACTTTTCTCTGTCTAGACAGAGAAATGTATTGTCAGAGGATAGCGGTTTTTACTACAGATGATAATGCAGTTTTTCCTTTGCAAACCATTTACAAAAAAACTAATTGTGTTATTTCATGTTTTTTGTAGATGCTTCCTAGTCCCTTATTGCAATGCTGGAAAGGATTATGGAAACAGATTTCAATATTCAAAAAGGTGTAAGTTAGTTACTTTTTTCAGGAGCCACTTCTAAATAGGAAATTGCAGCTGCCTGATGCACTGTGCTTCCAGCAAGGGTCTTTCATAATCCTTTCTGTAGTCTTACCTGGAAATAAAAACAACCAGAACATCTGAATCAGGAATTCTCCTTCTGAGTTAGGGTGATGAGGAGGTTATGTTTAAAGAGCTGTGCTCATTGTAATCAGTTACTGGCAGAATAATATAATTATATTGAAATCCTATCTTTAAAGTTTTATATTAAAAATTAAAAATAATTAATTAATTAATTAATTAATAATAATAATAAAAACAAACAACAAACAAACAGCTTTCTGTTTATTTATGTATATGACAGTAAAGTTCTTGCACCTAAAGTCAAAACTTAGAAAACTGATCCAAGGCCTGACTTTTTAAAGTAACACTTATCACTTTTATTTTATATGTGCAATATCTAAAGATTGCCTAAATGCTCACTGTAATCTCTTATTTAATTTATCACTTTGGTGTATTTGGCAGGCTTTTCAATGCTGAACTCTATTTTGTTATTTTACAACAACAAAAATAGAAGTCATGTTATCTTCTTTTCCCACACAAAGAGGTCTCACACGTTTAGATTCTGTTCCTCCTTAGCTGTGTGCATCTGCATGTGTTGCTGGCATTTCTGCGATGCTTGTCACTGTCTCATGTTAGTGTTCAGCTTCACTAAGCTATAGCATTATTATCCTCATATATTTCTTTGGGCCTTAGTTTATTATGTTTGCTCATTTTAAAAGTTGTTGGTGGCATATCAGGAGGCTAGTTGCCTTATGATAAAATTACTCGTATTTTCTTGTCTCTTAGTGAATTTTCTGGGAGGGAAACCATCACCTTTTCCTGTGTGCCGAAAGGTGGGGTTGATAGAGAAATTAGTTGCATGCTGCTGTACTCGCCTGTCATCAAATAAAGATGTGCTTTAATAAGAGCGTCTGCCTCTGCAGATTTGTGGCAGATTCATATCGACACAGAGCTCATTGCTTGCCCTGTATTGGTTGCAAATGCGGGTGTCTCTGTGCCAAAAATGACAAGATCGAAGTGGTCTTTCTGAAAAGAAACTGCAGGTAGATTAAAAAACAATAATTAAAGAAATATTTGTATCAGACTGATCTAGAATGAGGGTATTTAAAGGGAAAGTGTTCTGTACCATTCTCCCTTTTTGTGTGAAAACTTAAGGAAACCCTTCTGCAGCAAGGCCCATCTGCGCACGAGAATGCTTAAAGCCAACAGATGCTGGCAGTTGTAACATTACTTCTGTGGCATGACAGGCAATTTAAGGGTAAGCCCACATATTGATGCTCTTTGTGTGTGAGCTTTCCTTCTGAGGGTACCTTGGGGACTGATGAAGATGTAAGAAATACCCCAAGCCCTTTCCTGAAACAGCCTCGTGGGAGTAATTAAGGGAGGGGAGGCTCACAGAGGTTTGCAGCCCTTTCTGTCCCCTCATCCTCCACCATGTAACTCCCCACCAGTAAGCTCCGATGTGTGCAGAGCTCAGGAGTGCTTGTGCACTGCTCAGTGCCTAAGGAAGCCTTTGAGAAGTGCAGTTTCTAGCAGTGAAGGCAGCTTCAAGCTTTTCAGAGAGCCTGTGTGCACAGCAGGGCTTTTATAACGTTTGCCAGCTATCTCCTCTTCAAAGCTAGAGCAGAATTGGAGACACAGTTTGGGGAAAATCAGCTTGGTCCCAACAAGCCAATTTAAAATAATTTTAAAGGTAAAAAGCAGCGAAGAGTCTGTGCTGATTCTGTTGTAAAAGGCATAGATGTCACACCTGCCATACGCTCCCATAAGTTTTCATTGCTCTGAACTTCTGGAAGTAATTGTTATTACCGATACGGTAAAACAGCAGAAAAGCTCCCCTCAAGCAATATGTAGATATTTTTTTTTGTCCCAGCAAATGGCTGGTGATGTGAGGATTTCTTTGATGGCATGAAAGATTTGTTTAAAACCGCTTTGCCTTTGGTAGCCCACATAAAAAAAATAATACTGTAGAGGTGTACTGAAGTCGGCTTTGCTGCCTCCTAACATGCCAGAGCAGAGTGCGTATAAGTCTGTAGAGTGAATGTATTATTCCCTGCAACATGATGTATGCAGTGGAAGTCAACCCCACATAAAGCACAGGAGATAGCTACAAGGATTTGGTCCAGGCACAAGTACTTCAAGTTCTTTACTATTTTTATTTATTTCAAAAAGAACAGAGAAAACGGGACAATATTATTTGAGCTACAGAATATGGTATACCTGGAACAGTGAGTACACCAGGCTCTTTTTGCAGACTATCGCCTTTAGTGCTATCTCAACAAGAAGATTTTTGTGGAAAACAAGTTCTGCATTGGCCTTGCCTTTGTCCAAAACTCCTCTTGTGCTCTGGGGCTCCTCTGTCAGCCAGCTTCAGCTCTGCCAACTGCTACAGAAACAAGAGCTCGTTCCAGTCCACCTCACCCAGAAATAGTGTGCATTCCTTCGTAGCCCAGCTTTCTGCTCTCTCTGTTTTAACACCCTCTACACCAACGTCTGTGGGGAGGGTCCTCACCATGCAAGAGATTTTGTCATGCAGGCTGAGCTGTAGGACCCTCTGCCTTCTTTCCATGCTCAGCACACCAAGGCTGCTGCAGAGAGGTCAGAGCTCTTCATTGCAAGAAATTAGCTGCAGCTTCAAACACTTCCAAAGACAAAATCTTGTAAGGACTTCCAAGGAAACACATATAATATCTCAATTCTCTTCCAAAGCTGCAAGAGAATAAAATAATAGCAAATCCCTCTCCTGATAATCACATTGCAACCAGAGGGGGACAAAAGAAAAATATTTTATTCTTCAGCAAAAAGTCTGATTATACTTTGACATCCAGAAATCCTCAAACAGCCTCCAACAGACACTAGTGGGCAAGATGTTAGATCACCCATTTCGTTTACAGATGACTGGATTAAAAACAAACAGTTATATAAAATTTTACGCAGTCACATAGGCACAATGCAGGCTTCCCAAAATGTGTTCTGAAACAACTAGGACATGTACAGCATCTTTGTGTTCCAGGCCAAAAGGGGTGTCCAGGTCATGTGTCAGTCCTCGATCTATCACAGCAAAGTTGATGCAAGAGTTTTCTTAGCTCAGGCCCAATTTACTGCTGCGATCTCGGTTATCTGCCTAAATGAGAGCATAGCAGCTAATGCAGTATCGTTTGGTAGAGAGGACAAGTAGAAGAACAGTAAAAGTCATTTGAAAGTTAGGAATTTTTATTTTATTTCAGCCTTCTCTAATGAGAAACACAGCTTTCGTTTTTTTTTTTTTTTTGTTGTTGTTTTTTTTTTTTTGTTTTTTTTTTAATCTTTAAAATTAGCTTAAGCAACACATTAACTAAACACATTAGTTCCACCAGAACAGAGTATACCTGTCAGGTATGCTGAATACCAGATTTCCCCTCCCCCGTACATCACAGGAACCCTTTGTATTGGAGCCTCAGAGAACATGTATGACACATTATTCCAGACACCTATGTCAAAATTTCTTGATTGCTTTGCAGACTTGGCTTACTTTGCAAAACCTGCAAGTACATTTCAATCAAGCTTGAGTTTGACTTAAAAATAAAAATATTTCATCCAAGAAATTGGATTTTTAAATTTATTATAACTTTAGAAAAGATTCAAGCTAGTGTGGGTGACCCAATATAGTACGACTATGATGTTTTAAAAATCATCAAAGCAATTCTTTCTTATCGTGTGAATTTGCTTGCAAGTTTGACCTTACTTGCTACATTTTCTACATGTACTGCAGTGCTTTAACCACATGATTTCCAGTAATCTTTCATGGCGATAGCTTTGTGTAGAAAGTCAGATGGGTAATAGCATTTCTATGATGTCACTTTTCTTTGTATCAACTTCATCTGAAATTTAAATACATTGAAATTACAGGGAAATTGAAACTGAAGCAGCAATTCTCCTTTTCCTGGGGAGATTAGTTAAGATTTGTATATATCCTACAAGCCTCTTAAACACTGTAGTGGGCAATGGCTTTCCTCTCTTCATCTGTGAAATTAAGGAAACTGTAAATGAGAGGTCTTCCTTGTACAACCTTAGTGTTGAAAGGAAACGGTTGCTGTATGTGCTGTACATACTGCTACCACAGAATTTCTGGGGATGATAAATCAAAAAAAAAGGCTTTTTTTCCACATTCAAGTGAGACTCAAAGGGAAGAACAGATGACTGAGCTTATTAAGGCTGTGAATCAAGTTAGAAGGGGCTTAGAGTCCACCAAGATACAGAGAAGCGCTTTATGAGCCTTGAAAGATATTTTACTACTTATTGATCAAAGCTCCAAAAAGAAAGGAAAACAAACAAACAAACAAAAACCCTCTTCTTTTTGCAACAGTTTAGACTCATTGTCCCACAGTTAGTATTCTCATACTCCAGTCATTGTGTAGGACCATAACACTGGTGGTGAAAGTCCTCCACTCATCAAGGATCTTGCTTTTCAAAGCCATAATAATGAGTAGTAATACAGCATCAGAAATTCAGAACAACACAGCCTCTATCATCTCCTCAGGTACTCTTCACTCTTTGCCTGTGTGTTCCCAGCCCCAAGATACAAAAAATAACAGTCTTTTGATAAAAGTCAGATGCAAAGTGTGGTGATAAGTGCTGAAATTTTCTGAATTGGTAACCTTAAACCCGTGGCTGGATGTAGCAAACAGTCTAGTTGCTGTACAGTTTTTTTTTATATACTCTCCATTTATACTTAATGCATGGTTTCGGTCTTCTGAATAGTTTTAAGTGTCATAATTACAACTCTCCTGCCTGCATTGTACTTAAGGCCATAGCCCTTGAGTCATGATACCTGTGAACCTGACATTTACAGAGGTTTTGACCCCATTAGCTGGGCAAACCTGAGTGCCTTTGAGTCACTGCAGTGCTTTGGGGAAATCTTTATCTTATTCCCATATAATTAAGGAAGTCCAAGCCGCAGTGGTTCAGCATAGAGTGTCTTATGCTCATTCAAGTAGTATTAGAGGGGAATGTAGAAAAGCTATGTTAAGATCTCCAGGACTGTAGTCAGTGACCTTTGGTTGCCAAACAAAACACAGGGACAGTTATTTGGTGTCTCGAATGTCACATTTTCCCACTTGTGAAGACTCTATTGTCAAATGGGATAATTTATACTGCTTCAGAAAAACAGTTCAGTAAATGTATTTTGTGTATAATATCTATGTGATACATCAAATTAATAGCTTTCCTATACAATGGCGTGTTCCCATTGCAGCATGGCTGGTGCTGCAGGGACAGCGAGACACACTTGCAGCCTCGTGACCAGGAGAGGAGTGCACATTGCCCGGCCGGTCACACAGGAGAGGGGGACAGTCCAGGGACAAGCTGGAGCTTTATTCTTTGGATCTTTGTGCAGCAAGAGGAGAGAGTGAAATTTTGCATCATCTGCATGTCTCAAAGGACAGAACTGAAATTCCCACTAGAGCAAGGTCAGAATGATAAAAGCGACATGAAAGAGAGCCTTTTTAGAGGGATGTCATTGAAAAACTTGGACTTTAGAAGGAACAAATGTCTCAGAGAGTTGGTAATGGGATATGGATTATTTCTCCTATAGGTCACTGTCTCTGTTCTGATATAGATCAGTGCTAGTGGCCGAATCCTAAGTAGCTAATGGCTCAGTTAGGCAGGCGCTGTGAATGTACTGACTGTTTCGGTCGGTTTTCTCATGTGATTATTCACATCTCAAAAATGCCCCTTTGACTCTGAGTAACTGCTATCCCTATTAGCACTGTAAACAAAAAGGTCAAGGACTGAGCTGGAACAAAGGCTGAGCTATTGCCTCTTTTCAGGCTGGATTTAGCCTGGAAGCTCACACGGGAGATAGAGTTACTCTGCAGAGAGACTTCCAGCTGCAAACAACTCTGCTGAAAAATGTCCAGCTGTATTGGTGCTCTGGCATAAGGACTCATTAGAAATTAAAATAATGTGATGAAAACTTTTTAGTAGTTCATGCTCACATAGGGAGAGCAATCAAAATAATTTTATACCGACAACAACAACAACAACCAGTATTGTTTAGAAGATGGTTTTCTGCTGCAGTCTGTTGTGTAGCCTTCAAAATTGTAATCATACTCACTTTTCTAATCTTAAGACATTTCTAATCTTATATATTTGTATATCCTATGCATTTCAATGGAAATTATGCACAGAAATATGTTGAATCCCATTGTTTCCACCCCAAACTGACTATGTGCTTCAGGGCCCAGTGCCTTCCTGATTGAGAATTGATGAACACTGTGAGAACACTGATAAGTAAGGATGTCAAAAACCCACTGTGAATCTTTCAGTGTCTAAAGCTGTGTTTTGTCAGAACACAAACCTAATATTCTAGACAATGGTAAACTCTGATCTGCTGGATGAGACAAATTGGATGTTTAAATTTTGCCCCCCAAAATGGGCGAGAACACACCAGTGACGTTAGTAGCCTCCAGGATGCACAACAGCAAGTAGTGAATGAAGAATTGATGAGAAAGAAGTAATTAGAAATAACGATTAAGAGGTAATGAGCTCCTCTTTTCTTCCCCCCAGTTGCCCTCTGTCACTGGAACACAAAACACATGCTGCTTAAATGCTCAGCTCTGGGCAAGCAAGTGAAACATTTCTACCACCCCTCCTTGATGGTAGCATCCCTTATCTCTCAGGCATACCAATGAAGCACTGAACACTTCAAACGCCTAATAGTTAGGTCTTTGCACTGCTCTCTGGCCTCCAACTGGACTTGGCTCCATTCACCACGACTCTTTGGGCCCAGCTATCCAGCCAGTTTCTAACCCAACGAAGCGTGCGCCAGTCCAAGCCAAGAGCAGCCAGCTCTTTTAATAAACAAATTAAAAAAAAAAAAAAAAATAAACAAATTAAAAAAAAAAAAAAATAATAACAAAATTATTTTTGTTAATTCAGGTAGCTGTCTGATCGTTTCTGTACCTGTGCACGTGCAGGTATACAGGGCAGTTTCACACAGGAAATAAAAAGGAACTTTCAGGTTAATTTGGCGTCATTTGTGAATGTCATTGGCAGCTGAGGTGGTAATGGATGGAGCAAGTGGAATGTGGGATGAGAGGACCTTCCTGGGTCATGGCACAACCATATTATCTCTTTTATAAATTAATCCAACTCTGTTTTCAGCTGATTGGGTTTATGGAGTATTTTTTGTCTCTACTGTCCTTCCTAGGAGGCTGTCCAAGAAGATGGTGCCTTATCAGGAGCCTTCATCTTCTTAACCTTTGCTATTCATAGCCATAAGACACAGTCACTTATTCCTTGGCCAGTGTCATTCTCAAATACTTCTTCCCTCCTGCTGTCTACTCCTTTTTCTCTCTAACCCATCCAGCCTTACCTCACTGTTTAGATGCGTGAGATAAACAAGTTTGTTTGGTTCTGGGCTAAATTTTAATATATTGGACTTTTTTTTTAAAGGGCACCTCAGGTAAAAAATATAATATCAACGTAAAGTCTAATTTTATGTCAGTGTTATTTTGGAGTGATTCAGTGTATCTGTCTGCAATGTGACTAGAAGGTTGATAAAGTAATTACCGTTTTTATGAATCTTAGAGTTATTATTCCCCTAGTACAAGCCCTTGTAACTTGTCAGCTTCAGGGGGAACATTCATCACAATTTTTTTTATGGTGACATGATATGAAAATGGCTTATGCAGGAAAATTCAGCTTACATATTCTAATAACTTCTTTCAATTTGTACTTCCCACCAGCACCATTAATATGCAAATACAATACAAAATTGTGATGTCACATTATAGACGCATTCTCTATATTCTACTTCATATATGATGTTTGCTATTGTACTGGAAAGTATATGGACAAAAAATAATGATGACACTAGTCTGTGTTCACCATAACCAATAACAAAAAGGTAGAAAAGGGAAAATAAATATTGTGAGGAAAAAAATAATATCTGTCTCAGCCAGTGGCAAGCTATCTTTCTAGATCACAGAAATGTATCACTAGTATCCCTGGAAAGCATTAGTTTCTTCCATATTGGTTTTCTATTGTGTGAGGCAGAAGATCATACTAACACTCAGATTTGGAATTTTGGTTCACTTGTACTGTTTTGCAGAATATTTACATAAAATTATTTTAAAATAAGATTACTGTTTGCACGAGTAATATATATAGCTAAAGAGACTTGTTTTTTGTAAACTAACTTCTCATTAAGTGTGAAACTTTTAAGTACTCAGATGAATGTTAATTTAGTATCTAACTTTGATCAATAAAAGCAATTTCAAGAAAACTGTACAAAATACGCAAAAGTGCAGAACATTAGCATGTTTAAAAACAAACAAACAAACAAACAAAAACAAACACACAAAAAAAAAAACTGTAAGAAGAAAGCAAGTGTTTGCAGCTGCTAATTAGAGATGTCCATCCCTGTTCTCTATGACTCCACGGGCTATGATGTAAAAATAATTCGTTGGAAATATCAATAACCAATAAGAAAAAACAATGTCAAACCCAATGCCTGGAAAGCTGCTTTTTAACCAGGGGTTCTAGCAACCTGCTGCTTTTTAAATTTTCTGAACCATGATATGCCAGCCTGATGATGTGTAACTTTGACATGTTACTTAAAAATGTTTTCCTTGGTATAAGAAAAACAGTGCAAGAAGCGCAGTGAACTAAGCAATACCACAGGGAAGTTGCTTGAACTTGGACTCAATTTTATTTTAAAATCAGATATTAATGCCATTTCCAGTTCTGTTTGTTTTGTTCTTTATTTTTTATAGCCCCGTTGGCAGGTAAGCCTAGACATATCCATCATTTTCTTTTAAGCTTTATCTGATGGCAGTGATTATAACTTTATAAACTCTATCACCGGATCCTCCCCCCAAGACCTAGACACTAATTTGAAATTTATGAAGTATTTAAGTACTTGGTCTAAAACTGAGATCCAAGAACTGCCATTCATCTGCTAATGTTTTGGCTAAGGTTACACAGACATCTAAAGATCTGCAGAAGCACCTCGCTCTTCTTGAAAGAGATACCTGGATCAAAGCAAATATGAGCCTCCCCCAGCATTATAGACTATAAAGATACTGGGATCACACCAGTCACTGTTTTACTTGTTCCATTTTTTAATTTTTATTTTATATATATATAGATATATATAGATATATATAGATATTACTTCATGCATATTTATGGTGTTTTATACAGTTTGTAAAAGACCAGAGATTAAGTTACAAAGTATTTCATAGGGTTTCACCTTTTTTCAGATGCTGTGGGTTCAGGTCAGGTGTGATTAAGGAGGATAAAAGTTCAGGTCAGCTGAGATTCATTAATGAGATGTCTCCTGATTGGACTTGGTGGAAAACACTTGGACCTCGTAAGGGTTCAGGGGGCAAGGGCAGAAAACTAAAAGGAAGAAATGCTTTTAAGGTACTCTAAAAAGAAATACAGTTTCTAGGATTTACTACCTGAAGAATGAATATTTGGAAGCGTAGAGCTATGCAGAATGAATGGGGTAAGTTGTAGAAGCTTAAAGATATGAAACTAAAAATAATAATGAGGGGTGTAGTGGTGAAAGGAGAGAGCTACTTTAGCTAAGTGTAGGTGTGGGCAAAGTGTGTTGTTTTTTATGCTTAGTAGGCTGTTAAGGGTCTGGGAAGTTAAATGGAAAGGCAAGTTCTCTACAGAAGCCTTGAGGCAGTTATTATAGTGAAAGAGTAGCAGACTTTGTGAAGATGAGAAAGGAAAGGTAGGTGCTGTTGTTTCTAGTGCAGGGCTCTAGCATTCCTGCTCTAGGACCAAAACTCAAGGGGTCTCCAATGATTTCTCTTGGGAGAACTGTTTGGATGAGAACTTAATAGACTACTACTGCCTGTATTAGAAATTATTCCTGAAACAGGTCTCTAGTTAAACTGGGAGAAGAGCAAAGGTGACTTCCTGTGTTTGGGAGAAGCAACTGGTTGATCAGGTCTGTTGGTAGGAGACATTAGATATTTGCTAACCTGGGCTCTGGGAGTGTGGCTTTCTGTGTGAGGCCTGTGAAAGTTTTGGTACAAAACAGAAAAAAAAACAGGCAAATTGCATGTTGTTAGCTGTAGCTGAACTGAGTGCTGTAGAAGCAAAACTACAGCACTGTAACAACTGGAGACATGGATAGGGAGGGAAAAGAAAAAGGGAAGAGAAAAATGCTGCCCAGGAGTCAGAAAGAAATGTTGGACTAGAACTAGTGTTGACCCTGGCTTACTGAAGTGTATAAAGCCTTGCAGAGCAGATTGTGTCTATAACCTCAGAAATTGTTAATAGCTTCTTTGAAGTCTGCTTTAAAAAAAAAAAAAAAAAAAAAAAAAAGCACGGTGCTTTCAGTATGACGTAGAGCTAGCACTGAAGTTTACTTGTGTAGCGATAAGGCTTCTTATCCAAATACCTCCTTTCTGTCTATAATTTGGAACAAACTGTGTCAGACATACATAATTCTAAGTGACTCGGATTGAAAAAATACCCGTGTACGCTGTTTTGCTGTGTCAGAACGCTTTTGCCATGCCAGTCTAATCCCTGGTCAAAGGAGAGGGGAAACATTTAGGTTCTGGGATATAAACGGATAGAGAAATGAGATTGACTGTCTACTTGAAAGTGATTTGTGTGTCTGGGTTGTATCAGTTCTGTGTTTCCTGAGGCTTGATTCAGCCACTTTGAAAAGCAAAGATACCGTATTTCTTAGCTTGAGGCATAGTACAGTGCCTCCATATGCCTTGATAATAACTATACAAATTTCCAACAAAGATCTCATTTCCTTTTATGTTTGAGAGGAAGGAAAGGTAAAAGGCAAGAAGGTGTTTTAAACTATCCAAATGGAGAAAGCCAGCCAAGTGCCTTGCTTGTTTCTTTAATAGGTGTTTCAGAGGTAAATCACAATAAAACTTTGAGGGAGGAGCACAAATACAGGCCCTTAGCTATTTGAGCCATCCTGATCACCAGGAAAGAAAATAATGTGCTTTCTGTGCTCTTGCTCCCTGGGGCTCAGTGTGCAGGAGCTGGGCCCTCTCACTTACCTCGTTCACTAGAATCAGGAGCTGGGCGGCAATCAGGGTGATTGCTGCTCTCTACGGGTGCTTCCAGAAAGCACTTCAGGGCACTGGAGCTGCTATGTGCCTTTCCCTAGCAAAGACATCAGGCTGAAGTTCGGAGAGCTGCTGTCACATGTTTGAAAGACAGCTTGAATTGTGGGGGCAACTCAGTGAGCTCCCCCTGCATCGTTGCATGCAACGATCTGTCTTAGCCAGCACCAATGTGCTCCCCTGGTGGCCCCGTGCCCTGGCCAGGGCAGCTCGGGGGCACCAGCTCCTTGCTGAAACTGCCTCATTCCATCGGTCTGGGCTGTACCTGGGGCCCAATCCTTTGTTAGGTTTGATAAGGGTAAATTATGTTGACTCGGATATAGCACCAATTTTAATACTGGCTGAATATTTTGGTTGAATGGTGAAGTGCTTTTCCATCTTTCTATTTCCATATATATATATCCCTGAACGCCTATCCTATCTGTTATATAATATCTTTATTTTTTTTTTTCTTCAAGGTCAAACTTAAATTAACCTCAGCTACCTACTCCACTATATTAAAATAAATGTTTCTGGCAATGTCAGCAAAACGCATGGGTCTAATCAGCGTCGTGCAGTGGATTCCTTCTTAATATCAATTGAGAAGAGCTGTCTCGTGATTGAGGCTGGATGGCAGCCACAGTGATACTGAGCAATTTCAAATCCCAGGGGTGCATCTCTGGATGTTTTAGCATTCCCTTGAGTCCCAGAACAATCTCGGTTCTTCTCTTCTCCTACCTGTTCTATTCAGCCCTGAGCTCTGTAGGCTGATGCTAATCAAAAATATCTTTGCCCAAGGGACAAAGGTGAATTTTGTATTGTGCACTTCCTTCCTCTTAGAGGTTCTACTGGCTTTGTTTTTTAAACAGAAATAATAGGGAATTCATTCACCACAATATCTGGAAAGTTCAAAGACATTTGTCTCAGTCTTTTTTTTTTTTCTACGTCAAACACAGAAGTGTATCAAGCTTTCCATTTACTGAAACCTGTATTTTGAAGTACAAATATAACTTAAAATTTAGGGGGAAATCAGTGTTTTCCATGTATTGTAGTTTTGAATTTTTGATTCTTAGCCCACTTCTAACCTAATTTATCAGTTGCAGCTAATGACCATGTGCTTGTGGTGAACCCAGAAAAGCCAGGACAGAGCACTAAACGCAGAAAAAAGAATCACTCCAATTAGTGCAAAACAGTTGTTGTAAAAGATGTGATAACAACATTAGAGATACCTAGAGATTACTGGGAGTCTCCAAGAGAAGGCCTGTGTTTCTAATTAGCTGTTAATTAAAATTCTGATTATCTGGCTTGTATCCAGTGATGTTTCCAAACAAGATAACGTGATGCATGTGTAATTCTGTTACGTATTAGAGAATTTTAACTAGATTTCCAACCATCCATTGTCACATAGTTAAACTACTACAACAAACAAACAACAGTTGTGAAAACTTTTCACGAAATATGTAAATGAAAGAATTCCAGAATAACAAACTCAAAGGACAAAATAGTCTCAGAATAATTGTACTGACCTAATAATTTTTCCTTGGTCTCTCTTCCCTTCAAGTTGCTTCATCCTTTATGTAGCTGGCATTTGAGGCTGCTAAGAGCCTATTAGCAAGTGATGAGTACCAAGGTTTCAAATACAGGCAACCCAGGCTTCAGCTGCAGAGTTAATGTAAATAACAGGAGGCTGGCAGCGGTGAATAGTCCAAACCTCCCTATATATTGGACTTCTTGATAACACTGTTTTAAGATTCTGTTCCCCACCTCACAAACCTTTGTGCCATAATTGTGAAGCAAATGCGAAAGCTGGCTTAATGCAGCTTTTATAATTCACTGAGCTTTTCTCTTTTCAGCAGCTGCCAGCATCTTTCATCGTCTGGTCCTTGGGGAGTATGATGTAGTGTGAGGTACCATGTTTCTGTTTGCTGATTACAATAGTCCTGATGTTACTACATAATCTGGATGTTGCTCTGAAGTGCTGTGCTTTGCACATGGTCGTGAGCTTTAGGAGAGAAGTCAGCAGAGCGCTCTTGTAATGCATGGGGAATCATTTGCTTACAAAATGTCACTTCTGATAGCTTGACTTTAATGGAAGTATAGTGACTTTTAACAACACGGAATAACTTTATAGAAGCATAGACTCAACAATGACTTACCACCAGTTATTTTTAAGTCCGGGTAACTTGTCGGTGTTTTCAACTTCTGCCAGTTTGCCAGTTTCTTAGTAAAGAAAATGTGATTTTTAAATATTTGGGGGTGGGGAGGGAGACGGGACGATGACACACAACATGATTAACCATCCCTAATGTGGTGTTCTACATCTGCTGAGTCTTATTTCATCACAGCATCACAGTTAGCTTATGTTTTATGTGTAATGACTGAAAGGACTAATTAGGTTTGTGTGTAATATATATATTTGTAGAAGTTCATACTGGCTGTGCTCAAGTGATTTGTTCTGTTCACACTTCAATAGAAGATACTTCTTTTTTTTTCTTTGGCAATTACTTCTTGGTTCTTTCTCAGGATAAATTTCATGGGCTTACTAAACCTTTCCACCAACTAACTTGAGAATTTCTTGAACATCCTTCTGGAAAGATGATAAAGGTGTAATTTGAAAACAAGTTAGATGTTTCAAGGTAACTGAGTGGCTTTTAGTGTGTTTTTTGTTTTTTTAGTAATTGTTGAATGCAAAATTGTTTGAGCACTCCTAGAATCAAGCCCAGTCCTGATAAATGATCTGTAGTGCAGTCCTTGGTCCATGTAGCCTCTCTCAAGCAGGGAGGCTTGTGCTACCCGCTGCCTGGTGATGTGGTTCCAGGGGAAACATGGAATTCCTAGCCAAAAGCCCTAATGTGGGTACTCCCCTGCAAGATGGAAGTTTTGATTTACACTCCTCAGTTAAGGAGGACATGTGAGATGGCACTTCCATCATCTGACTATGATGGAAATGGTCTTCCAGCATGGTTTGGAAAGAGAACAGTTGGTTAGATATTTGTTGTTTGTGCAATGGATATTGATACTACCCTCAAGGTGAAGACTGTGACTCATTTGTTCATCTAGTATTCCTTTATTACCCTTTTTCTTTTCTAACAAACCTGCTAAAATGAAATAAAGTTGGTTTGCTTTTTTATATTGCTATGATGTGATAATATCATTTTGTTAATGAAGACAATGATTTCAGGAATGTAGTAACCATGTATGGTGAGGGATGGATTTGTCTGCTCTCTTCACCACTGCTTTCTCTGGCACATCTAGGGCACCTCTTCTGTGTAAGAACAACAGTACCCCGTTTCCAGCCAGTTTATTTGAAATCTGGCAAGTGCTAATGTCATCTTCAGTAAAGCTCTATGCTCATTTTATGCTAGTCTTAAAGTTTTATAAAAATAACAACTTTGTATGTAATTTTGCTAAGGGGAAGTTCCCAACCCTTTTGATGTTAGTGGCAAAATGCCATTGCCTGGTTCAGTCTTGAAATCTTTCATGTAGCAACAGGACTGCAAGAGTAAATAACCTTTTTCCATGACTTTGACTAAACCTCATTATACACCCACAAGTTTTGCAGAACATTAAAAACAGGGGAAACACAATACTTGTACTAGTTATACGCTGAAGAATTCCAATTTTCTTCAAAGCCAGATCTTCTCTAGTATCATACAATTACTTTCACCTGCGTATATGCTTTTACATCCAGGACTTGCCTTAAATGTGTTTAAAAGATAGGAAGGAATTTCCACCAGGAGATAGCATGAAAGATCAAATATTTTCCCTGCCTTCATTTTCTTTATCTTTTTACTAGGAGGCTTAGAGACAGCAGCAGGTAATTTGGGGTCTACATTTTTGAAGAACTTCAGCCCCTAGCTGTTCCCATTACTATACTTAGCCTTCAGAAAAACGTGGTCACATCATAAGGATGTCAAACAAGAACTGGCTGCTTTTGGGGGAAAAAAAGTTCATCTTTAGTTTCAATTTAAATAAAAATTGAAATAGCTTAAAAGGAAAGCAAAAAGGAAATAATATTGAGCAAACCTGGAATAAATATGATAAGGGAAAGAACCTCTGTGGCAGGATTGTAGAAGAGGAAAACATGATTTTGCCTGGCTATGTGCTTGTGCACTTGAGTAATTAAACAGGGGCAGCTGGCTTGGGTTTGGCTAACAGGAGGGATGTGCTCTAGCAGCAGTGATGAGATTTATTCCTGGTTTTAGAGTTGGTAGAAGTCTTTGCATGAATGCAGTACAAAAGAACATTGCCTGATCTTTGGCTCATGACAAACACCTATTCACAACCAGGTCTCCAGTTGTTTTAAAACATAGATGTGAAGTTTGTGTAGGGCAAAAATAGCGAGTGTCTGCTGGATTGTGAAAGTTGGAATTGGAGAAAGTGAGGTTTTTCACTCTCAATGTGTTTTCACACTGAATTTCTCACATACGTTATTCCTCCTCTTCATCATCCTGATCATCTCTTCTCCCAGCGATAATGAACAAAACATCGTGTACATTCCTTAGGATTAAAAATGTTTGCTGCCACTGTGGCATTTTACTTAAGAGCAATACTTTGATTTCTTTAGATGAAGGATTTGTTTCATTGTATGGTTTCTTATACTTTCCTGTGTTAAAAGAAAAAAACTGTTAAAAATTAAGAAGGCCTTTTAAAAAGTAGTGTAGCTCTTATAGCTGCAGGGCCTGAATTCATGCTCATCATTCAGCAGCTCCCAGCCTTGTGTATTTGAGGTTTATTTGTCTTTCCTGTTTGTTGTTTTTCCCCCATTCCTCTCTGTAGTATCTGCTGTGTAAAAGATAGTCCAATGAAGCTGTTAAATTCATTGATGCAGGTGCCACTGCAGATCTTAAACACTGAAGTTTGAAGCTGTCGGGAGGAAGAGCGAGCGGGGCTGAACCCTTCTCTTCTCCTTTTTGAAATGGCACTGCTCAGTTTCCAGAAGGCTGAAGGAAGATGCTAATATTTTAATTGCCTTGTCTCCCTGCAGCTGAGATGAATAGTGCTGTCAGTACGTGAAGTGGCACGGAGCTGAAATCCACGCCGGGAGATGCACGGCAAGAAACACAAAGGCCTTGCTGATTTACTCTCAACGGCCAAATCCTCATTTGTGTACAGCACCGATGATGGATTGCAAAGATTTAAGAGTAGCTGATGGTGGTTATGTCAGATATGATATGAATGTATGTACATAAATATAAGAGCTTCTTCTGTAATTCCTAGTAGGAAGTTCATAACTTCCGTGGAAAGAAAACAATTTTATAACCAAATACCTGGGCTGGAGTAAGCTGCTGGGGTGCAGGGGAGGGGAGGCAAATGTGTTTGGAGCAAGTCACAACTACCTTCCAGCTTCTCGGGGGTATATCCAATGGGGTTGAAGTTTTCATCTGGTTTTTCATCTTTTTTACAGATGTTCTCTCAGGGCAAGCTCAGGTGGATCAGGTTCCCCAGATATGCAGCATGTTTTCAGTTCAACAGTTGTGTTTTATTGTAGTACCTAAAGGTATATCCATTGACACTTGTAACACCACTTTCAAGGTCAAAATTTGGTATCTCCATTTCTTACACCAAATGGTTCCCTCTATAATTATGGTCTGATAGAATAAATATACATTGTTGCTTATATCACAGAATCACAGATATGATAAACATCAAGGACTTCACTACTAATTGGGAACACATCTTGCTGTTAATTTTCCCTTTCTAATATGGTTTCAAATTCTTCATGTGTACTCTGCAGTGTATGTGGAATAAAACTAAAAAGACTCTTCTGTAAGGGATGGAATACTAGTAAGAAAGTAAGCAAGCATCAAAATTTGCTTTTTTTGGTGTTTGCTCCTTCGGATATTTCTAATGTTGTCAGCTGGCAGTGGGGTATGCAGCCCAAGCAGGTGTCCATTTTTGCAACCAGAGACCAAAATGGGAGGGGCAAACCAGGTTTTTTTTTTTTTTTATCGCTTACAACTCTCATGAGAGAGAAAGTGAACTAAAACTTAGTTTCTACATTACCAGAGAGAAAACATCTGTTTCTGCAGGCTTCAGCTACATATTTCCAGTAATCCTTCTGCTCAGCAGTGCTTTTAAGAGTGTTGCTGCCAGCAATTGTGGGTGGTCAGCATGTGTGAGCACCTTCAGAAGAGCTGTGGAGAGAGCTGGCATTTGTGGATGCCTTCTTGCCTCAATATGGGGTATTTAGTTTTATTTTTGTAACTAATGGATTTTACGAATTGAACTTAAACCTAGGGTAATGCTCATCTTGAACCTGTAAGCAAATGTGTAAGAGGGCTGGGAATTGTAACATAACACGTACAAACTAGTTTGCATCTCTTACTCAGAAGGCGAAGTAGGCGTAAGATATGGTACAAACATTTCCTGAAGCCTCCTCTTCAAAATGGAAGCTGTAAAATATGTTTCTGACCTGTTGGAGCAAAAGAGAAAGATAGCTACACTTGTTATTTTTAAGTAGCCTATTTACTTTTTTTTATTTGTTGTTTTAAGATATGAAGGGATGAATCTGTAGAATAAACCCATTACTGTGACGAAGTCCTAGTTACATTCTCCCGTGTTCCTGTAGTAGCAAAGATGTATGTGAGCTTAGTTTCCTGGCTTCATTTACCCTGGTGAAATCCAATCTTGATTCATTCTCATTAATGAGATCAAAGCCCAGAGTTCCCTTTGCACTAACACACGGCCTCAAATAGAGTAACTGCTTGCCTACACATTCCTGAACGATGTTTCCAAAATACATATATGTGTTGGCGAACCCACTGAACTTCATGTTGTTTTTGCAGGTGCTTAACAACCCTTTGAGCTTGCAAAAAATATTATTTATGTTATTGCACTTTATGCCAAGTTATCTGAGATGTTTTTTTCCAGCTTCGCTGACGTGAAGACAGACCCTGGTGGGCAGTGGCTCCTCACTGCTGTGGCCAAAGGTCAGTTGTGGCTGGGGGTGTGAGCTGGTGTGAAATACACAGATGGAGACTAGGGTGATGAACTCTCTTTACGGCATGAAAAATTGATAGGACAGCAGAACCAATGGGATAGGAATGTAATGCCTTTCTAAATGGGCTTAAATAGGATTGGCACTGAAAAGGTGCTGGCAAGTCATGGCACGTTCACTTCTACCTCTGTGAAATTTATTCAGGTTCATCTAAATTGGTTTTGACTGGTAACTTGGATCAAAAAGGTGACCTGTAGGGTGATTTTCTTTAACTTCAGCTCTCTAGATTGTTTAGGATTTTTGTTTGAAGGTAGGCTGATCTGGTTGTTTCATAAAGCAAGGTAAATTCCAGCAGATGTGTACTGCAGGTGTAGATGATCAACACTTTATGACAATCCTGTTTCTAATTTTCTTCTAATTTCCTTGATTGCTTATGAGTTAATTGTGTGTAGTGATAGAAAGACTTCAGAATGCTGCTTCATCAGTTAATTAAGAATAAATCAACACGTTTTTAAAGGTGGTAGAATAGTTTTTGACTTATTTCTGTTTTGTTGAGTGGTAACTGCTTTTTTTAATTTTATTTTTCCTCTGAACTCGGTGCTCTGAAAACCTGAGGTGTGATTGGCGATTGGCTACTAAATTGGAAGCTAACTGATTAAACAACTGCTAGCATGCTAATTAAACAATACTTTTATATCTTTAAATCTCTCAAATGCTTCTGCATTGCTTGTATGAAGAACACTGGGACTGGTGACTGCCGTGGTTTTAGTTCACTAAGGAGTTTACATGAGTATAAATATAATTGCACCTCTTTTTGCCAATTGATTTTTATTACAGTGCTTAATGGTTTGTTGAATAGTTTATAGGATAATGAATGTCATTTCCTTGTATTATACTATAAATAACTTGGCAAATTTTTAATTAGGATAATCATGGTAGCTTTCTCTACTGCTGTAATCAAGCATTGCTTTTTGCATCCAAGAACTAATGTACATCTATATCAAGTTAGACCAATTATGTTTTTCTAGAGTACAAATTTTTGTTGATTGTATGGTGTTTTTTTAATAGCACTTCCCTTCTTGAATCTTGGCTCTGCTTCTGTTGGAATTATAATTAGCTCCAATGGATGATTTTTAATTACTTAAATATTCTGATTAGAAGAATGCAGAGGACAGAAGTTCTGTTCCATGAAAGATTTTGAAGTTCGGCTTCCTGTAATATTTGAAGAAAATCAGGCATTTCCTAATTTACTAGTGTTTTCTTTTTCTTTGATTTTCATTATACACTAAAGTTAAATGTTTAATTTTATTTCAGTTGCAATTTTAAAGCATATTAGCAGTTAGAAAAATTAACAATATTGAAAAAGAAGCAATCTGAGCAGAAACCTGAAAGCTCTTGGAGTAGCACATGGGGTGATCCCCTCTTGGGGGAGCCTGGTGTGCAAGCCCTGTTGCACACCAGCATGGCATGAAGATACTGGGGCAGCTGAGCGTGGTGGGAGGGCGTGCTGTGTGCCAACACCTGCATGCTGTGGTCTCCCGACAGCATTTCTGTGGGCACAGTGCTGTATTTGCTGAGGGAACGGTTTCTGTTTCTGGCCACTTCTCTTTTTTTTATTGACTGTGTAATGCTTGCTCCTTATGTGGTTAATTAGTGTACAGACTGGTCTTTATAAAAGAAGCTTTTGCACCAAGGTAGTGCTATGGATCTTACGCTGACAGAAGTGTCACCCATGTGGGAGTTTTCCCTGGGTAAATATTATATGTTTATATATTTTTATTTAATTTTCGTGTGGAGTTGTGTACTGTCAATTCAGTGGGATTCTTCTCTTTTGAGGCTGGGATTCCAGTAGCATGCCAAAGGGCAGATCTGAACCATGCTGGTCCACAGGCAGCTGGAGGAAGCCTTGAAGTCTGTGGGATGTGATGTGCAGCTGCAGTAGAGGATTCCAGTTAATATCTTAATTTCCATTCCTTTCTTCTGCTTTCATAGTTTTGAAAAGAGGGAAAGAGGGAAACAATTCTCAGAGCTTCTTCAGCGCCTTGAAAATACTGTGTTTACACATGCACATCCTCAGCTAGGACTGTCAAGAGCTGAAAGCCTCAAAGAGCAGTGTTGTGATTCAAGAGTGCAATATTCTCCTGCATTTGATAACGAGCTCTAGAAGATAGCTTTTCTGCAGGGGCAATCTAATGAGTTGTGTGTGAGATGTCAGAACAACTATGCAAAGTCATTGTTAAATTCCCCTCTCGCATGCTGCTATGTCATGACCATGTTGCCTTCTGAGTGTTTCAGAAGTTGCTGGTTGGATTTCTTTCAATTAAGTGGATATAATCAAAAAAAAAAAAAAGCCTATTTGTCCAAAGTGAAACCTCTTGTGTGCTTGTGGAAAAGGAACCACTTTTAGTGAAACTTTTAATTAAGAAAGGGCTCCTTAGGTTCATGAAGGAATCCTTGATGAGAAAGAGTTGAACTCTTAATTTTGCTCTTTTGAGCAAGAAGCAGTTTGGTACCACCTACAACTTCATAAAACATTCATGAAGTCTCTGTCTTGCCATATTGCTGTATTGCAAACGATGATAGATCTGCAGAAAGGCCAGCTCCTTTCTTCACAGAAACAAGAACATCTAATTCAAACTTATTTTTCCCCTATTCCCTTTGTAAAAGGAAGAGAGGGACCTAGCTGTACTCTGGGCTGCCTGCTTGCATGCTTCTACTACAGCTGTCGATTCTAAGCACAGATTTCATAGCAAAGGTTTGGAAGATGCCAGCATAGCATTGCAGAAGGTTTCTTCAGCTCTGTGGCCCCAACACAGCCATCAGGCGGAGATATAGCTGCTCACCCTCTGCAGCTTTGCTGTCATGTCATCAAATACAAATCTAAACATATGGTCAGCTCTATAAAATACTGAGCCTGAGAAAACAGGAGAGAGCGATGATGAGTCAGACAAAAAGCCAGTGCAAATGGAGAGTTAAATGTCAATATCTGCATCGTGCCTAGTTAATATTTCACAGGAATGCTGTCAACTTCTTACGGACCCCAAAGGATTTATACATTTTTCTGACAGATGATCATGATTCCCATCAGGAAACTTAATGCCAACATCTGTAGGGTTCCACCTAATTTGGGAAACATATTCCATCCTCCTCAAAAATGAACACATTATGTGTTCCAGGAAATACTTATTACCTTAGGGTCACTGTAGTTAAATGGAGGACACATTTTTAAAGTGTTATGGCATGGGGTGATGTTATGCTCTCCTTTTGGCTGGTGATGTTAAATGCAAGTTGGCTGGTGCTAGCTTCTTGTCTTCATATCGTAGTACAGAAGCTGTAAACAGCTCTCAGTCAATATGCTAAATTTAACTGTAAACATGCTCAGTAGTACAGATTATAGTATGACCAAAACTTTTTCTGTTAGTGCTTTATGAATCAAGAACTTTAGGAATGTTATATAACAGCTGTATACCCCATTCATTACTTTCCTTAAGCACCACTGTATTTAACGTTTTGCCTTTATTGGTCATCATGAGAAGTCTGCCAAATCTGTATCTTCTTTCTTTACATTAAACTTGACCAGTTCACATAGTAATGCACATAAACACCTGTGAAAACATTCCTTTTTGTCTCTTCTGACACCTTCACAGTTCATGATAATTTTCCCTTCCGGCCTTTGTCTTGTTCTGCTAAATAAATTTAATTTCACTTGATCTCTTCTCTGGGTGATTTTTATCCCCCAGGTCATATTTTAGCAAGCTGAAATTTTTAATTATTTAACTTCTCCTTGACTGTCAGTACACCAAGATATGTTTCATGTTATGCATAAATTAATCTTGTTTATACAAATTTATGATTCCAGTGTAGCATTACTGGAAGTGGCAATAGACTTAGTGCTCCTATGTCCTCCTGTGGAATGGACATCAGCTGAGGGAAGACCACATGTCTGTGTGGCATAATGATCTATCTGTATGCCTAGAGGAAGAAAAGCCTGACCAAAAATGCTTATAAATGATACCAGAATTCCTCATTAGCAATTTGAAGCATTATGTTGCCCACTTTCATCGCTTTCTGTTGGCTTATGTCTGGTAAGATGAAAAAAAAAAATGCAATGTGAATTTATTCAAATAAAAGGTTGCTAATTTCACCATGTTCATAAAATTGCTCTCCTGTAGTCTGTTTCTGTGGATTTCTGTTATTCATCATTTCTAAGTTGCATACAGGAACTATCTAGGTTAAGTTCAGTGTTTCTGAATTTAATTTATGCAGTGCTTAAAGCAGTTACCTTCAGGGATGGGGGGGAAATAGGAATTTTTCATGATCTAGTCTCTCAAGTTGGTGGTGTTTAACCAAACCATTATTAGAAAAAAGCAAAGATTTTTTTTTCCTCTGCCACAGGATGCTACTTGGAATATTTTTTTTAAACAAAGTGCTTACTTTAGAATGATAAATGTGCTATTATGTACTCAAATGTCAGCCTTGAGGTTGTCTTGGTCCTGTGTTCTTTCGACAAGACAGGGAACCAGAACAGTGTCTATCAGTGAATCTGATCGGAATAAAAATGAACTTGTAAGCCAATAAAGCAAGCCTAAACCACTTTATTAGAAGCAGCATTGAGTTAAATGGGAGTGATACTGCATTGGTTTTGAATGATGAATAGGACTTCAGTTTTAAAGGTTATTTTCTCTGCCTACTTGATGCAAACTTAGTGTAGCACTGATAAAAGATTTCTTCCTTCTCACATGGCCCCTCTGTGGCTTTTGGATGTGCACAGTTCCTGTTTCTAAATGTATGAAAGATGTTTCACGCAACTGAGGACCTCCATGGTCTGAATTTGTTTTGCCTTTATCCTGACTACTTTTTTTTTTTTTTTTCAGATGTGTCTATTTTCATCTCTTTGTCTTTCTCGTTTCTTAACGTAATTCATCTTGGGTTTGCTTCATTAACAATGATCCCATGGCAATGCTTGGCTTTCTGCCTTTCAGCACAATTTCTGGAGCATCATTAAGTAATGTCACCTAGTGGAGGTGTGGGGTGGGCAGTGTCGTGTTTGGGACAGCTAAGAGAACCACAAGGACCTAGCAACAGCACTTTCATTGTCTTTGCTGAGGTCAGTGGGAGTGAAACCATGAAAAGCAGTGTTCATATAAGAAGCATCCAAAAGAAGCCTTAAACCTGTGGTGGTAGTATTTGTTGTGTTCTGTTTTCTCTCCTGGGGAAGATCAGTGGAGTTTGGTGGAAGGCTCTGGAAACGGGGATTTGCAACTCATTCATCTTTGTAAAGCATGGGGTGTTTTCTTTACTCCTTTTCCCCAGTGCTCATACATGCGCAAGTATTTCTGCTGCAGAACGTAGAATTAATTTAGAGTGGCGGATAAGTCTCTGTGGGAGGTTAAACCAGTCACACTGCTGCCAAAGGAGGAAAACTACAGACCTGCTTCTACCTCCTCAATCCTTAGACTGAGATGCCTTACCCCCTTTTTACTAAAGTGGATTCACAGTGTGATATTTCTGATTGAACAAAGGCAAGGGGGAGTGCTGCCCAGAGTCCAAGGTAGGGTAACAGCACTGTGCTGATGTAGATATCCATCAGCACGGTGGGAGATAAAAAGAGAAACAGTGCTCATACAGGAAAATGCAAAGCAATGGCCAAGACATTTTAAGAATTATTTTGCATGCTTATGCCTAAGTCCATGTAGATGATGGAAATGGTGTGCAGAGATCTGAACGGGGCCTTGAATCATTGGGAAGGTTAGGGTGGGGAATGAGGAGGTCATGGCCACCTATATTTTACTCATCTTCTCTGCTTGCTTCTAATAATGATTAAAACATTATCCCATTTAACAAAAAAATGAACAAAATATTGTGCAACTAGGGCATCTTATCCTATTCTTTTGAGTTGTATCTTGGGCTTCAGAGTTTTGAATGCTTTGAGTTGCTTAGAACATATCTTTCTAGTTCCTCAAAAGGCCTACTTCCAAAATACTTTCAAATATCTAGTCATTTTAATGTGCATCTCAAGGGATCATTGAAACTTTATAGAGGTGATGTGAGTTGCTTTTTTTCAAAAAAAAAAAAAAAGTGTCCTTGATATATACAAGTGCATTTATCACCTTAAGACTTCTTCAGTGTTCGTGTCTTCTTACCTGGACTAATATTTTTGTCTTCAGTGATAAATAAGATTTACTTCAAAATGAAAGGTAAAGTTTATTTTTCTTGTCAAATTGTCCTCAATCTCCTCTTTTTTGTAATATGTGTACCTTCCAGGATTTGAACATTATTCTTCAGACTTTCTTTATATTTGATAGCGATCATTACTAGTTTAAAAAATAACACAAGTTTTTTTTTCATGCATATGCACAAAGCAGCATTCAGACCATCCTGTGTGTATTGCTCTATCTTACTTAGTGTTTCCTCTTAACCCATCATAAATTACTTAATTTCACAGTGCAGTCTTCAGAGATGTCTTCAAAACCATTACTAGTTTTTCACTTTAATGCTTCTGCAGAATTAAAAAACAAAACAAACAAACAAAAAAAAAAACACTGAATCTAAAACATTGTAGTTTAAAGACTTGTCCTTGAAATGTAGAGTGGGACTAGATGGGGAAAACAAATCCTGTGTTCTTATCAGTCAAGTAGGAGGAAAACGATGAAAAATTGTTAACTTATTAACTCCTAGGCCTCAGTTTAGTTGGACTTGGTTCAACTGTTGTCGATGTTCTGGTATCTTTAAGGTGATAGTTCTTCATGTTACTCTGTCCACAATGGCTTAATGAGAAACATATTTGACAAACAAAATAGTTATAGGAATGGAAGTAGAAAGCTGTGTGAGGGAAAGCATGGACTTCTCTTGAGGTGAGAGTAGTCTTTGATTTCTCTGCTGACCTCATAGTTGAGGTAGATGAAAGGCACGGCTGAGAAGCAAGTAAGGAGTTCTGGCCAGCTGTAATGCCTTCAGCAGTGAGGTCATGATGTACTCAAGACCAGTTAGACTTGACTTCATGAACTGATTTAACTGCAGCCCACAAATGAGGTATAGTATCTCTTGTTCAGTTGGAGAACAAGGTTTTATATCTTCGTTCCTAGGTGGAATTAAATATGCAATTCTTTGGAGCATCTTAGTAATTAGTGCACCTTAGTTACTGGTGCTTGGACATGGTTCAGTGACCCATATCTGTATTTAAAAAAAAAAATCTTAAATTTAAAAAAATGCCACCATTCTGTCAACAGGTGTACATTCTGTGAAATGCCACTTTAAACCTACTTGAGTGTCATTATTGAAGAGACTCAAACAGTTGAGATCTTAATTGATATTAATAGGAATAACCCTCAATGACGTGAACTTGGCAAGCCAGAAACTGCAGCTGTTCTCAGCAGTAGAGGCAGTAACAAAGATAATTAATTGTTTTTCCCTGGGAGATATATTTAGATTGTACAATCTAAATATTCCATTCCCTGAGCCCTAATTCAGGCTTGTATTTGTTTGGCAAATACAGTAAGTGAAATGAAAATTAATATTTTTGAGTGTCGTACCATAATATGACCTACTTCAATTATATTAAAAAAACTAATGGCTTATTACACAAGCCTTCAAATGATGACTTAGGCAGTCAATTCCATACATTCTATTATTAGCATAAAATAAGTACTAATTTGATGATAAAGCTTTGTAAGAGTTGGTTTATAAGTGCCGATGCTTGGACTGAACCTACCAGTAATGTACAAAGGGTATCAGATTTAGTAAGAGAGACCATGTGTTTTTAGACACTCAGCTATCTTTGAGTGAGCACGTCTTCGTTTGCAAATAATTCAGTCACCATTATAATTCTCCTGGGTTGTAAGAGAAAAGTCAAGGTTCAGTTGTGAGGTGTTGAAGCACTAAAAATATTTTACTGTAAAATGTTAAGACCAGTTTTACAAGACCTCTGTTTGGATTATTGATGGTCAAGCTTTAAATTCTTTACATTTAACTTAAAACATCCTCGGTGGTAAGCTGAGGTGAGCATATGGGACATTCTCTGAGCAGAACCCCAAACTGTGACAACAGTTGATGTGCTCAGGACCATGCTTACTGCAGCACCTGAAGCCCCTTCTTGGTTGCAAGTGCACTGCTCCTGGTTCCCTGAGCAGTGACAGATATACCCACAGGAGTAGGTATTCGTATGCTGTTTATTAACACTTACCTTAACAGGGGTTGTAAAAATCCTGCATGTAAATTCTGTTCCACATTGTTTTGAGCAAAGTTTCTTTCACCAGCTCTTTATTTCTGCGATACAAGTTTGCTAGTCTAAATATAACTTTTGTCTACATCAATAATATTCATCCTGAAAATACAACGTACGTGTGGTGCCCTACAGCCTGACGTGGATTAATTTACTATTACAAATTTTAAATCTGTGGAATTGTAAAGCACACAACCAAATGGGTAGCAGCTCCTGGGTGCGAGATGTTACTGTCCTTGCTGGGCTCGAGCCTTGTGGTGCCTTCTGCCAAGGTAAAGCAGGTGCCCTGTGCCAGCTTACAAACTTCACATGCAACAGATGAGGCTTTATTTCCCCTATTCGTAATATGGCACTAAACCACCAAAACAAACATTTACCTTGGTGATGTAAATATTTTCTAAACTGAACTTCCATCAAATCGTGTGTTTATTTGCACTGCTTGCTGAGAGATATGGACTCTGCAGCAGGAAAACCTGTCATTTATGAATGGGATGAAGCTCTTTATTCACTTGCATCTTAAATGAAATCTAAATTATACATCATGCTTTGCATACCGCAAAAGTAATATGTATAATGAAAAAAAATGATTGTATGAAGTCCATTGTAGTAGTAACTTGAGTGTTCTGTCCTTTATCTTTCCTTCAGCCTCATGGCAAGGAAAACTACTTTGAATTCAAATAACTTTTCAATATACTAACAGTCATGAATTTTCAATATACTAACAACATCAGCTGTGATGTTCTAAACCCCTGTTTCTCTGGATCTCCCTGCCTTAAATTGACCATTATAAGAATGGACTATCAATTGCTTAGGGTGCACATTGAAAATATTGCACAATTGAAAATATTACATATTAAAAATATTGCATAATTGCATACTGCATTC
The DNA here is from genome assembly GCF_964211825.1 of Aythya ferina. Lineage (NCBI taxonomy): Eukaryota > Metazoa > Chordata > Aves > Anseriformes > Anatidae > Aythya > Aythya ferina. The sequence continues at coordinate 36,954,463 of NC_140303.1, read as the reverse complement.
AGTTCCGCATCCTTTCAACAGTAGTAGATCTGAAAGCTAATACTGCTTTTGCCTGTGCCCATAAGTACAGTGGACAGCTCTTAATGAATCCACAGGTAGGGCACACCTTAGAAATTTGGTCCCACAAGTAACAGGAGAAAAAGATACATAAAAGGACTAAAATGTGTGAATGCTGTGGTCATAGATCAGGCCAAACGAGCTCTTCCTGGAGTCTGTGTACATACATGCATGTGTTTAGGAGGAATCAGAAGGATTGAGTCTGCTTCAGTGATTTAGCCCAGTCACGGAGGTACTGTAGAACAGCTGCAAAAAATAACTAGTGCAGCACCAAAGAAACAGCCTTCTCAGTAATTCCCTGACTCGAAATCACTCAAAAGTAAAATCATTCTGCTACGGCACTCCAAAGCTGCGTCTGTCTTCTGGGGAGAATTGCCTGCTCGTATGGTTCTGCATCTTTCTGTCCTGCTGCTAGAATATAATTAAAGTTGCTAAAAATATGTACTTCCTAATATTGTTTTTTTCTCTGTGTAAGCATCTGCCATTATTCTATTATCAAGGGAGGACATAGTATAAAGATGAATGCTACTTAATAGAGTTAAGTGCTCCATACTGCATATAGATATCAGAGCTCCTTATTTATGGCCTGATCCAAAGTCCCCTGAAGTCTTCAAGCAAAAAATATTCAGAGGAATCTGATGGCTTTGTTCATTTTTAGAAGTATTTTTACCTTGTGTCAAATGAGAGGAGACTTCTGAACTGTGAACTACCAGTTTCATACTAGCCTGTGAGGAAATCATGTTTTTAGTGCTGCAGAAATTAGTAGAACAAATGGGGGCATAATTACTGAGCTTTTACAATCCTGACATCATCCCTAATTATGGTTTAATCTACAGAACATACTGTTTGTTTAATAAGTCCCAGCAGAGACAGTTCAAGCATATGTTTTCACATCACCTGGAGGTAGCTGGGAAGGACTGTGGCAACACTGTCAAGAAAGTGACAGTTTACAAGATTTTATGTATTTTACTGTATAGAGCACGGCTCACCTTCGACATGCGTGAAATCACTTAAAGGTAAGCAGTAATAAGCATTTAGAGCCAAAGTAACTCCATGTGTTACACACAGAGTCTTTGTTTCCCTTTGCATGTGGTAAAAGCCAAGGCATAATTTTCTTCTCACAGTCTCGAACCTAGCAAAGCTGGTAATGAAGTCCTCAGCACCCCTCCTGCTGAAGTGAGCTGTGATTTTTGCTAACACAGGCTAAACATTGATCAGCCTTTTGACCTGTTAAAATGATGATATCTGCAGGTTCTGTCCCGAGCTCACTAACTATGGATATCTTGGCTTTTATTTAAAGCCAGCCAATTTTTTCCTGAATATGAAGTTATTGGTTTTCTTTCCCATCTCCTCAGCCATTGCTTGAATTTTAATTACTGTTCACCATACGTGGAAGGTCTCAAAAGCAGCTTAAAGATTTTGGACAGAAGAGAGTGTGGGGACCAAGAGGGGTTTGCATGTGTGATGGGTGCCCTCTGGCCTGTTTTGTTGTGAGGTGGGACCTTCCTCTAACATTTATGATGGCTAATTGAATTTCACCTAAGTGAGCAAAAGCAATAATTATTTCAACTTATAATTCTTTGGTTTTGGTATGACATTAAAAAATTCAGTACTTTATATGTTCTTGCTTTGCTCTCACTATTCTTTATCAATTGGTAATGGGGGAAAAGAGATGCAAGTGTTAAAAAGAAAAAAATATTTAATAAATATACTATTTATTAAAGGCCTGGGATGGTTTCCTCATCCTTTTACCAACTCATAACCCTAGTCTTACTGTGTGAAAGCTTTGCTCCTTGGACATGAGAAGGAAACAGTCAAATGAGCATATGTGCTCGTTAATCCCATGTGCCTGTCCTCAAGGCTCACATAACCCACCCGATGCTATGCCTGCTGTCCTGCGTTGGATAATGAACCCAAGCTGGGGTACTTCCAAAACTTCTTCGTAGGCAGCTGGGTCACATTGCGCTGCTCTAGGTGATGCAATAGGCATATGTTGGCATATATTTTTACAAAACATAAAGCTACTTTGATATATGAATTCCATCCCTTGTATCAATGTGATGTTTCTTTGTAACATCACCCTTTTTAGAGAATACAAGCTGCCTCTGCAAATACTATTTAAGGCTTTCCAGATCTTATTAAATGTCCCATCTTTCTGCCTCTAATGTTTATTTACTCAGATATTCACATCCAAGGTATACTGACAGCAGCAGCTAAAACCCTCAACACATTGTTCTCCACCAGTGTGAAAATTATTATTCTATAAGTACATTTGTGCATTATACCTGAAATTATCAGTCTTGGATCATGCTATCAAAAAGACAGGCCTGAACTGCAGAAGATTGCAATTTTAACTAATTTCCCAACTGTTAAATTGCAGTAAAGTCTATAATAAGCAACCCTTTGGTGTGCCATTAACCTAATTCTTACAGTTTAACTTCGAACTGTTGATTAGAGTTATTTAAAATAATGGGTATGACTTCAGTAGGGCCTAGCATAAACATGGAGCCATTATAGAAAATATATATATAGTTCTTGTGTTGTAAGTTTTGAATATTACTGCTACTTTTTTAATGTCTGTTTTGAAGGTTTTTTGGTATTTAAGTTATTTATTGTTCAGCTTGAACAGAATACTTAACCCTGGTAATAAGACCTTTTTAAACTATGTAGATTGTACTTAGGAAGAAATTTTAGCTTGTTTTGTCTCATAGTTCTTCTGTGCTTTTAATCATCGAGTTAGTATAAGGATATCTTAGGCTTTAACACCATTTCCCTGTAGATTAATTATTCCCATATAAAATTAATATGTATTGAACATATGTACTTGCTTACGGTAGCAGACTTGGCTGTTTCATTTCATATAAATCTTCTGTCACACAAAACAAAACCTTCATATTTAAGACTTCTTTGGTCATTAAAATTGAATTATGTAGTAGGCCTCCATCTGCTATCAAAACCTGTTCAACATTATTCCCTGTCATTTTAAGTGGGATTGCTCTGAGATCCGTTTACTGACAGCAGGCTTGCTGCTCCTGCCCTACCCCACTCCTAGTCAGGGCTTCCTTCCTCGCTGCAAGGGCATCTTGATGTTAATTGCCTTCTCAGAAGGTTTTCTCCAGGAGTTGTGTTCTTGTTTCTTCTGTGTTGCCATCCTCCATATCCTTATGCTTGTGTATTTAACTGGTGTGCAAGTTCTGCCACTTATTGCCCCCAGCCCATTACATTTATTGCTCTGTATGTAGGGGGGATGATCAGCTTTGCTATCTGTCAAACTCAGCCACTATCGCCATGACACTGATCACGGTTAGCAGAGCAGTTACTATTAAATGATTGGCAATGGAACAACAAGAGAGTGGATAGAGAAGATGGATAGCTCAGCATTGCTGCGCTTAAATGTGAGCTGTAGGCAGCAGTTTGGAGCTGGATAAATACAATCTGATTGCTGTAATGACAGCTAGGCTGCACGTTATTGCAAATGCGCTCTCTGTAAGAATAGCTGAGGACTGGAATAGATGACCGAAGCAGGGGCAGGAATTTCACAGAAAGTTTATTATTTATTTATTTTTTTTTTTTAAGAACTACACTGATAAGTGGGGCTAGATATGCTTTAGGAAACCAGATTGTGCTTTATAGTGAAGGAGCTGGACCTGATAACCTCATGAGGTTGCTGCTGGTCCTGGCTGAGGCTGTTTGAAGCTCCAAATGTCTAATGTAGCATGCAAGAAGGAGGGCAGAGAGGAAGGCCAACTTAAGTAATTAATAACTTATGGAGTATATGAGGCCTTGGGATTTTTCTTGAACAAACCACTTAGTTGCTGGAAGACTGAACAGTTCCAGGATTATCCAATCTGGCCCGATATCGATACCATTGCAATATCTGGCAAAAGGAATGATATTTTCCCTTGAATCCTACAATGAAGAAAACAAATCCATGGGCAAAGATAACACCTTCAGCATCCTCCTCCTAGGCAAAAAAATTAGAAGACAGTTCAGTTCAATCCAGGTGCCATACAGTACTTTTTTATTCTTTATGATATCTTTCTGGTTATAGCTTTTTCTTTTTCATTAAGCACGATTTTGTTTTTCCATTATGCAGCCATCTGAATTACTGACACCTTGCTTGCTTCTTTCCTTTATGAAATTATCTAAACTTTTAAAAGAAGATTTAAAACTTTATTAAATTTGATAATAAACAGAGCAGACTTTTACTCCCTCAATTTCCTGATATCTCCAAATGTTGCAACAGTTTCAGAATGTGCTTTTTCCTCCTTGCTTGGGCAGATGTTGTTCTATTAAAGTTTGAAAAAATCGAAGGAAATGGTTTTGTTACGTTTTATGTGGCAATAAAACTACTGAATTAAAACAATGACACTATTGATTACCCTTTGATATAAGAAATTTATCTAAATTAATTATCTTTTTCTATTTGCTAAAAATATTAGAATGTGAAAATTCACAATGATAGAATATCTGTTGAACAGAGAATTTATTAAAGATACTGTAATAAGCTATGTAATGAATGCTTTCAGCTTCCAAAAGAGGAAAATATTGTGTATGACATTTAAATAAATAATTTGTCTCAATTCAAGATTTCCATTCTACTGTTAAGAAAAAGAAGCAATTTTGCCTTGGAAACATTACAATTAAATATGTAAGCTTTACAGCAAGAGAAGGTAAAATTATAATGTGGGAATATGTAAGTTAAAACAACTAATGCAGGTTGTAGACAAAAAAGATTTATTTGAAGTCCTGCTTAGAGGCACAACACGTGGCATACTGCATTGAACTGGGTTTGAATTTGGCTCAGGGTGACTTTTCTTCAGTCCCAATCCTTCTGTTCATATTTTTTCTACATCTCAGGAGTCTTTATTTCAGATCTTTTGGAGATTTAATCCTGGGAGTAGCTGAAAGACTTAGTCTTTTCTCCACTGATTTCCTCAAGAGGCAGCAAGCATGAATAAGTGTACGAAATAATGCATTATGCAAGCCATCTCTCCTGGATGCTTCTTGAATTTCTTTTGCATGTGCAAGCTTGTCTTGCTTATCAAAATTCCTGTGTTTGAGATAGGAAGCACATAGTTCATAGGGTGACCTACAAAGGTTCCTACAAACATCCTCACCATTCCTTACAAGGACTGATTTTTTTTCTCTTGCAACCATTCCTTCCTGATGAGGAGGCTTACACCACATCAAATGAAACATTATGAGCATGATATGATAATGCGGACCAAGGTGGAGAGCCTCTCATTCCATATAAATAATTTCTTCACAGATATTTTGTGAAATGGGGAAGAGAGTTGTTGTTTCACTGGAACTCTTTGAGGGTTTTCACAAACGCACATTTTTGTTCTTGTGCACCCTGGCGCTGTCTGGCTGTCAGCAGCTGAAAGGGCATGCTGTTGACTGCTATGGGGCTTGTCATCCTTCATATGTAAGGGGATAAGTGATGGTCACTTTGACCCTCTACCCTGCCATTAATATTCACTGTAAGTCTGGCAGTCAGGGAAGAACAACTCCACACTGGGGAACGTGGTTGCTTCTGCCAGTTTTCAAGAGGATAAAAGCTAATGGTAAAGAACTGGTTTGTAGTGAGCTTGTTGGGACTTGATCTTCTTTTTTTATACGGGGATACTTGGAGCAGGGATTGGCAAATGACAAGACTGCAAGAATTGTTTTCTCCTATTAGTATATATCTAGTAAAGATAGTATCTTGCCATTCTGTAGCATTTTTATGTCATTAGAGAACATTGCTATCATGTCATTTTGTAGTTTGCTGAGGTATGTAGTATTGTGTGACCCTTTGCTGATTAGGTAAAAATCGTCTCAGGAATATTTGGATCTCTCTCGTTATCTGAATGCTTCTTAGATTTCTCTGTCCATAAAGTGTGCCAAATTAAGGCTGAATAATAACCTTCTCTGGTCCAAATCCACAGGAGGGGACTCAGGGTCAGCCCTCTTAAAGGAAATACTAGGTAGTCAAAGGATGAGCAAAAATGAGAGGAAAAAGGCTGCTCCCAAATTTATCGCCTCCCCACTCCACCAAATACTTCATGATTTGTATAGAGTAGTGGATGTTTCTAGTCTTCTTGTTAATACTGATCTGTAATGCCCCTTGCTCAGCGTGGTCTGTAAGTTGAAGTCGCAGTGGGCAAGTCTGCAAAATATGAGTTGTTTTAGCTGTGTAATGTAAATGAGGAATCTGAATGTGAATATTTATAGACTCTGTGTTGAACTGAGAAGTAGGATTTCTGTTGTCAATCAGAAGACTGACCAGACTGTAAACAAGATGTCTGTGACCTTGCTGGGTGGAAGATGTGCAGACTGACAAACGCGTGTACGTGGCATCAGGGGATATGATGCATGAATAGGGTGTTTGGCACTGTTAGTGACTGGTACCTGTGCATGTGCTTTGCTACGGAGAAAAACAATTGATTAGTAACTGCTCAGTATGTGATAATTAGTACACTGGGAACTGAGTAAGTACACATAAAATGTACATGACCTTCCCAAGAAGGAATAAGTGTGGATAGAGATATAACTGGTTAAGCCCTTTTCCATCACAGCCACAAATTCAAGTCTGACTAACCTTGAGAGAGATTCTGTGGATTGTGTGAATAAAACTTTTGCTCTCTGACTTTGAGTGTGGCATTGTACTGAACCAGGCAGGACGGAAACAAGGGCTAACAACACTTTGTTTATAAACTGAGTGTAAAACTCTGATTTAGTGTTTTGCAAGACACATTCAAAGAATTTTGTCTGTACTTTAGTGTGGCCAAAACTTAAACATTTTGCTGTATTCTGGGCACTAAAAATGTAGATTTAACTCAAAAGGTATAAAAGGTTGGAAAACGATTATGTAAGTCTGAGAAGTCATAAGTAGGAACTGCTGTGCACGCTCTTTCTTTCCATCTCTCTTTCAGTTACAGTAATTTAGGTTTTAGCATATGATGAATTCTAACATAAATTACTACCGAAATATACTTTTCAACTTCTGTGTAAATTTTGCAGAAATTAATCTGCAAACCCTTCCATGTTTCAGAGTGAGAGATCAAAGAAAATCCCAAATGGAAAACATGCTTTAGAGAGGGGGGGGGAAGTTCTAAGTTTTTAAGCTCTTGTAATGAAGATAACTTAATTAAAATCAAAGCAAAACTAATTAAGAACTTAAAAGTACAAGTTTAGGGTTGCATAATATCACTGAAACATGGCAGAACTGCTTTATTGTCACTGATAGAAGTTCCCCATTGTGTAGACAGGTGATGCACTCACCAGCGGATCAGAATGTAAAAGCACACCTCAAGTCCAGTTTGGGGACAGCTCTCGTTGGCCTTTCATGCTTCCTTTTGCCTTTCTGCTCTTTGCTTCTGAAGCAGTTGCTATTTTGGCAGGCAATTCCCCCTCTTTCCTGGGAGTTCTGCCTGAGTAAGCAGATACGGACAAAACAGCTGAGCACTTTAAAATATAGTAACTTGATTGAAAGGGACCTGCAAAGATCATGGAGTCCAACACTGTATGTGTTTATCTGATTTTTTTTTTTTCCACGTGGAGCCAAGCTGTCAGTGTAAAGTTTCTTCTGATAAGAAAAGTGTGGTGGCATCCCCAAATTGAAAAGGAAAGCATGTTTACTAGCATGTCCCCCTGTGATGTTCTTTGCCCATCTTCTTTTACCCTTTTTCTTTCTTGTAAATTGAGAGAAAATTGTAAATTTCCAAGTTTTTATATTTCATTTTTATCATAGGAAAGATAATCTCTAATTTTGTGGGTACTGAAACTTTGAAGTGTTCTAACTTCAAGTCTATCTTCAAAGATTTTGTATAAACGAACTTAAACATCATATTTTGTTCCTAAACTTCATCCATTTGTGTTTGCAAGGCTGCTATCAGTTGCCTGTAGAAGGCCTCATCAACTTCCTCAGCCTTATCTGGTGGCCTGTAATAGACACCCACAGAAGTATCCCCCATGCCAGTCTGCCCCTTAATTCTCAACCACAGACTCTCAACTCACTCCTCATCAGCCCCTGGATGGTACTCAACACAATGTAGTTGCTGTTTCCCGTAAAGAGCAACTCTGCCACCTCGCCTTGCTGGCCTGTCTTTCCTGAGCAGGACATACCCAACCATGACCATATTCCAGTCATGTAAATTGTCCCACTGTGTCCGTAATTGCAACTAAATCACAGTCTCCTGACCAAACACAGATTTCTAACTCTTCCTGCATATTCCCCATGCTGTGTGCATTGGTGTACAGGCATTTCAGGGAGCAAGCTGAGCATGCTGATTCCACCCTAGGGGGGTGGGAGGTCTCCCAGTCTTCATTACTGCTAGGGCACTGCCCCACCGATGTAAACCCAGTTACAACCTCCTCCCCCTTAGGATCTAGTTTAAAGCTTTCCAAATGAGCCCTGCTAATTCCTGTCCAAGAACCCTTTTGCTCCTGTGAGATAAAACTTTCCTGCTTATTACTGTCAGGCCTGGTGTCTTATAAAACCAGCCATTATCTAAGAACCCAAAGCCCTGCCTGTAGTATCAGTCATGTAGCTAATCATTGGACTGGATCCTTCTACTTTGTCCCACATCATCACCCCAGCACAGGAGGAGGGAAGAAAAAATGAAGTGTTCTGAACTCTTTCAACAACTTTCCCAAGGCTTTGAATTCTTTCTTCATTTCGTCTCAAAAGGGGATCCTTTTGAGATCCTCCTACTACAATTACCCTTCTTTCTTTCTTTTTGGAGGCAGTCTTGAGGCTTGGTGTCAGCTGCCTCTTCTGATGTGATCTCGTAGGCAGGCATTCCACCATATTCTCGCCTACTGCTCCTTCAAGATCCAGGGCCTCAGACCTATTATGGAGGGAAGAGAGATAGGTGGGGAGAGGGGTTGCTGGCGACGTCGAAGTGGAACTCACTTCCAACCCTCCTTATTTCTTTGGTCCCCTCCATATTCTGGATGGTGACAGAGCAGAGGCTCCACCATGCTTTGGGGAGCATTCCCCAGTGCCCTTCCCTCTGGCACACCAGGGAGTTGCTCCACCAGTCAATCTCCTGCTCACATGCCCTGATGCTCCTTAGTCTCTCCACCCTGAGCTCAGCCACCATGGGGAGCAGCCCTTCCACCTTCGCTTGTCTTAGCAGTGTGCTGCAGGTATGAATGTGAGATTCTTGTGAAACCGCAATACTGATAAATTGAACCTGGATTTTTATTTATTTTTTTAGGTTTAGTGTAATTGGTTTCCTAATAGAGATTTTGAGCTTTGTCCTCTTAAAACTGTGCCTGTCTTTTAACAGAATAAATATTTGGCTGTAGAAACAGTGACTTTAAAACAAAGGCACTGGCTATTTTTTTGTGAAACTTTCCTTCCAAGAGTCATTGCCAGGTGTTTGCGACGTAGCATAGGAGTACTGTCCTTAGGGAGGCAAAGCTTTTATTTACCCATCAAGAGATTATTTCTGACCATCTGCTCTGTATCTCACAATTGGTATGTTAAAAGTATGTGAATTTTCTCATCCACTGGGAGACTGCTAGCACAGCACACAATACAGAAAGAAACAGTGTGCAGAGGTGTCATTGAAAGTGTATATATTTTTTTCTGTTAAGAAATAAGGCCATCTTAGATGATTACTTTTTTTTAGGATGCATTTTTCTTTTTTCTTTAAAAAACAAACAAACAAACAAACAACACACCAATTACATGATTAACTGGTCCAATTCATTTTACAAAGATAGCAGCTGAAAATAAGTGATAATTCTATAGATATGCAAAAGAAAACAGTTTGAAAAAGCAGTTTCAGAGCTCATAAAACCCTGAGTGAATATAAAGCTGCTTTCTTCCAAACAAGATCTGTTTTTCAAAGTGTTCTATAAGTTAGTGCTTTTTCACTCTGCAGGGTTTTTCTGTAGATAGAGAATTAAAAAAGCTTAGATCTCCATAATTTCTGTACTGTTGAATAAAATACGAGGAAGGAGTTTAATTGTGTGGAAATAGCTAAATTATTTCAATTAAAAGAAAATTTAAAAAGTTGAAAACAAGCTGTTTTCCCAAATATATGCCCAAGACTGAACTACAAAGTGTGTTTTTTTTTAAATCAAGTTTGTTTAAATCACTTTATAATCTTTACCCCAAATGAGAAAAGATATATTTGTGTAGGTGTATGTGACCGTTCATCACAGTGATAGGATATGTCCCTTATCCTATTGACAGCATTACTCTGAGGTTGCATTTTGGTCTGACTGGCAGTTGAGGTTGAGTAGTGAAAAGGTATTTTACTGCAGATATAAGTATAAAACACAACGGAATGTTGCAGAGGAAAACGGTCTCTAAATTAACATCAGTGTTGCCCTACTGGTTGTTGGTCTGCCTTCAACTTGGTGCCTCCAAGGGGAAATATGAAGAAGAATGCAGAATTTCCTCCCGTGCTGCCAAGTTTCCTTCAGAGATGGCTGCAGGTGTTAATTCTGGGCAGGGTTTAATTCTGACATCTCGCCTAAAAGATGTAAAAGAACATCTCTGCAAATTTTGCATTGATTTTATCAGTATCACTGCAAAATTTGTTTACAAACTTAAATAACTATACTGAAATTCTCCATTGGCTTCAAATGTAATTTTAATGTTGGGCTCCTCTTGCTGCAACATATAATTGGAGTATTACATTTCAGCATAAATGACAGCATTGATTTCTCCTTCTAGTCAATTATTGCCAGTTAGGAATTAGAAAAGAAATTAGGTTTATTTTTCTATAGGAATTTTGCATTTCGGTAATTCAGTATGTTCTTGTAGAACCAGTCACATGGACAAACTTAACTGCATAAATGTTTCTAGAAGCTTAAACTTCTTATATTCAGCTTTTTTTTTTTTTTTTTTTTTTTGCCACTTAACTGTCAGTTCAGAAATCTATAAATTTAAATAGTTAACTTTAACAATCTTAATCCATGACACTTAGCCATTTCAACCACTCCTTTTGCTCTGAGAAATAACTATATGCAAAAAGAAGAAAAAGTATTGAATGGGCACTGAGCATATAAGTAGTTCTACTACTGATTTGATATATACCAAGGTCACCCATGTGAAGAAAAATGGATCTTGAGTGGTATGTGGACATGGTAGATAATTGTCTTCGTGCTAGTTTTGATTCCCATGCCTTTTAGGAACATGAATGTAATGTATGGAAAATAACAGTTCACACTGTGCTACAAGGTTTCTATAGGCAAAGAAATTTATTATGAAGTTTAATATTCTTATTAAAAGAAATTATTAAAAATTAATGGATTTGCTTATATTACTGTACATCCTTGAAATGCTAAAACTCACCAAACTCCCTCCCTCTTTCTTTCTTTCTTCCAGTATGAATTTTCAAGAAGCACTTCCAGAGAGGGATCTTAAATTTTTTCAGGGAGATGCTTAATGCAAAACTGCTTCCTTGAGCATGTAAACCTGCACTTTTAATTACACAGTCGTTCATTTTGTACAAAGATGAACAACTTAACTCAGCGCTTCTTGCTGTAGTAGTAAATGCAAAGAATTAAAATATAACAACTCCTACAGAGTTACAGAAGCCATGATGCAGCTGTATTAAAGAATATTAAATTTATCTGCATAATAGTTGCAACTTTGACTAATTTGAAACTGTATCCATCAATAGTTTTAGAGGCTGATCTTGAAAATTAAATGCAAGCAGGATGAAATGGATAGGTTAATTTTAATAAAATATTCCTACAGTTATTTCCTAGAGTAATAATACACTATCGTCCCCAAAACGCTTATATGCTTATTTTTATATCTTTGTAACAATATTAACTCCAGAGAAATTACTGCTTGGTCATGTAAGTGTGAGAGAATAATCGAGAAACCTTTCCAGTGATCTGCAATCCCAACCTTGTGGAAGGGACTACTGCAATTTATGTGTTGAGAAAGAGAATACAATATATTGCACAGAGGCTTTGTGAGCTTTAATTAATGATGGAAGAGTTAGTTAATGAAAGAGTAGTCTTGTGTTAATTAACTCTTCTAGATCTCAAGGACATCAGACTTTGGTTAAAGTCAACTGATAGTTTGGGTGTGCCAGGCTTCAAAAATTGTTATATTTTTAAGGAAATAATTACCAAGGTGCCTCAATTTTGACCTTTAACTTTGACTGCGGCTTTGTTACGTGAAAAGTAAAGTAGTTCTTGGGACTTGCTCATTAAAGTACATATTTAAAGCAGTAGTCAAAAACTCATACATATATTTAAAAAGACGTTTGCTTGCTTACAAAAATGTGTCCTGGAGAAAACACAATTACTTGAAATAACAATTTGTCAATGTTTTTCTCAGGCAGGGGAGGAGAATATGATACCTCCCTGCTGGAAACATGAATATTAAAGCTTGTTGAGTTCTGTCTACTTAACAAATTAACTTAATGGTGAAAGAGCTGAAGAGAAGAATAGGATTTCCTACAATTCTTTTTCATGGAGGTGATTTGTGCGAATCCTGTTCACGTCTGGTTGGGGTGCTCCCACTGAAACACTGCAGCCGGAGGTTAGGTTATCCAGCCTGAGTAGAGGCATTACCACTAAATACCTCATTTAATTACTGCTTCCCATTGTTTCTGTTCTTTGTTTTGATTCCTGATTGTAATCATTTAATTTTCACTTTTAATTTTCATTGTGCCACTTTATTTTTCTTTATTTTTTAATTATTGCATTCTAAACCATTCTTGTTTTCAGAGGAACATCAGTTATGTGACGTAGGAGAGTTTCTGTGTCGTGATGGCATGACTTGTGTCTCCCAGCACTGGCTGTGTGATGGAGAACCTGATTGTCCCGATGATTCAGATGAGTCTTTAGACACATGTAAGTAAAGAAGGTGCCAAATTTATTTTAACTTCCTTTTAAAGGTAACATTTACATTTGCACTAACTGTATAATCAAAGGGAAAGCTTCTGCTTTTATTTATTTATTTATTTTAAATCTTAACTAAATCTTTGTATCAGGTTAACAGGTTACATTCCCTGTGTAGGTGAGAGACAAAAGAAACAGAAGGTGTTTTGTTCATGTGCCACTTTGTAATGAACACTCACCAGAGCTTATGTTCCCTATGCTCTCACTGAGCTGTAGAGGGTAGAGGCAAAGTCAGGCACAGGGAAAAGATATTCCTCAAAAAAAGGGAAGGCTGGGTGGAAATGAATAGTGCAAAATATTTTCAATAAAGGTATTAAGAGCATGCAAACATCAAAGGAAGAAATGAAAGAAGATGTAAAAACTACGAAGGGAAAAGAAGCAAAGATCAGAAATTGAGAGAGAGCTTTAATACAACACATTTAATTATTATAAAAGACCTTGATGGATTTTTTCTTTTCTTTTCTTTTTTTTTTTTTTTTAATTTAATGTGGGTAAGAGCTTCTGAAGACCAGAGCAGCAACCTTACAGATTTTTTTTGTTTTCTTCTTATGGTGTTGTAGACTACAGATGCGGTGATATTAAATCTTAATGTGTCCTTGTTTCCTGCATTTTGAGGAAAATGAGGGAATTTACTGGTTTTTATCCCCAGGATAACCACTTAATGTAAGAGAAGAAACATGTATTTCGTATCAAAGCAATACTGATAATCAATAAGGTTAGAAATGTGGTTTACTGATAAACCATAGTAAAAAGTAAAAAGAAAAGAAAGTATCAAACATCAGACACTATTTAGGAGTCTAATCTTTAAAATGAGGGACTGAAAAGTAGAGATGTCTAGAAACCATTTCTGACTGGGCAAATATTATTTATATTATAATAATTATATATATTATTTATATATATTATTCTGGGCAAGTACCTATGATTGCAACCTTACTGCTCCATGGTTTTTTCCTTGAAACTGATAGGAAAATTGCTTCTGGGACTGTGGTGAGGGTGCTCTGATTAACAGCTTTTGAAACCATTTGGGATTTTTAAAAACAAAATATGTTTTTGGTGGTATGCTTAAGATTTTATTATTGCACTGGTTATTGATTATTGTCTTCTGTAGCATAACACTTCTAAGCATACATTTGAGCCATAATACATCTACAGCTTCAACCTTTTCAAGTAATGAATATTGCAATAAGAACACAAAAATTGTCACATGCAGTTTTTAATTTGCTTCTGGATTTTTAGCACGTAGTTCCAGATCTAGCAGCTTGCTGGTTACCTGGTTACTTTCCTCCCAAGCACTTTGCATATTTATTGTACTGGACCACATGATCTGTGTTAATAATGCCATTCAAAATCACAGCACATTAAAACATAGCCTTTGAAGATTATGGATAACTTAAAGAAAGGGGAAGAGGGTGGCAAAGCCCACCCTCTTCTGACACCAGCAGGTCTGATCCTTTTGGAAGCACCTTCCCTTAATGCAAATGCAAACAGTTTCTGTAGGATGTGTTGCTTGTGCTGTTCTACATCAGCAGTAGTTAGCATCATTGCTTTTCTGACTGTAGAGCAGGAGGACATTTGCATCTTTAAGAGTACGTTTTAGGTAGCCCTGTGTTGATGAGGTGCCTGGACAACATGTGAGTGTACAGGCTGAGAAGGTAATTGTAATGGGACTGCCCTGCCTCTCCCTTTCAGTTCAACTCAGCCCAGGCCTCTGCATGAGGACCCAGTGACAGCACTGGGATGCTGGGAGAAACTTTCCCATATATTTGCTTGCGATGATATTCTAGTATTAATGGTTTTGTATTTGTTTAGTCAGCGTAATTTACTGTCAAATCTAATATATCTTGAAATACGTATATGTACTACAGCTTCATCAGGTAAGTTGCTTCCCATCGGAGATGAATATAATGTTCCTTAATTTTCTTGCTGACACTTTGTATCATCGTATCCATAAGGAGTTATAAACTACCTTAAAATAGCCTTATGAAATATTTGAGGACTCTGTGGTGTTAATGCCAGGGACGCAGCACTTTCCAGTTTTAGTGCACTGCGTCATGTGTCTGTTTGTTTATAGATGAATGCAGCTTCTATTTGTCAGCCCTTTGCTGACTTATGTAAGATGAATTATTTGGTGTGGCTTGACAGGTATTGCTAGTTGTTCCTGTAGCCGTAAACAAATGAAGTTTGATTGATTTTCTGTGGATTTGTGCCTAGTAATAGGGTTTTCTGGGTTCTAATAATGTGAAAACATGGATCAAAGCTTTTCCTGCAAGTGGAAGTTCTTAACTTCTCTCCCATGGGGATTTCAAGGTGTCTAAAAAGAGAGAAATTCTCATGCTGCAGCTTTTCCCACAGTTGAGAATATGAAAAGTCTTATTAGTCTCACTAATCACTCAGCCATCTATCTGCAGAAAACTTTTAGGTACTCAATATCTCTGTGGCCTCTGTCCTGCTGGTGTTTTTACCAGACTTTGTAATAGCCTGGAAGCTATTGGTCTACAAACACATATATCATTGTATAAACTAATTTTCTCAGGAATCTGTCTGAAATAATGCAATATAGTCCCTATACTAGCTTTAATAAAGAGAACCAGGATTGGACAGAAAGGAGAAAAAGGTGATTTTTTTTTCATTAATGTTGAATTTTGTCTCTGCATTGGCAAAGGTTGGGGTAGGGCCTCGTGCTGGCACAGCTTTCTTTGTCTGTGTTGGGCTTCCTTTGGACAAGCATGATGGAGCTGTCCTGTCATGGCCTGTGCTCTTCTGAGTCAAAAGAGAACATCCATCACTGGTCTGTCCCCATTCTACTTCCCATCTCCCACTAAATCATCTCACGAATAGCTTTGTAAGACCAGAAGTGAATTCCTACAGCATTTGCATGTGTTCTGTCTGTTTCTTAGCAGCTGCGATTCATTCTGTTCTCAGTGAAGCTACTGCTTTTTATAATGTGAATGAACCTGGTTCAGTAATTCAGAATGAATAATTTAGTGAACAGATTTTGTTGCTTCTCTGCTAGTGAATTGTTCATAAGAAAATTCATTTTTAGAAAACTATAGTAGTAAAAACTCTTGACCAAGTAATTTCTACCCTTTCTTGGGTGGTAATTCTCTAGGTTGTTCATAAGGTTTTTGCAAATAGTCAGGATTCAAAAATCAATTTACTCAACCTAATCGGATGAGGCTTGGTTCTTCTGTAGGCTAAATCAGCCAGCTCACCTGAAATCAATACAACTGTCAGGTGCCCCAGAATCTGGCCAGACATGTTTGACTTTTACAGACAGCTGTCAGTCTGGAGGTAGGTGCAAATGTTTATATGACTTCCTTACTTAAAGATTTATTTTATTTCTTGTCTATAGGCTTATCTGCTAAACTATTTTACTGGGATAAATACAAAAGGGTTAAAAATACTTTTGAAATGAATGGAGTTCAGAAATCAAATATGGTGACAACCTTTTGTAACACCTAATATCTACTTTATATTCCCTGCTTTAGTTGCTAAGTAGTTGTAAAGGTCTGGCTAATATTGAATTTTACTAATTTTACCATTCCTGCTACCAATATAGCTGTTAAGCTGTAAGCATTCCCCTGTCTCAAGCTTTTATAGGGGCTGAAGTGGGAAATGCATTAATTGTATCTCAAAGCACCAATTCAAAACATTGTTATTTTGGGGTACCAGTGCATGTTGCATTACAGTTGGCACTCTGACTAACATATTCATCTCTAAATAAGCCTTGTGGTTGCACAGAAAACATCAGTGCATGGCTTCTGAAATGTGAAGATTTGGTCTGATATACTACTTCCAGGTTTCCCTCTCAACCTCCTACTAACAGGGTCAAGATTTAAAAGGTGTATTTGCAGATGACTCCATCTGTTTTACTACTCAAGGATTTTTGTGTTTTAACAGCTTTAGGCTTAAGGATTTGTCTGGCTTGCATATGGTTCTCTAACCTCAGTTCATAAACTCCTCTCTGTCAGAGTGCATCGTACTAAGGAAAGGTGAAAGAGGAGGGAAAGAAATTACTCATATTCTGTAACTTCTTTCTGAAGCTGTGCACACTGAATGTGTTTAGTTTTGTGATGTTCAGTGCAAAGGATGTTTTATTTTCTCTTAGCCATGAAATAGAGGAAGATGCTATAGAACTGGCCAATACTTGCCCTGTGGAGATTTGAGGTCTGGCACAAGTACACCCTGAACTCTTCATACTATTCTGTGGCTTGTTCCAGGCTGCAGTGCTTTGCTATGGCACAGGTACCTATTAGAGACATCTG
Source organism: Aythya ferina (assembly GCF_964211825.1). Taxonomy (NCBI): domain Eukaryota; kingdom Metazoa; phylum Chordata; class Aves; order Anseriformes; family Anatidae; genus Aythya; species Aythya ferina. Next base: position 36,937,268 of record NC_140303.1, on the reverse strand, counting down.
TGACCTTAAGTATTTGCTTGAGTACCAAGAATATCTTATGAGAGGAAAAAACACAGTTAAAATATCAGGCTGTTCTACTACCAAGATATGAAAGAACTTGACACTTGGTTATTTTAGCAGCATCAAAATTCTGAAAACGATTCACCCTGCACCACTGGACAACAACTGTTTCTCATATTGTCCCCAGCTAGACTTTTGTTATCCTGACACCACTGGTCTTGTATTAGAGCTTTCTTAAATGTTATCCAAAGGGCTATTTGAATACAAGCCACTTATACAGTTCATTTGTAGCTGACTGTTCCAGAATTGAAAGAACCCCAATTTATATTAACAGGTCATCAGATATGAATGGTTCGTATCTCTAGAAGTTTGAATAGATACAGCCTTATCAAAACATGTTGAAATCATCTCTGATGACAAATCTTTCTGTAGGATGTTGAGGGACTATCATCTTCTGTAATCATGGCTAAGCTGAATTTGAAGGAGTAAGAGAAAGGCAGAAACCAGAAATACCTTGTTTAAAAGCTTGAGTCTCACTTTGTATGCTAAAATAGCTTTTCTCATTCTCTGGATGCTAATTATGTGAGACTAGTTTCACAAGCTTAAAAGTTGTTAATTTGGTACCTTGATTGTAGTTCTCTTACCAGCAAAGAATAATTGGGTGCTGCATCGCTCCTGCAGTATGAAACAGTAAAGATAAAATTTCCTAAAGCTCCTAATTCTTTTACAAGTAGAGTCATTGAAATTCAATATAAGTCAGGTTCCCAAACCACTCAGAAGTAGCTTTTGAAAATTCCAGATCAATAAATAACTTGCATACATTCAAGATGGGCTGCAATGAGGCTGTTGAAAGTAAATGACAAATCACTGGATGCAAGGGAAAAATATGCTGGTGTTTTTACCCTTCATAATATTGCTGTATATATTTACTATTGGAAAGAAAAGAAATCTGCTATTTAAAATAGCTGCTTATTATATTCTTCAAGATGCTTAACCATGTTGATAGTTGTATTAAACAGATTTGTGTGAGGTGATGAATGTATACCCACTTTTTCTCTCCAAATCAAGATCTTTCATATCAGTAGCATGAAACATAACTTCTATAGCTCTTGTGGGAAACAAACCACAACAAAATGACAAATGTCAATAGATCTTATGAAACTTTTGCTGGTTTATGTAAAATTAAGTTAAATGCGTAGTAGAACCATACAATATTGCCACGGTTATATGTTAGCTTGTGAAGAGAAGTGCTTCTGACAGAACAAGATAAGTGTTTTGAAGCAGGATGAACTTTCCTGGTACTGTTTCTGCAGAGCTGAAAGGAAACACAAGTGAGGATCTCTTTGTGGCTTCCCCTGGCAAAGCAACTGTGGTTGGTAAGCACTAGCAAAGATGTATTTATTGTGGCCTTTGTCTCGGCCATAGTAGTTTTTGGCATGTAGATACTTGCTGTGCTTTGTCCTGTTTGAATATTTGGATGTATTCTGCCCCTTTTTCTCAGGCAGCAGTCATGCAGATGTTCACCTTGGCTTCAGCTTCTGACCTCTGCTTTCTCCTTGCTCTGTCATTTGGGAAAACTGGCGTGCTTGCCCCCTCCAGGAAAGGTCGTTTTGCTGGTGTGATAGGATTGCTGATGTTCTGGCAGTTAACCGAATATTAGAGCAAACAGTCTGGAAAGGATGAATGTCGATGGTGCTCGTACCCTCTAAGCCTTTTGGAAAGGTTACAGAGAAGCACCCCATTGAGACAAATCCTCTGTTACAGTTGAGCTGGAGGAATTCAGGTTGATCCACTGTGGGGTTTGGGACAGCCATTGGTTGGGCCCAGTTGTCCCCATGAGAGGTTTTCTGCTTTGGGGATGTTCCTTTGTTTTTAAGCACTTGTTCTGCTCTTCCTCCCTCTGGGCCACCCCATCCTTGGGTGCAGGTGAGTGCACATCGTAGGCTGGTAAATAACATAATTTTGTACTTTTTTTCTGTCGCAGTCAGTAATATATAAGCGATGGTACGGAGGCCTTAGAGAACATTTAGAGGCAATTTCTTTTTATAGTTTACCAGTCCAATGGCTGGTAAAACCGCTTCTGATACAGAAGTGTATTTTCAAATCACTGGAAGACGTGTGTTATCCTTGTGTGAATAAAACCAGCTTGTTAGCTTCTGTGTGAGTACTTGGGGTGATTAAGCATACGGCTATGGCCCTTACTTTGAAACTTCTTCCTAATGTTATCAGGGGATGTGTGCCCAAGTTTGGGCTGCAGGGGATCTGTGAGGAGAGGCCGGGGCTGCCCCATGCTGGACACAGCTCGGTCTGTCTGGTGCCATCCAGCACCAGTTGCCCCACCACAGCCAGTCTGGTGGTGCTACGGCAAAACCATATTAAAGAGATGGCAAAACACTTCAAGGTTTGTCCTCTTTCCTTGTCTTTACCTTGACCCATGAGTTTTCCATCTTATTTTCTCCCATTCTCTTGAGCAACAGGGTGGGCTCCTGGCAGGTTACTCCTGGTGCCTCTGCTGTCAGTGCTGCATTCCCTGCAATGGGTTAGCAACAAGGATCATTCATTTGGCAGGGTGCTGCAACTAATCGTGTCTGAATAAAAAAATATTTTTTCTTAAATGATTGTTTTGAAGTTGACAGGCTACAGTCAGGCTAATACCATAATTCGTCAGGAAATAGAATTGCTTTTGCTTTAAAAATAGTAATTTTAAGGACTAAGATCATTCAACAATGTTTTTATTAGTTTGTTTTTGTATTTTTTATATTCAATTCTACTTTGATCTGTGGTCTGTATATTCTTTAATGTGGGGCTTTACATAGTCTATACACCCAGACCTATTTCTATGAGATGCAACTACCTTAAAAGCAAGTTGAAAACTTTGCAATAGATTTGTAGTTATGATTATGCAGCTAGTGTGAATATGATATATAGTTATTCAAATTGTTATCTCCAACTTACCAATGCACATTTTTGCATTAACTTTTAGTATAGGCCAGTATGCTTTCCTAAGGCTAGCCCGTTTGGGGTTTACTGATAATGATTTCTGCCTTGTGAATGTGCAGTGGGAGATCTGTGTGGTGTGTAAGAAGTTCAGCAAAGGAAAATTCCTTTGTGAGATGCATTGAGCTTCTAATATGAAATGATCTTTAGATAAGATTTTCCCTTGGACTCAGTAAAGTGCTGAAGTTTATGTGGCCATCTGATTACACAAAATGCAGAGTTAGATTTCTCTCAGCCTATGCACATGGGGCAAATTAAAAAAAAATAAAAATAAAAATAAATTTATGAATTACTTCAGGGGCAGGGTGGCAAAATCACAGTATCTCCAGTCTGTGTGAAAGATGAGAACCACACAGGGCACCATGATATTGTTATATCACAGAAGCTCAACATCCCTAGCAAGAGGCCCAGGTTCAAATAGGTATAACTTCTGTAGCTCACAAGCTGTGTTTTTTCCCCTCTGTAATTTCTGGTATAAAGTATGCAACAAGAAGTTCAGGATTGAAGGGTTTAGAGGTCATTGCTTCTCAGTGACATGGTCATTGTAAATATACTACTTTTTTTTTTTTTTTGTCTGTAGCTGACTATCTTTTGTATGGCTTCCTGAAAGTGATTCACGGGGAATTCAGTTAGATCATTGCTGACAAAATGGGCCTCTTTTAAGGTCTGTGGAAACATGTAGGTATAATACAAGGGCAGGATACAGCCTTTGAAGGATGATGTCCAATACCTAAAACTCTGAAACAGCTCATTTATGGATTAATTGCTTGCTAAAATTGCACTTCCTACACAGAAGCAACTCTAATGGGATATATACTCATAAGACAAGAAAATGAAAAGATCAATCTCTTGAAAAACATAAAAGTAAGTCATACTTTGGCTAAGATCGTTTGCAAGTTTTTAACCCAAAGCAATTTTATTTTATAAAAAGTAGAGAGAAGAGATAGCAAGGCTTGTCACAGTTTCTCTTTCATGAGGTTGTGCTGGCTGTGAAGCCTAACGTAATGACATTATTGTCAGGAAGGTCAATGCTGCAAAAAACAGTTGGCAATAAAAGATTTGTGTCTCAGTGGTAATCTCAGTTTGGGCATGGGCAAGTTTACAGGTATGCACGTGGTCCTATCTGGTTTTACAGGAGGGATATGTCCCCTGACTGTCAATGAAGGAGAACCCAATGAAGAGCTAAGCAATAGCACTGTAGTTAAAGGATTATTTATTTATTTTTTTTTAATTTGGTATAATCTCTCTATTTAGGTGAGTATGTTTAAAACTTTTTTACCATAATGTTTTTGTCCCTATTTACATGTGAATTTATTTCTATCCCACTTATTTTGCATTCCTGTGCTTCTTAACAATTTGTTTCTTCTTTTTTTCCTCTCTCTCTCTCCTTGCAACTCTTCTGCAGTTGACTTTTGTTTTTTTCTTCAACTCTGTATTTTTCCTTTTTTTTTTTTTTTTTAATTTATTTAGTCCTAGTCTTCACTGTTGTTTTATTCATTATTTTCCTGTGATTCTGCCATTAAACTATTAAACTATTTGTTTCCCTTATTTTTCTTCTGTCATCATTATGAGCAGATTCCCTTTCCCTTTTATGGGAGACTCACAGGTCTCATCCTTTTCTCTTCAGTGATGTCTAAATTCTTATTCCTTCATTTCTGCAGTTTTTATCTTCCTGAACAGTCCCTTTGGTTTTTGCTAGTGCTGTTCAATAGTCTGCATCACGAAAAAAGTATTTGGGGAAATGTGGAATACATTTTAAGTAGGATAATTTAGCCAAATATCCAGATGATTGTGATAGCCTTGATTGTTAGGATGTCACTCCAGTGCCTGCCAGGAATAGCTTTGGTAAAATGGAGGTAGACAAATTACTGAATCACTGCTTTGTCTATTGATTAGGTGTTGAAAATTAAAAATGTAAGCCTGTAGCATCATCAAAACCTTTTTTTGACTGCTGATGTAAAGAGGTTATTTCTGCAGGATTTATAAATCACAGCAATATTATATATGAAATGTCTTGTTCAAAGATTTTAATCTGAGGTGATGCTACTTCATTCATTATGAGCCCCAATTACACTGAGATTCATTAGAAATGTTTATGTGATATGTCTGGCCTGCAGATCCTGTACTGGGAGAAATGCTAGGCATTAAAATAGTGGGCTGGGTGGTATTCTCTATTTGTCACTTAAAGTGCTAAAGTGTAATAACCATTTTTCTTCTCAAAATTACTGATGAAAACAACCCTCATTAGCAGGCAGATGGCTTGCTGGAAGAGAAGTAAAATTGCTCTTTTTTTTGAAAATAGGGCTGTGATTTAAAATAAGAACTTGGATGTGTTTTTAGCTCTATAATGCACAGTAGTTTTAGTAAAGAGGACACTTTGCTATGGTCAAAGAAATAATGCAAGACAAAAACTCTGCTCGCAAAGAATAATGCATAACTATGGAACAGGAGTGTAACTCAGTGGTCTGCATTCAAGTGCACTACATTTTACCCTTTTAATAAGGCAGAAAAGGAAATGATTATGGAAGAGATTTCATTTCAAAAGTGCCCTTCAGGATTTAGTTTCTTATGTTAACTTTGGATCTACAGATCTAATCCAGGAAGTCCTTGTCTTAGCAGCTCTTATACATGTCCCAGTATTTCTAGGTGAAACTTTACTGTGCCAAATGAAATACTTTCACATCTTGGAATTGCTTAATGCTTTCATCTCACTTCATTTTTTCAAAGAAGTACCAATATCTGCGTGCAGCTTTGCAGGACAGCAAGCTATGCCCTCAGAAACAAGCATGAGGTTCTACGCAAAACTTGGATGTGCCCCGTACGAAATAATTGTCAGTTGATTCTATTCTTGAGAACACGATTGGACCCGAGTTTCCTTATAAGAATGCCAAACTCATATTTATTGTCTGAAATTTACAACCTCATCAAAGTCTCAGCTTCTTAGAAGTGTAACTTGATGGTGTATTTGCAATAACACGAGATACTCCACATCTTTGGGAGGGGGGTGACGGTGGGGGGCACAGACATCAGATTTTCCATAACAACAAATGTATAGTTTCACAGATTTGGAATTCCTGGTTTTAAATGAGACAATTCAGTTCAACAGCAGATGTAAAAAAGGTGTACTTTTTTATTTTTTTTAATTCAGCAAAGCACTTGTAAGTTCTCTATCCTAGCTAGAAAATAGTCTTCTCTGTCCCCACCTTATACAAAGTGAGAATTCCACATTTTATTTATTTCTGTGATCTGCATTCAGTTGTAAGTGTGCTGAAGGCTGACAGTTTGACTCATTAGGCTCCTACAAAGCCTAATCTCATTTCACTTTTGCTGCACTGGAGATTGCTCTAAGGTCAGCCAGGTCAGGGCTGCAGTTGCTGCACATAGCTGTAGCATTTCTTTCCTGTTAACAGTCCTGGGGACTGGAATACATCTGATTAATAAGGTCAGCTGAACTGAACTATTTTTATGTTTATGAAATTGTTTAATTTGCCTTGTTCTTATCTTTCTTTAGAGTGACTTTGGCCTGGCTTTATGCCCTGGTCATTTCCTGATATGTCGTGGGTTACATGCATACCCTGACTATGTGGCTTCATAGCAGGAGGGGGGAGATTACAAGAATATCATTAGTGTGAAATTAAATTCTTAAAGATAAAAACATCTAAAATAGCTGAAACATTACCTCAAAAACAAACAGTGCAATTGATCCTACTTAATTACATGCTTAATAATTTTAAACCAATGTAAAGCACATTGACGAGGTACTAATCCATTTCATATTCACTGCCACCAGATTTCCTCCTCCTTATTTGCTTTGCATCTCATCATTATCGTGCACATAAAACTAGTATTCTTAGAATTTTTATAGTATTATTTCCATATAAAATGAGGAAAAGTCTAATACATGAATACTAAACAGCTCATTAACATGGTTTATAATATATCTATTCACGATAAAAGCAGCTGAGAAATGCTGATATAAAATAGTACTTAAGTCCCAGAGTATATCTAAGATTAGAAGAATCATGCCTTGGATAATAAATACTTCAGGGAAAACAGGAAATATTAAATACAAATAAAATGAAATAAAGCATTTTGTATGCTTAATTAAACACATTAACAGATGCATTTATTTCAGTTAAATAATTAATATATTACTAGTTCTGGCAGACAATTTTTTTTATGATTAAATTAAAACACAACTAGAAGATGTTGGAAAGCTCTTAAATTAGATTAAAAAAAAAAAAGAATACTGTCTTTAAGAGACGTGTTTGTTTGGTATTTTTATTTTTTTGGTAATCTGGAGCTGGCACAAAGATTGTTAATGATTGAAGTAGACAGCAAGCAAAATGTGGGGAAAAACTGCATAATCTGTCATGTTAGGAAGCCTGATTTTTAAATTTGCTCTATACGGGCAAGCCACTGTCTCCAGCTTAAGAAATGGGATTGTTTTTTAAACTATTTATAAATGGTTCCATTTCTACTGACCTGCTTTAAGGCTTGGTCTGTGAAGTTGTTGCTTCTGGGCATTTAGCCGTGCTTTCTGTGTGCAGGCCACTGGGACAGGCTGCTGTGAGTTACCTGTCCAAAACTGTCCTTGGAGTGCACAAGATAAATTCTGCATTTGTAGCAAGTGTTTTTACAGAAGTTGGAACTCAAATTTAGGAAGTAGCGGGAAAATGTGAACAGGTAAATGTTTCCTGCTAAGCTGGAATAAGGGTAAGTTTGAGTAAGTGAAACTTAAAGAAAAGAATATATGATGATGGGTTGAAGAGCTTCATGTAGTGTCCCTTGACCTCTAAAACCTGGTCCCTTTTTTTTTTTTTTTTTTTTTTTTTTGGCCTGCTCTCAGGAAAAGGAGGCAGAAACATGAGAGCACACAACATGAGTTCATATGGTCAACATCCGTAATGTGGCCACAGCTTGGCATTGTAGGAAGTACAGTTCACGTTGATGCAATGATCTGCCACAGCTGCCCTGTTAAAAAGCTTGGGAAGGCTGTGTAGGACCAAATGTCCTCCTGGCCTCATGAGGGAAAGTTTGTGCAAGGAGGAGAATGAGGAGCTAATCAGTTCCCCGGTTACCATGCAGGTCAGTGCAAACCTTTTGTTAGTCAAATACCTTTATCCTGTGGTCCTGTCAGCAATGTAGTTTTATTTTTATTTTTATTCTTAAAAAGCAATTTAGTTTTCAAAGTAATTGCAATACTTAGTTCCAATAGGGAGTGATGTAAGCCTGGGAAGAAAAGTGAAAATTACACTTATCCAGACAGCTTGGTTGCTTTTTTTGTGGTAAAACTGGAAACCATAAATCATAGAATGTTTATTCTATTTTTCCATGACTCAGCTGTATTTGTTGTCACATGCGAATTGCCAGCAGGCTTACAGTTTTGAATGCATAAAAATACCAAGAGATTCTGCAACAGATTTTTTTTTCTCAGTTTGATTTTTGTATCACAGTAAATAACTGAAAAACTTCATACACAGTCAAGGGAATGTTCCTTTTCCATTTTGGAGAAAGATGATAAGAGATGTATAAAATTGCTGCTGAGAAGTCAATCGTATAGAAGAACCAGTGATACAGCTCCCTCAAAGCTTTATTTTTTAATCCACATTTGGACGTGTTTGCATATATGACACATATTGAAAGGGGCTGTCACCTTGCTCTTTAACTAACTAAATAAATAAATAAAGCTGGGAAGCTAGTGCTTGCTTGTTTAAGAAAACAAATTTTAAAAGTTACATAGTGCAAAAAGAAGCCTTGGGTTTGATTTCTAGGATGCTACTCTGTGGCTATCTATGCTGGGGAGCTTTGTTTTGTGATTAAGCTTTCTTAATGTTTCTCTGGCTGTGCAGGGGAGCACTACATCAGACATGCTTTTATTTGAATTTGTTTCTTTCTACTCTCAGAGCAGTGCAAAAAACCCTTCTCATAAATGGTGTGTGCGTTTGCTATAACGATCCTACTTCTAATTGCCCATAACGTCTAAGGAGCTCCCGTAGTTGTGAATACACAGGTAGGTGCATGGATTCTGTTCAAGCCTGAAGATAGATTACGTGCTGGTCTGGTGCTATGCTGTGCTGAGGCTGAATCCCATCTCTCAGGAAGCACATCTTCCTAGCTTGGTTAAAGATACAAACATTTGGGTAGATATTTCGGAAGCCTGAGCTTCCAGGCTTGCCGGTGTAAGCACTGCTCTGGTGCACAGGGATAGGGCTGCACTCCTCAGGCACCGGCTTACTAGTGGTAGAATTTAATGATATCGGGTTAGTCTTTCGGGGGATTTTCTCTTATACCACATATATGCGTGAAGTTGACAGTAAGATCTCTTTTAGTAGGTGAAATTGCCAGAATAAAAAGTATATGTAGAAACCTGAACTGTTATCAGCAGAGGAACATGCTAAGTACCAAAGCTAATTTCTACCACCATGTGATAGCCTTGGTGAATGCATTACGCTGTGTGCCCACTGTACTGTCAGTTATTTATAATGACAGATTCATTTTAGCAAGATGCTTTGAGCTTGTTAAAACTGCATTAGTCTGCAGCCAGCAGTAATATTCGGACAGTGATCCGTGCCCGCCCGCTGGAGTGCTCGTGAGGCAGTGATCTTTGGTGTAGGCTTCTGTGTGTGGTTGTGCTGAGCTCACTGAGGTGTCTCGCCCTAGTGGAAGGCATCAGCTGTGTTAACATGTGGTTATTTGCTGTTCAGACATTAGTTAAAACCAGAGTTCCTTTAGCATGGCTGCTCTGTTCAGTGCCTAAGCTCCAAGTGGTTGTGTTACTCACTGAGAAACTGTAAGAACAGCTGCACGTGGCTAAAACATCTCAAGGTAACAGTTCAGTCTCACATTTAGCTAGAAAAAAGATCATGGTATATACATGTATATGTACCAGGAGGAGTATATATTGGGCCAACGAGAAATTTATCATTAATTTACACTGCCCCTTCCATTCTCACCTGGATAGTAGATTTCATGCTCAGCAGAAGCAGCTCTGGCAGTCACTGGATGCTTTTTAGGTGGTGTTGGAAAACATTTTTAATGTATGCAGGGTCTGCTTCCAGTTTAAGCTTTGTGACTCCCTTGTCTACAGCGCTCAAGTGCAATGATTTGATGTTTTTGAAGTTTGGGTTGAAAATCCGCTACTGATAACTGATTTGTTTTATTTTCATTTTTTTTTCTCTCTCCTCCTCCAGAGGGTCTTTTGCAAGGCTGTTTTATCAAGGATGGTATGTGGTTGATTGTGAAGTGCTGCTAATTTCGGCATCTGGTAAATATCAAAACAACATGTTTTGTCTTCACAGTAATGTGCTAAGGTCAAAATTGTGTTTCTATTTGAATAGATAAGCATTTCATCTTTGTTAATATCTACAACTTAAAAGCTACAGGAAGAAAACAGGAATTCTTAATACTGATATGTTGATGTTTCAGCCTACGCCTCTCTCTGAGGAAAACTTCTAAATACCAATACAAAATGACAGGGTAACATTATTGTGGATGCCAGCTCTTTTGGTACACAGCAGCTATGTATGCTTCTTTTTTGACCATGATACTGTAAAAGGAAAATGCTTTTTTTGGGGAGGTGTTCTTATCTCTGTGCTTACCTTTGTTTCAGGGTTGCTCCCCCTTTTAATTAAATCTCTTCACTTCCCAGGCTGTCTGTTGGGACCAGAGTCTGCTATCTGTTGGACGTTTCTGAACAGTAGCCTTTTCATATTGTTGACGCAGTTGGCATTATTCCCCTAGTATCGCTGGATCTTATTCACTTATGTGTGCATCTGTTTAGATCTTGTATTCCCTCAGGGCATAAAAAATCACTAATCTGAGTCCTCAGTTTTAGCTCCGTGTTCTCTTAGTCTCGCAGTTTATGTGCACTAAAAATATCATTGTTGCTGGGGGACTAATGTACAATTTAAAAACAATAAATATCCCATTTGCTGAAGGCTAATAGTCTATTCATTTTGTGCTGAAATACTGCCTGTTCCTTCTGTGAAGGACTCGTCTTCTGCGGAGGTGATTCTGTGGTCTTTGCTCTGCCATGCGAACTCTTGCACAGTAATACAATTTCAATTCTTTCATCTCTCTCTGGCAAGTGCCAGACGCTGCCTTAACTGTCTGCCGTTTCTGCTGTCATGGATTCAACCTGGTTGCCAGAATGCCTCTGCCTGCCAGGACATCCACCTGCTGTAGAGCGATGCTTGGAGTGGTAGGAGCACAGCAAAGCCCAATTCCAGCTTGGGAGGAGTCGGTGTTGGATCTGCCTGGACACATGAGGAGTGGGGACTCTTCATTCCTGTCTTGCATTCTCTTGAGTATCTTCCATGTTTTCACTCTTTGTCCCAGGTAACAGAAGAGATGCACAGCTCACCTTTTTATTTTTATTTTTTTTCATATTTGAGTAGAACGTGGGTCCTTGAATTTCAGAGCTTGTTTTTTCAATGTGGATTGACTGGAAATATTTTGTTATTTTAACAGAATTTTCATCCTGTATTTTAAGAGAGCATACCCTGTAATGGGGTCCATTTCAGTTGCACCATTAACGAAGAAAAATATATACAGGGTTATAATGTTATTCTGCAATCACTCAGATGTGAGGAGTCTGAGAGAGGTTGATTAGATGTGGCATTAAAAATGTGAACAGCAGTGTCATATTAGCTTTGGCATAAAATAATAACCACTTCCACACTCCTACCAGGGGCTTTTAAATATACAGGTTCTATAACACTAAGACCACTCTGAGAAGATCCAGGAATGGTGATAAAATAAAAAATGCTTTAGTCCCATCTTTAATAGCTTCAGTCTGTGAAGCGTGTTGCAACATGGAGAGAAAACAAGAAACTTAAATAGGTTCCATAAAATAACTCTTGCTTGGTTTTAAAATGAAGGGTGACCAATACAGATCTATCTAAAATGGAAAATTTTATGAGAACCCTGTTTAAATTCTGTCTGTAGATAGATGTCACCAATATCACATGATGCAAAGTGTGACGTTTTTTTTTACTGCTAAAAGTAGTAAGTCTAAAGATGGTAATTAAAGTAAAAACCCACGCCCTCTCATGTAGTGGTACCATGAATGAATTACATAGTGGATGCTCTGGGGAGAGGAAAAAAAAAAAAAAGGATGCTTTGAAGGGTGTTTTAGCATAATTCTAGTAGAAAACCAAAAAGAAAGCATGGTGTGAAACTTGTGGTATTACTGTATGGGAGTTACAGCAGCTGAGCTACCACTGAGGTTAAAAGAGTTTCTGCTCTTGAGTCAGCAGAGTGCTGCCTTTGGGAATGGCTGCATTTCTTGGTGACTAGTTAGTTGCTTGCAGATCACTCTTAATCACTTAATTGTTTGAATAAATCAGCATTTGGGGATGTAATAAAAGTTAATATTTGATTCCCTGTACCCATAATCTGAATCAGAAGTGAAACTATCAAGAGTGTTCGAGTCTATGAACCCAGACAGGGCCAAGCAGCAGCGGGAAGGCGCACTTGGCATGGGGACTCTCCCTTTCTTGCACGGGGACCTTCTGCCAACGTGCCTTGCTGCCGTGCTGTAGCTGTAGGCAGTACTGCTCTGCAAGGCTGCTGCTGATGGTGGTTGTTTTCTCGGAAAGTTTTATAAACAGAAGCAGGAAAAACAGATTGACCAACTGTTTTACTCTGTTTTTATTTCACACTTCAAATTAAAAGGTTCTGGTGATACTTACTTCGTAAAATGGCCTACTCTTATTTTAATGTATTTAATGCTTATTTTTGTATATTATTTACAACATTTGAAATGTTGTAAACATACAGGGCAAGAACAAAGTATGCTGAATGTCAGGAACAGCGTGCAGTAGAGCCTACAGTGATGCAGCATTTGGCAGCTATCTGTCCCACCTGTATTCATTAGAGGTTTGTGTAAACTTACTGGGGTTCTTTTTGCTGGATTTAAAATCTGTGCAGATTCTGGATCAGCAGTTAGGTGATGGCTTTCAACTGCTGTCAGGCTTCTGTCATGTTGATGACAGGGTGATATGATAATTAAGCCATCGATCATATTAGGAATCCAGTCACAATTTAGTGAACTTCATTCACTAATATTCCAGTCAATGTACTTCTTGCTCTCTTGTAATCGTTATGTGCTTCAAGATTCATGTGACACTTTGGGGGATACAGGATCGTTAAAACTGTCACCTAAGAACCACTACGTTAATGAGATGGTTAGAAAATAGTTACAGTTTCTAACAGATGAGAAGTTAACTCGTCTGCCCACTCAGTCGGACAACTCCTTACTCTTTACTTCTGTCAAAACTTGCCTCAGAAGGTGAGAAAGAAATATATACTGGAAATATATTGAAAGAGTTGGAATAAACTCTTGATTTTATGATGCATAATTGCATAGAGGATGAGGGACACTTAATGACAATGGCTATTACTGGTGCACATAAATTGCTAATGATCCGGGAGGAACGCTCTTAAGCTTGCCTAAGCTTTTTAGCAAGTCACTTGTTTCACAAGGTAGCAAATAGAAATGCATGCATTTCTTCCCATAATTTTAAGCTGCTGTGATTGTTGAAAGAAGCTGCTGCATATTTGTAGTGGCCTACAGGCAAGCTGAGTCAGGAGGCCGTGAGACTTGTGCTGTACTGATTTAGCAAAAGGGAAAAATGTGAGGATGGGTTCTCATTTTGAAACTTGCCTAAGAAAGTATGTGAAGGATTTGATTAGAGGAGGAGGAGGCTGTAAGCTTTAGCAGTGCGCATTTATCTGACAACAGGAGTGTTCATGTTTGTGTAAGCATTAAGAGTGTTTGAGCAATGACTGTTGTGCGGAGCATATTGAATGTGCTTATTGATACAGTTGTGCATTTGTCTTAATTCCCTCTTACATATGACAGCAAAGGACTTCTTTCCTCTGCATACCTGATTCAGACACCAGTGTACTCATATGTGTATTCCTCAGGTATACAGGTATACAGAATCTGTAAAAAAAAAAAAAAAAAAAAAAAAAAACATACTTCAGGAAACAGGCAGGAAGATTGTAGTTATTTATGACATTGTTCAGTTGTCGTAAAAACATTGAGCTTTCTTTAAGGGATTTTCTAAAGCCTTAGATGTTTTCAATGTAAAATACAGTTTTGCTCTTTGTTTATCTAATTGTGTTTTTCACATTAAACCTCATTTAAGTGCCTTCTTCAGCTTTTTTCTGTAGAATGTATGACAAATAAACTCTGAGACTCAATCTACAAATCCCTTCATAATATCCTATAATAAAAAGATGAGCAGAAGGTAGTTAAAACTATTTATCGCAGCATATTTGACAAGTGTGGGGTGTGTTAAGTTAGATAAACTAGCAACTTAGCCATTCTCCATTCTTCACAGTATGAGACAGAATTAAAACCAAACGAGGCACAGAGCCTTCTTGCTTTAGGAAGGTATTGTAGCTTACTATTGTATTGTTTTTTCATTTATTAAACTGAAACTGTTTCAGAAAACTTGCTTCTATTAAAAGTCATCTTCTGTTATAGTATTCTTTTTGTTTAACAAGAATAATTTGTCTTTCAAAATGTCTTTTCTTTCAACTGTGTCTGTCAGGATATTATTACATATACCTGGTCATTTCAACCACTTACACTGCATGCTAAATACACTCAATAAGCATTTCATTTAGCATTAATGGGATAATTATTGTATGTGAAATACTGATCTATGATAAAAGACACATTTACTAAGATCTGACATTTTCTCAATTCATTGCTCGTGTTAGATAGTAATTAAACTTTACAAGGTTATTTTAAATTGATCGGTACAGAATTTTTGTACAGTAGTTACTATAATACATGGGCAGTGATACATCATCTGCAGCTATAGTGGCATGTTAACCAAACATTAATTTGAACTAATCTCTGTACATTCAGTTGCTAATCACAGCTACTCATTGTTTACAAAGCATAGAAGGCAGAGAATTGTCAGTAGGTATAATATGTATTTTTCCCACAAATGGGTTTAAACGAGATTTTATTGAAATCAGTGAAATACATATTATACCTATGGGTTCTCTTAATTATGTAGGAAATAACATACAAAAGATATGCAGTAAAATGAAAAAAAAATAAAATAAAAACTATTGTTTCTCTGAACAAATGTATGGACAGATCGGCTTGCTGATTTTCATGACAGGTTGGAGCACTTCCAGCTTCAGTGCTCTGTAACCTCCTGTACTTTTTGGAAGAGCCTTGAGGAGCTACTGTTCCACTCTGAAGTTCCTATTAAATAATGTATAAAGTCCCTGTCTGTCCCATGAAAAGTCAGAGAAAGTTAACAATAAGTTTAATTTTCAGAAGCAGGGTGTATTTAGACAAGAAGCTGACCTTGGCGCTGGCTGTCTTTGAACACGGAAGGTTCTCAGCGTTCCTGTAGAGCGGGGTAATGCTGCACTGGGAAAGGGATATTGAGTTCAGACAGGGCAGGCAAATGAGCAATTGTGCAGCTTATATGGGGCTCTGGAGCAGCCTCTGTAGCTTCTGCCAAGATTTCATGTCGGCAAGCTCCCTGCGGCTGTTGAACATCTCAAAGGGAACGGGCAGTACCAGCCTCCCTATCACCGCTGACAGCCTCAGCAAATCCCTGCTCCTCCAAAAAGGGTGACAACAGTTGGTCCTGAACTAGCTGGGGAGCCAAATGCTAAAACTCTTTTGCTTTTGGCTTGTTGCTTGGTATTTATTTTCTTTCATGTGCTTAGTAGCTGTTGAAATTCCCCTGCTGCATGCATGGCTTTTTTTTTTTTTTTTCCCAAAAAAGAAAGGAGAGGTATAGAAAGGACAGGATGCTGAAATGGGAGGATACTCCAGAGACTAGAAAAAAGAAGACATGGCTGTGGGAGAGAGTTGAAAGAAAATAAATAAATCTTCAGTCCAGTATTAGGTAGTGCTGTGAATTCAAAAGACTGGTATTTCCAAGTCTTTTAAATTTCTTTCTGAACAAAGATGCCTGCCTTCTACAAAGATAATTGCTCTTTATTAGAAAAAGCACAAGCAGGATTTGCAGCATTTTGTTGAGGATGCATAGGAACCAAAAATGTATTTTTGTGAGTAGTGGTAGATAACCTTTAGTTAACTGGCAGCTCTTGTATCTGAAGGAAATAAACTTCAATTTGTATGTAAAAGTTATATTCTGACCACTTAATGGTTGTGACGTGAGCTACAAATTGTTGAAGAATTATGGAAAATAAGTAAGAACATAATACCAGAGATTTAACCATAAAACCATAATTGGCTATTTTTTTTTAAGATTCTTTTATGATTTAAATGCGGGGGGGGAGAACACAACTTTTTCTTAGGGTAAAAAAAATCTGTTGGAGGAAGATGTTCACACATCATCTCTAAGTACACAGAGAAGAAAAACAAAATGGTGAGTCTGTAGAAAGTGGGTCTGTCAGATTATCTTTGTGTAAAGCACACAAATTACTCCTTTATGTAAAAAGGGAAGACTGCAGGGAAGTGGTTGTCATCAGAAAACTTGGATTTTGAGGTCAGTTCTGCTGATCCCATGGCGTTTTCAGTTGCCCTATTAGAAAAATTTAACAAAATATATGGGGCTAGATTCTTACAGTACGAACTCTGTACAGTTACTGTGGCTGCCCCTTCATATTGCAGTGGCCATTTAGTAACATTTGTCATAACAATTGGTTGTAATTTTATTGTAAAAATGAGTTTTTTGGGGAAGAAAAAGGAAGCATAGCTCTTGTTTTCTGTTATTGATTCATTTGCTTAACTAAGTGGAGAGAAAGAAAATGCCTAAAAGTATGTCTTTTACAAAGGATTACTCCTAGTGTTATTTAATTTTGTCTATTTGTATGTATCCTGCTGAAATTTCCTCTATTCTTCCTTTCCCTGTGCCTCTTTGTACATAAAGAATCTTATTAGCACATCAGTAATTTGTAGTCTAAATTCCCTTGAGAAACTGTTTTTTTTCTTGCCCTTTCTATGCAGAGCTCCCAGGTATCAGTATTCAAAGTACAACGAAAAAAATCCTCAGGCTCGCAGAAGAAATTCTCCTGTTTCATCAACGTACTCATTCTTTTCATATTGAAGAAATACAAAGGCTAATGTAATTGAAAATAAAGTTATTGTAGAAATTGTTTCCTCTCAAGAGCTGGTGTCCTAGCTCCAGAAGCAGTAGCAGATGGAAATGGAAAAAGAAGTTTTGCTTGCAGCACCAGGCTGTAGTGGGTTGTGAGAGCAAAATGTTTGTGCAGTTTTGCATTTTGTAGCTTTACTTGCACACTTGTAGCTCATCTCTCTTTCCTCTGATTGTAAAAGGGAAGCAGTGGGGGAGAATGTTACCTCCGGAGAATAGATTTTTGCTTTTTTCTACCAGAATTATAAGTGGAGCTGTTCTGCTACTTATGGCAGAGACCGTCCTGCTTCCTAACACAAGGTATTTGCCCAGGTATCCAGAACTCACTTTCAGAATTGTGTACAGGTTAACAATTAAAGCTGGCAACAATTCCCTGACTATTTCATGCTTGGCATGTCAGCAGCAGCACAGAGCCCTGATGTGTTTGGGGGGAAGGCGGTGTGCTTGAGCAGGACATTTACATGGCTATTTTCCTGTCTGGTCTGCCAGGCACTGAAACAATTAAAGGCTCTGTACAGAGAGTGCAGACAGATGCCAGTCCTGAAGAAGTCCAACCAGACACTTGACGCTTCCCAAGGAATCATTCTGCTGTGCAGAGTGTGTGTGACAGATTGGGGTGTGTAGGAAATCCTGGTGGCAGCTGTAGGTTAAGTATTTGGCTGTCACTGGAGTGGGACAACAAGTGAGGCTAGCCGAACGTCCTGTCCTGCTGGTTCTTGCATGGGATTTTTGACTCAAAAAGTTCTTTTGACAAGGACCCAATGAATGCTTTAAATGTAGAACAGAGCAGTGCCTGCAGGCAGAGTGAGAAAGCCTGCTGCACCTTGCTCCGAGGCGCTGTGCATCACATGCAGTAGGAGAAGTAGAGATGCTCATCCAGACCCATCCAGTGTGGTCCAGGGCAGTTTTTGAAGTACAAGATATAGCTGATGTGTGGTGTTAGGGCATTGAACTGTGCTCGGAAGCAATAGTATGCTTTCATCTCAGTCCCACAAAGTAAGAGTGTATTTCTTATCTGTTTTTTTTTTTGTGTGTGTGTGTTTTAAAGTCATGGAAAGATGAAAAATACAGGATGTTGTTAATCACAAATGGCCTCACCTGCTTCAGCACCTCAGCTCACTTTCTCCTAGTCTCCTTTTAAGTTAGGACAAACTTCTTGTCTTTTACTTCAAATTAACGTGTCTCCTGCTTTCTCCTTCATCCTGCCTTGCCAGAATGAGGGGGATGGGAACGGGCCAAGGCAAGATCTGAACGCTGCTGCTTGGCTGGCAAGGCAGAGCTCTGTGGCTGCTGCTGCTTGGCCAAAGGCCATGGATGGCAAGTTCGGCAGGGGGACAGCTAAAGGAAACTAGTTGGGCTTCTTTTTTATAGTTATTTTTACTTTTATTAGAAAAAAAAAAAAAAAAAAAAAAAAACAACAACAACAACAAAAAAAACAACTTGATATAATTTGGGAACATAAAATATTAGGTTATACATGGCAAGCTTAAATGTAGTATTATCAGTCCCTGACTTTTCCCTTTGTATATCTTTTCCATATATTTGGTATCTTAGTATGTGTGTTTGATGTAATGCAGTATCTATGTCACAGAGATTAAATCTTTGAGTAGGAATCAAATGAAAAATGTAAAAACAGGGGAAAAAAAATATCATGCTACTCATCTTTATATCATAGGGTCTCTGTAGTAAAATCTCTTTGTTAAAGTTAATAATTACATTATAATTCTTTGTAACTGTATGAGGGTTAATGGAGCAGGAATGTGGTTTATGAAGTAATTCCTTTTACAGAATTACTTTCAAAAATCTTTTTCAAGTAGAATGGTACTCAACTAGTTTTTTCTTCATCTCCAGAAACCTGTTTCAATGGGAATTGTACTAGATTCAGACAAAACATACCATTCCAATGGAACTAGGGTCTTTAATTTTTAAAGACATTCTTTAAAAGCTTTATCTGTGGGATAACTATACTGTTAGGGAATTTGTTGTACTCATACCACTTACAGCTATCATTTAGCAAAAGAGAAAGGCGTTCATTTAAAATTAATAAAATCCTGCCAGGAAGTGTACCCTACCATTAGTTCCAAATCTTGGCAGCTTTATTTAAGGTGCTAGCTTTTCCTAAACAAACTGGTCCTATTTGTGTATTACTGTTGCTTAAAGATTGTGAAGAATAAAATGTAGTTTTAAAGTTACCAACCAAAATAGACTGGGCACAAAATTTCTTTTAGTCAACAGGAACTGAACACAGATACTGTTATGTAAAAGAAATGATAAACTCTGGCAGAAACAAGTTTCATCAGTCCATCTGGTGTATAAAATCTAAAAAGCTTACCCTTGAGTGAACAGCAGAATGGAGGTAAAGTATAGCAGGTTCCTCTAGGTGCCCTTTTTAGCTGCGTTCACAGAGGCCTTGGAAAGCTAGGGATTCCTGAAAATGCTGCCAGCTAAAAGGCAAGGTAACACGGGGAAGGCTGTGGCATAGTGTGGGAAGGCTGAGGCTGCTTTTAAACCCTGCACTTTGATGCCTGTACTTCATGAACAGCCATCCTTTTTAGTAAGGTGGTCAGAATTTGTGGTTCACTAGGGAGGAAGACCCTAGATACAGCAGTGGGAAAACAAAGGAGTGAGATCTTAAGTGTTTTTTTCTGGTTTCCAGAAGAAGCTTACATTTGTTCCTTCACACTGGGAAAAAGGGGGACAGAAAAGGGGAATGGGGCGTGCTGTGTTGGTGAGGATCAGTGACCTGCCAATTTACTTGAGGCCTTCCCTGCCTGGGCCAGCTGGCAAGCTGGGCTTGTGTTCAAGCATCAGTCAAGAGATTGGGGGATGAAACTGTTTTGCAGACAGTACCTCTCCATGTGATTTTAATGATAAGTCTGCCACATCTGGCTGTGGTTTTGGAGTTGGAACTCAACGCGTTTGCACGCGCAGGTCCCTCCAGAAATTGTTCTGCTCTTGGAGGATGAGCAGTGGACTGTCTCTGTATAAATGCTGTATCCATGATTAGTAATACCACCTCTTTTGATTGTTTCTTGGCAGCTGAGAATATAGTTTGAAAGTGCTTAGAAACATGTTAATTTTGAAAGAGTTTGCAGAAAAATTCTCTATATAAGTTTGCCTCAAGTTGTTTATCTTGCTCTTGTTTTCCAACTCCTTTGTAAATATCCTGTTATTTCCACAAGTTCTGTTCCACCAGAACATGGGGCACTGCGATGTTTTCTGTGCAAACCCAAGACACAAACAGCAAAATGCTGAAGAGATGCCTTGAAACACAGATGTGTTATGTTTCTTGTTTATATTGAGCTCCAAATTTACTGTTTCTCATGGAATTGAGATGTTTCTTTCCAAGACTTGGAACATACATTTTAGTCTTCATGCTGACTTAGTGAAATCTGAACACATGGGTTAATTTTTTCATTAAGTTTTGAAGGTGTTTTCATTGTGTCATTTCCTTAGAAAATGAGTGAAAGATGGAAACAGAAGTAGATGTAATTGTTGAAGAATTGAGACAGAAAAAATGAAGGAAGTTGTCCATCTGTCAAATCCATGTCCCTCTACTTTGGAGATAAGGATGTAATGCCAGACAGTGTCAAATGCATTGTCCAGGTAGATGACATCAGTTGCTCTTCCCTGATACACCAACGCTGTAACCCCACTGTAGAAGGCCAAATGTATCAGGCATGATTTGCCCTTAGTGAAGCCCTGTTGGCAGCCACCAGTAACGTCTTTGTTTTCCATGTGTTTTAGTGGAGTTTCCAGGAGGATCTGGGCTGTAATGTATGTGGGAATGTGGTGTGGGATATCTGACAACAGCTCTGCTAGCTGAGCCTGTGACACCTTGCCCTGCTGTCCCCTCCTGTCTCCTCTTCTTTCCAAGATGCTGCCCATGCACCCACAAATCATTTGGAACCCATCCAATGCCCAACAAATGACTTCATGAGCATGTATAATTTACTGAAATTGAAGTTTTTTTTTAATATGGGTATTCACCTGCAGGGCTTGCAAGCTGACTGAAATGCCAGGCAAGTGCCAGAGTCTTGGAGGAAGGGAGGAAGTAAAACCATGAGGCTGGACAAGCAGAGGGAGAAGGCTATCGCTCCTGCTGGCAGCACTGGGCTGTGTGTCCCCTCAAAAAGCAGACTGAGCCTTGTAAACCCAGCTATTCTGCTCCATGTGTGGCCTGAAGCAGCATAGTCTCTGGTACCTTAGATCTTCAGGTGGAGGATTGCTCATTTTGGGAGAGACTGAAGCATCTGGCAGGGGAATGGTTTGGCTTGGGGTGTCTGAGTTGGGTTTTTGTTGTTTTGTTTAGGTTTAAATTACTATTTTATTATTTTGAAATTCCTAATCTTGTTGGACCTGAAATAATGTTTACTACACGTGTGTGTGTGAGACAGAAAAAGAGAAATGGATAAAACACATTGACAGTAAAAATAATCCACACAAAGAGCAGGAGCACTATTAGAGATAGAACAGCCTTATTAAGACCGAAGTGCTTCCAGACTCAATGTCTTGAATGCAGTGTTAACTTAATTTTCAGTGGGCACTTCCTAGAAGTCTGTGCTCAGTTTGTTCCCTTTGGAGTTCGCAGGCTGGAGGCATCCTCCTCAGAAGTGTAATGGCCGCCAGCCCTGTGGCGACGGCTCGATACACCTCCAGCTGCTCTACAAATTGTCACCAGCAATGAAATAAGAGAATAAAGTGGACTCACTGGGAGAAGCAACAAAAGCAACAAACTCATCCTTACAACGTGACTTAATTTCAACAGCAACTGTGTGGTCAGAAAAAAACTGACTTTGAACCACAGTTGAAGCAGCACTTGTAAAAGGAAGAACAAGAGATGGATAGTATAATAATTATACTTGGGGGAAAAAGTGCAACGTTTCTCGTAACAGGGCTACAAGTGACTGATGGTTTCTCTAAGACCAGTCCTAAACTACATTTTTCAGGAGCATGCTAATATATGGGAGATCCAGACCAAAAATACCTGATTTAAAAGGCACTTTTTGTAATGGCTCATCTTGCATCAAAGATAACTTCTGAATTTTTGTCTGTGTCAGAACAATGCATCATTTCTTATTTACATTTTTTTATTTCTGGTAGCACATACATATTTTTTTTATATTCTGTAGTTTCTTCTGTATGCTGTGTCTGAGACTGGGCAGGAAGTTTGCAACCCAAGTTTCATAATTTTTACTAAGTTGAGCTACCAAGCATAAAGGGTCACATACAGTGATACACGACAGAGGTGTTAGTTATGAGTGGCTTTCGATGACTGCTATCAGCTGTATGAAGCAACCTTTGCAGGCCTGTGAGGTTTGGTGTGTGCCCTGAGAGCAGAAGCCTCTGTGGATGCAGTTTGCTGTCACTGAAGTCAGTGGTAAAGAGTTCATTGATTCAAGTGGACTGGGATCAATTAGTCTTCAGTTGGAACATGACCTTCGTACTCTTTCTCTAATCAGCATTTTCCTATTACACGAGTGCGGCTTGGCACTAACCTAGCTCCAGTCTGAGTAATTTTTGGTTTTGTTCATCTACTGTGCTGTTTTTAGATTGAAATAAAGTAAATTGAAGTAGATTCCTTCTTTTACATTATGCCTGTACCAATGTGAATCCTTTACTTAATGCAACCCATTACTTTTCTCTTTCATCTATTATCTACTTTTTTTTTTTTTAATTTGGAAGCTGTAGCTTTGCTTCATTAGTCTTCCAGGTTTGCTGTACATCCTATAGTAATTCCAAATAAATAAAACATACACAGGCAAATAAACCAGTTGTTAATCACGCAAAATCTATTTATTATCTTTGAGGAAACAGAATTGCACATTTCCATAAACTCTTTAAATATGCTAGTTAATTGGTATGTGATCTTTCCTAAATGTGCCAGATCACTTCAGCCTGAGTGCCATTCAGTGCTGTAAATTTTGTTTTCTGACTTCTAATCATTAGTGGTTATTCCCCTGATGATCTCATTAGCCTTGAGTGCAAATACTTCATATATCCTACTGAATAGCTAAAAGTCTGTGGAACTCCTCAAATACGCATGGATATTCAAAGATATTTTTAGCCCCTCCCCAAAATCTCCTTCTAATGGGACATGGGACAAGAAAATGGCAGCGAGGATTTTCATGAAGCTTCCAGACGTGCGCTTATAGCAGGGAAGGTGCAGTTTCTTTAGCTGTTTTTTTCTTTTTTTTTTTTTTTTTTTAACTGCTAACCATTTGTTTTTCCTCTGAGTTCCTGAGTGTTTCTAGACTCAGAGGTCTTCCTTCAAAGCTTTATAAACATTTATTATCCTTGCTTTTTTCAGGTAGTATGCAGAGCCACAAAGGGGTTATGTGTCTTCTCCAGTGAAAAGGAGAATAATGGAACATTGGAGTCCTGATTATGAGCACTATATATATGTATAGTGTGTATATGACTATGTATAGTGTGGTGCTAAACATGTTTACTACAAATGTATATATTCTCCCCCAAAGTCTTGTTTTGTTGGTAATAGGTTTGAATTTATTTTTGTTTTGTTTCTTTTTTTTTTTTCCTAACCTACTTAAAACTTACCCTTTGCTCAAATATTGCCAAAAACTGTGAAAAATGTGTAGCTGTCCTAATTCTGGCTCATAAGCCATGCTAAAAATTCCTCCTTCGGTTGACAGCTTTCTTTGCCAGATTGTACTATTCCCAGCTGATTAGTTATCTCAACTGCAGTTTTTCTTTCTTTTTTACTGAGAAGTACAATTAGCAGAATTTGTTTCAAGTTACTACTAGCAGTTTGCTGTACAAAGTAATTTCCTTAATGCTTTCTGAGCAATGAGTGTTCTTTATGTATTTTCAGTGGAAAAAAAAATAAATCTGTTGCTAAGGGTATATTTTTATCCCTCTTCTATTCTTTCCTCTTCCCTCCATACTAAGAAATAAATATTGAAGTAGTGGATAAATCTAGAAGTAAAGTGCCAGCAGCCCTGGCACTTTAACTGTGTGTGATTCCGATCTGCAGCACGGGTTAGTGTCAAAATATAAGTATTTATGCAATGTAGGAAGGAATCTGGGAAGAGTAGGAAAGCAGAAGGATTAGGAGCTTTCAGGAATGCAGCGGTGCAGATTTCTGGACCCGTGAGGTCGGTGTCCACCCCAGGGCTGAGTTAGGAGAGAGCTTTCACCTCACAGTTTAAACTAGAGAGTCAAAGAAGGTCCTGCTCCTTGCCACCCTGGGTGTTTCATTTGCATTCATTAGGAAGCTTAGACATTAAAGCAGGAGTGGTTCTCTGCTGTATCAGCACTGATTGAAAAGGCAGACAGCAATCTCACACGAAGCTTTTATAGAACTTTATGAAGATAAAAACCCTGTAATATATCCTTCATTTCTAATATAGCAGCTGATGTTTGCAGAATGTTTGCCGAAGTGTGATTAAATTCTATTTAAAAAAATAAAATAAAATACTTCAAAGAGCTGTTAGAAAGCATTAGGAACAACTGCTGCAGAATGAATGTGTCCGATTTCCATTGTGGGCACAGCAGTGTGGTGGGAGGTAACGCAGCAGTTACCGACGGAGTGGAAAGAGAGGGAAGCAAGGTTAGAGGATATGTATAAACTTCATGCTGTCACGCTCTGGCTGTTTTGCGGAGGTTTTTTGGAAGTTTGCAATATGAACACAGACTTTAAAGTGATACATTTAAAAAAAAAAAAAGTTGCAATGTGCACTAAATACATCCCATGTGTTTATAAATTGGAGTCATGAGCTGCAATGGTAAGAGAGATGCAGTTAGCCTTTCTGCTGTTCCAAATTAGAACTCAGTCTACTTTTTTTTAATACTTAATTGTTCTGACTTCCTATTTCCTTCAGACAGTAAGGAGGCTGGAATGCAAGTACATGTACTTTGGAAATGCTTTATATAATGATCAATGTTTTTTAAATGACAATTATAATCATTAAAATATTTTAATTTTATTAACTTTCTATTTTGCGAATCTTAACTGTAGGTTAGTAGAATTTAAAGATACTGCATTAGATGCTAAACAAGATACTGGACCGAATATTTACAAGCAACAGGTAGAATTTTTGTAGAATAGGAAAACGTTGGCTTAGACTTCATTAAACTAAAGATAATTTTCACCTTTACCAAATAGAGAAAAAGCAAATAGTGTCCTGAGTTTAATATTGCTTAAGTTGGTTATTTTCAAACTGAATTTGTTGGAGATTGCTTCCTGTTTTTATTTTCTTCTTTTTTGGTTTGCTTTTAAAAATAAATTAAACTTAAGTCATATCCGTTGGCCAGAGTTTAATTTGTATTGACATTTATATCTTACCTCTGAGGTTTAAAAAAAGTAAATAAATCAAATTAGGTCAGACATATACAAATGAAAAGATACTGCTTAGAGCTGCATGGGCACTGAAACATCTGAATCCACAAGTGAGATGGAAACTCAACCCAGCACATGAGATTTTGGACGGGGAGCTGTAGACATCTGTTTATGGCTTACTCAGTATTTCCTGAAACTCTAGGTTGAAGGGAAAGAGTTCAGAATACCTAATTTATTTGAATATTAATATCAACAGTCCTTGTATGTGAGAAATACCAGTTTATCTGCCATTCTGGAGATGGCAGAGAATGTACAAATAAAACTGGCGTGCAGTATTAAAGCTACAGGTTTAGTCTTTCCACACCGTTTAGCCCAGCATGTGACCACAGGTGTGTTTAATTTTTACAAAAAAAAAAAAAATTAGGGAACTGTAACTTGTGTATAGGACAAACATACCATATAAAGAAGGAGTAGGCCCACACAGAGTTATTTTCTTGTTCTAAACTGTTTGATTTTTCCACTTTAATTATTTACAGCTCATGCAAACAAACAAACAAAAAACAGTTGTTACTGTAATAGCTTTTGTATCGCTCCTTATTGTAAGCATAAGTCAAAGGAGCATGCTGGCTGCAGAAGCATAAGGCTTAGTCAAAGGAGCGCACTTGGCGTGGCTGGAATGGGGCTGACCTCCCCTGCAGCCTCTGGCCTCCCCAGCCTACATAGCACTGCGCTCTGTGCCTGCAACAGGGCAGCCCTGGTATCATCACCTGTGTTGTGTCTGGCCCTGAGCAGGGTTGGCACAGCTCCAGGACTCTCCCCAAAACCCCTAGAGCCAGCAGGGGTATTTCCAGAATACGTTGTTCTTCTCCCCCTTCTTCTTTGGAGGAGAGAAAGTAAGACCGTGGTGGTTGTGGTGGAGCTTGGCTGCCCAGCTGGGTAAAACCACCACAAGGAGATATTGCCAAGATCACCCTGTACATCCTGTCAATGCAGTGAATACCCTGAGTGTTATCTGCAGCCCCTGATGGCTGATGATGTTTAAAAATAACTAATGAAAAGCTGATGTGATTTTCAGTAAGAGTTCTTAGCTAATGGGGAATTACCTGACCCTTCCAAGACAAGTTGCACTGCCTCCGTATATCAACTCTCTGTAAAATGCAGTGCGGGAAAATTATTAACTTAGGTATGTTGTTGTGGAGATTTGGTGAGATGAAAGGGGTGCTTAAAGAAATCAATTTGAACAACTTGAGCTTCTTTAATAGGATGTAGCTCAAATCAAATTCCTCACATTACAGTATTAATGGCCCTAAAAGTAAAATTACTTTTTTTTTTTTTTTTTCTAAACCAGCATTTATATCAATGTAAGTGAGAACTTACCCCAAACTGCACAGCTGTGCAGTTTCTTGTACGATGAGGAAAACAAGCTCAGTAAAGCATCACAACGTGAGGATGTGCTGCTTCTCCCTGCTCTCACTGGTGTTCGAGCATAAAGAAATGCAGCATTAGGACAGACACCTTTTGGGAGTCCTTAGTGTGCAAAATGTATTGCAATCCTAAATTGCAGAGTTACTAGCATAAAACACCCCAAACACATTTACTTTTAAGTTGTAGCAAAATGAGAGAGATAATGCCACTATCAGATGACAAAGTGGGAAAGCAAATCTGAGCTCCTTACTTCAGTCTCCAGTTAGTGAGGAAGTTAGGGACTGAATTTGGCATTGCACGTTGCCACAAAACAAACCTGTGGCATTGTTGCTTTAGTGCTTACCCTCTGAAGCTCTTCAGCCTTGGGGATAAACCCTCGCAAACACTGCATGGACTGGGAGAGGGGCTAGGGGTTAGACTCTTTACCGTCTGCTGTTTCCCAGAGTTTATTTGAAGACTTTCCCCCTCTCCCCCTCCCCCCCCCCCCCCCCCAAGATAGTATTTTCTTTTCCTCTCCGTTTGTTTTTACCAATTGCACGCTTACCATCTCTTACTATCAAAGACACAGTATAAAGGAAGTAAGGTTTATTCAGCAAACCCAAAGAAGTAAACATCTAGAAAAAAAATGTTGTTTATTAGGGCAAAAATGGTGTGTGAACAACTTTTTTTTTTTTTTTTTTTTTTTCCCCAGACTATGCAATAGTCACTCCACTTATCCCTCTGGTCCGTAGAACCACAACAGATTAAGTCAATTCCAAATAATGAATGGAGCGACAGTAAATTTTCTGCAGCCTGTCAGTGCAACAGAAAATAAATGCTCAGAAATATTAGCAGACGGGTATTTCTTGAGTAAACTTCAGTTTAAATGGTTAACTTGATGGTTGCGGTGGGGATTTGATCTCAAATTGACTGTCAGCGGTGTGCTTTGTGAATGTTGGTCTTTATTAAACCTCAAACAGCTGATGTGTTAGTCAAACTTGTGCAGTTGGGTTTGCTACAGCAAAAAGTCGTGTTCTGCACCTGACGAATTGACTTCTTCATTGCCTGAATCTGGGTTGTCCCAAAGTCGAGGTAATTCACTTAGAAAACTTTCTTGATCGCTTGCAATTTATGAATGGACTGAATTGTGCTTTTAAGGTGGTGTGTTTTTTTAACTGTAATGAAATAAAACACATTAAAAAGGGACTAGTCTGTAATAGTATTTTCTGTGCCTTATATAAAATGTATTTGTCTTAATAATAACATTGATTTTTATAGCTCTTGTAATTGCAGAAATAATCAAGAGCATGTCAGTGAACTAAGGAGGAATATTTCCCATTGACTTCAGAGTCAATTTAAATGACAAATGAAATAAGGAAGAAGTGCCCTAAAACCTGAGGTGTACATATTTGTACCTTAGTGAACAGATAGCAATTAGTGATAAGTGATTTGCCTCAAAGTTTCTTTGAGTAGCACATGACTCAAAGCTCAATACATTGCAAATAAGCTTAGGCTCACTGGAGACTACTTTCCCTCTAGGACCATAATGTTCCAGGTGATATATTTACAATGGCTTTGTCACATCGTGGTTTAATGCTCTCAAACAATGGGTTTCCAGTTCTTTTTTCCTTAGGAGATTCTTTCACAGATGATATATTTAGCAAGTCTTCGACTTCCCTGGGAAGCTTGTGTCTTTTCCTTCCAAACAAATCAATAGCATTGATTAGGATTGATCAGTAAGGTCAGACTTGGTACTGCACTGGAAAGACAGGCAGCCAGGGGAAGCCATGACATGAGCAAGTAGAACAGACTCGTTACATTGGCTTAGTAGAGCATGGGAATTAAAAGCAATTGCTGCATCTGGAGAGAAGTAAAATGTATGTTATAGAGAAAATGCGTGATAAAGCTGTGCCCGACCCAGATTTGAGTTACAGTTTGCTGTTGGAACTGGAGACTCAGGAAGGAAAGTTGTCTCTTTGACAACTGTTTATTAGCAAAATAAGTATTTTTCTAATTGACAGCTGAAGAACATTACAATGGCTGTAGTAAAGTCTCAGATATTTTGCTTCTAACAATATTTACCACAAAAAAAAAAAAAAGTATTTGCTGATTATATGTTTATGTTCTGTCAGATTTACCACTCGTACTGATGACAAGTGAAATCTTTCAGGGGTTCACGTGTAAACTTGCATTGTACCAAGCAGACAGTGTCAATTATATATAGTGGCAGAGAATTTTTTTCATACATGCATTATTTCCATTGATCAGCTTTGCAGCTATTGTGCTTTTATACTTTTCAGCTCTGGTTCTTGCTTTTGTTTTTATTTATTTGCTTAATGAAAATTGCGTCGTACAATTTGACATTACCCAACAGAACTATGAAGACATTTTTTTTTTCCACCTGCATTGTAGTTTGTTATAGGGGTACTGTATTGTCCTTGTTTCTTTGTGTCCCTCTTCCTGATAAGTATTTCTGGTAGAACTGTGAAACTTCAGATCAGACGTCTTGTTGTGTTGTGATACCTAGTGCTTCGGTTAGGGTGGAGAAATCGACTCAGCAGTTCAGCAGATCTGCTCTTGTGCTCTACAGTAAGCCCAAACAAGTAATAAACTGAATGTGACCTACACAAGTGCCTGCCTATTTCTGTTGGGGCAATCCAGAGCAGAGAGATCTGAGTCTTAATGAGGTGGGAAAAATAAAAATAGCTAGGGGCCTTAAAGGGTAATTTTATATGAAGTCTCTCAAAAGCAACTTTCTTCACACATTATCTGCCGTTTTTCTTTGATGTTTTTCTTTAACAGAGAGGAAGATATTGTGGTGAGGTTCTTAGAAAGCCAATTAAAAGGTTGTGGGAAATAAGGGTAACTGGTGCATACCATGGAAGTACTTGCAGCCTCCCCAGGGGCAGAGGCTTCCCTTTCCCCTGGTGGCACAGCGCTGCTCGGCAGGCAGCCCTTTGCTTGCCAGGGAGCAGCAGGGTTTATCGATCCACCTGGAATCGATGGGGAAGTGCTGCGCGAGAAACGAATGGCAAGCTTAGGTCTTCACACGGAATGGTAAATGCGAGGGAAGCTTTTAAAAGGCGGAAAACCAGAGCACGGCATTATCCCAGTGTGCATCTTATCATGGAAGGTCTTACAGGAAGGCTCCCAAGCTGAAGCAGTCGCTGACACAGCTGGCAGCAGGCCGCTTGCAAACAGCAAGGCAGCTGGGACCG
The DNA here is from genome assembly GCF_964211825.1 of Aythya ferina. Taxonomy (NCBI): domain Eukaryota; kingdom Metazoa; phylum Chordata; class Aves; order Anseriformes; family Anatidae; genus Aythya; species Aythya ferina. The sequence continues at coordinate 36,907,242 of NC_140303.1, read as the reverse complement.
ACCTGTTGCCCTCCAAACACTTCAGATTCTACCAAGGTGTCTGCTGAATGCCAGAAACCCACTGCCTCGTGAAAAAAGAAGTTGCTTGCATTGGTTTTATAGATGCTGGGCTTCGTTTCAAAAGCTTGAGATGCTGTTCTAGTGTGGAGGTTGAGTGAAAGGGCTTCAAAATTAAACAATAATACCCTGTAAAAATCCAGGAGTGAGCTGGCGATCAGAAAAGTACTGGCATCTTTCCATGATGTGGAGACTTGTTGGAGTAAATGCAAATCATCTTAGGGCTGGAAGTTGCACGTGTGAAAGCTTTTAATTTTGTTAAAATGAATTACCTATAATTATCTTGTTGTTAATACGTAGAAGTAGGCTACTAAAAGACACTGAATACTCACAGCAATTTACCATTAATCAAAGAAAAAATTCTCAAAAGACAAGTTAAAATCACATTACTGCAAAAGCAGCTTACATCTTACATTAGTAATTTGCTGAAAAATAAAAAAAAAATAATTGTAAAATTCAAAAGAGAAATAATAGCGTGTGAGAATGGTTATTGACAAGGTTTGTATGCAGGTGTTTCTTACAACAATAAGAGCTCAAATTCAGAGGCACTTCTTTCACTAGCTTTATTCACGCACTTTTATTTACATTTCCTCCTTCTTTTAACAGTGGATATCCTAGACTCAGCCCGTGCTCTGCACAGAGCAGCTTTCTAGGAGTTATGGGGTGTTAATGCTTAAAATATTATGTTTGTTGTACTGTATCTAATCAGGCTGACCTTGTCTTTTGAGCTATAATTATCACACAGAAAGGTAAAGTTTTGTAAGGAAGTGATGGCTTTATTCTAGTGAGCATACTTTGTAAATATCATTGTTGTGATTTATTCAAAAAATAAGAGGGGTCAATCTCGGTAACTCCTATGGCTAACATATATTATAATTACAACAAACATAAGTTTCCTTGAAAAGCCAAAACTTCAATTTTGCTTTGTTGTCAACCAATGGATATCTTGAAGGCACCCTGTCTTTACCTTCACCTTTGCATCGCTGTTACTATAAATACTGGTCGTTGTTTATCATAAAAATATTCCCTTGGAACTTGGTGAACTCAGATGTACTTAAAGTTTATCCTGTGCTGAAATAGGTTTTTGAGTTGGGTGGTAAATGACAAAGAGGTGTGAGTTCTTTGAAGTCTGGTAAGCAGATTTAAACAACGTGATTACTATAGCACTGCTCTCAGGATGTGAATGCATGGCAGGAAGGGGAAGGTGTTCCAGGTGAACATCAGGACTGAAGACTTAACTCCTTGCATCATTAAAGATCAAGGGTGTAACCTCCTAAATCATTCCTGTGCTCCTGTAGGCATTGATATATAAGCTGTTGTAACTCCAGATAGCCCCCTAAACATATATATATGTATTTTTCAACTTCACGTGTTGTCAAGAAGCTTTACAATTTGAATGAAGGCGAGAAGTGATGAGAAGGTTTCTGGAGTCATGTTCTATTACTTCATGGTTTTTGCCAAGTTAGCAGAAAAAAAAAATATATATATTCCATGCAGTCCAATGGATTTTGCAGATGTAGTTTAGTTACCGTTGCAAATGCTGTTCTGTGATTTAGCCTTCACAGTTTCTCAAATCTTTCAGCATTTCTCTATGTAGTGTTTAAAAAAAACAAATGCAGAAACATGTTTTTTAGTCTGGTGAAGTGCGGCAATGTTTCATAAATTATATATGAATATCATCAGATATGAATGCAAACACTGAATGGATGTAAGAACTTGAAATATGCTACATGCAAGCCTTTAAAATTACTCGCTTCCCCTTTCTGGAGTTTTTCAGGTTAAGTAATAATTTAAAATAGTACTTAAAAACTGGTTTAGAAATATCGCAATTAAGATAACATGTAATTATTCTAATTGCCATCAGCATATGGGAGCTGCCATGTACCATACATTGATATATATGGGATTTCTGAGGCTGGTCTATTGCTGTTTCATTTGAAGTCATAAATAAGTTTTCTCGTCCAGCTCAGTGGACATAGTTAAGTCAATGCTGCAAGTTTATCAAAAATCTTTAGATTTTGCTGTGTAACTAAAGGCTAAACTAAAATTGAAAAATTAATTAATGACAACTCTTTGGAAAGTGTTTTATCACTATTACATGCTACTGAATTAAAGAGGGGTAATAAGTACACTAATTCACATACAGGCAAACATAGGGGTTAAATCCCAAGCACATTTATCAAATATGACTAGAAATGGGAAGCTTCTTGTCAGCTTGAGAGCCATGCTCAAATTTCTTCTCTCACTCAGCTTTGTGTGCTATCTTTTCTGTCCATCAAAATGAAATATTTTGAGGCTTGAGGATTTTATTAATCAAGTAAGCTCATCCAAACTAGTTTAACACACTTGCAAAGCTTGAGATGCATGAAACCTTGTGAGCTCATTGTTTTTAACCAGGAAGGAAGAATCTAGATGAAAATAAAATCTGCAGCTCTAAAGCCTTGCTAATCCTTCTCCTAAAGATCAGAACTGAAACCTAAATGTTTGTCTGTGGTCATTGAAAGATGTGAAGGCAACCAGGTAAAATGCCTCACAGCCAAAGTGTCAGAAGCTTTTTGATGATCTGTGGTATTTTCCTTGTGCTTTTAACCTTCCAGATGTATTTTTTCCCCTCAGCTTAGCATATATCTTCTTATAAAAATACACTTACTCAGAACATATGGGTTACTTGTACCACAGCACTGCCTACAAAAATTCAAAGGGACTTAATTAATTGGAATGCTTGGCAACAGCACTTTCACCAACCACAGTAAAATTCAAGGTAATCATTTTATTCTAATTTATTTCAACTGCTTTGAAAGGTAAAGGGGATGGTAAGAACAGCTGGACCTTGAACTTTTTTTCTCTAAGACATTTTTGAGGATTTATTGTGGAAAATGAAGGAATGAAAATATAAATCAGTTAATGTAGTTTAGTCTTGGTGAAATACATAATCAAGACTGAAAGCATTCACAGGTATTGCACTTTATTTTCTAACCCCTTTATTGACAAGCATGTGTTTGTGTTGTTTATGCAGCTGGCCATTTTAAACAAAGGCAAGACTGAAATTACTTCAAACAACTTCATAATTATTTTCTTATTTATTGTGTCACACAAATATTTTATTTACAATTTATATTTCAACTCGGCTTGATATTTAGATGAAGGAAGGGCCACACTTGCATAGTGAAATTTTATTACAGGCTTTAAAGCAGATTATTGTGGGCAAGTCCATTTAATGTTAACATTAATGCTTAGGAGCATCATTGCTATCTATCAGTTTGACTGTTTTGAATCATTTTCATCTTCTACTCATATATGGAATTAATATTAAAATATTTATTGCTGGCTGTTGATTAATATTAAACTATGTATTGCTGGCAGTTGGACTCTAATGAGTAAAATGCTTATGTGAATCAGTTCTTCCAGTTTTCATACTGTAACTACACAGTAGAGATAGAGAAAAAAAAAAAAAGTTTTCTATGTTTCTGAGATCATCCTTCTAGGATGGAAATCCAGTCAAACTCACCATTTTCAGAATCTGAGGAATAAATCATTTGCCAAATGCCACTCAAACAAGGTGTACGTCAGAATAGCATAGATTTCCCCTTCCCTCAAATACTGGTTCTTCTCTCTTTTACTATCCCATTTGAATGCCACAGTCAATGGATTAAAAAATAAATAAATAAATAAATAAATAAATATATATATATAAGAAATATTATATATATATATAAAGGAAATGAAATAAAAATTATATATCTATAATTTTAATATATAAATTATAAAGTATAATATCTAAAATTATATATATATATAATTTTTATTTCCTTTCTTTTCACAATTCTTCTTAGTTTTGTTCATTATTCTTGATGCTGATAAAATCATACTGTTTTGCCCAGCTTGGGATAGTTACTCTCTTTAAAGCACAGCACCTGAATATTCACTTTATTGAAAGGCATTTTTAGTTGTAGATTGTAAAACTTTTTTGTTGTTGCTGTTTGTTATATTTTTATATGAAATACCATTATAAACTACAAATATTTAGAAAAGGAGCAGAGGAAGGAACTTCTGTCATAGGCTCTATCTTGCTCTAAAAACCTGACCTGTGTTAAAAAACAAAGACATTATATTCCAGATCTGCTAGTCTGGTTATCACAACTATTTTGTTCACAACATTTGATAATTTGCAGCAAGTGGGCAGGAAATGCTCTGCTGTGTTCAAAAGACAGAGTATTTAAAGTATCAAGAGAGCATTCTCTGATCATGTAAGAATCTCTTCAGTATAGGAAAGTTTTCATGCGGTATAATCTGATTTCTACACCATGCTTACCATACCTAATGGGAATATGGTGGATTTTCATGTGGGATTACGGTGGTTTACACTACTTGTTTACCACAGTGGCTCTTCAGCCTTCAGTAGCAGCATTTTCTCATTTTCATTCTGTTTTAAGTTCATGTTTTTGTGGTTGTAAGGATTGTCAGAAGTTGTCAGAAATGGCACGATGCCCACGAGGCAGGAACTGTTTCTGCCACGCTAATGGTGACTCAGTGAGTTCTTAAATTTGAGACCTTAAATCTGACCCTAATCAGGGACCAGTTGGTATTAGAAAACATGGCTCTGGGGTGACCTGCTACCAAGGCTATGGAAGTTTGGCTGCCACATTTATAATTATTGGTAACTTAATATAGGAAATGATTCACCTATTAAATCTATTAAGTCATTTCTTTGTGAACTACTGGCTAGCAAGGCTGTTGGCAGTAAAAAGTGTCTGTTCATTTTCCTTAGTAATATAAGTAAAAAAGAATTTGCCAAGATATTATTTCTCTCTCCATCCTTGTCAGCATCTTTCTCTGAAGCCTTTTGCCTTCCCAGTGCAGATCTTACTGCAGAACCCTGAGCCCCTGGAGGTGGGAGTCTGTCCCCCTGTCCCTTCTCAGTTTCAGGTAGGTTAGGACTTCTTGCCACATCACACCTATCTTCATGATTTTGTAAGCTTTGTAGACCCTTTTTTATTTATTTATTTTGCATTCTTTGAGGTTTACCCAGCTGTTCTTTAGAAAACCTCTAAGTCACACACACACACACATATATACATATTGTTTTCATGTGACTGCTTTCCTGCTTTTGGCCATGGTTCTGCCCAATGGCTTCAGCAATGGTGCTTATTGTGTCAGCAAGTTTTTGACCTCAGTTGGCACAAATGCTGTGTTTATTGCCTGGGACAGAGCCACGCTATCAATGCATGCCATTTTGGAGCCAAACAGGACACGGCCTCCACGAGCCCCACGTAAATCCCCCAGACAGAAGTTTTCATTCAGAGCTGGACCCTGCTCTGATTTCCTGGGACCAAAATGCCCTTTTCAAAGCAAAGATTGGCCTACCCAGGACCATTTCCATCTTATGTGTTGTTCCGAGTGCTGAGTTTGTTGCCACCGATTGAGTAAAGCTCTGGGCCATAATGACTCAAAGTGGCTGCCGAGGAGGCTGACTGCATCCTTTCACGGAACAATAGCTCTCATCTCTGCTCATTAAAGAGACGGCTTTGCTGAAAAGAAGGATCATAAAATAAAATGCTTATGCCTTGTACTCTTCGTCAGTATTCTTCCTGAGACAGCTAAGCATCAGCAAGGGAGAGCTTACAGGAGGAAGAAAACAACAGGGTATCTCAGTTGTTTTTCCCTGCACTTTTTCTTCTGGCTGTGGGCATAAAAGTGCTGGTTTGTTGAGTTCTTCGTGGCCGCATGTGATGGACCTTCTTCCCTGTGAGGGCTTCCTGTGCCAGTGGGACTGATTCTGCTGTTGTGCAGCTGTGTTAGGTAGAGCTGTCCTGTGGCAAAGACCAGCCTCCGGTTGCTCTTTCGTGGGTGCTGCTGCTTGTCAGCCCCAGGGAAATGGGGGTATGGGCTCAAGGGGCAGCTGTGGCTGCCTGGTAGCACTCCAGATGGAAGGTACAGAACAGGTCACTGTTTTCTGTGCTCTCCCTGCTTCCTTCAGAGTCAAATTTTATTAAAGGACTAAAGGGACATTGCCCCTTCATCACCTGATCCGTGGTGTGTTTGGGAGGGGTTAGGGATATGTTAGTTAAAGTCATATTACCTGCATAACACTTCTTAAAGCAGTGCAATTATAATTAAATAGGAAGGCTTTCTGTATACATAAGATATTTTTGGTATGGCATATATGATAACCTGTGAAGTGACATTTATTCCCAGTAGCTGAGAATTTCATTAATTTACATGGTTATTGTTTAAGGCATAATATATATATATACACATATATTTATTTATTTATTTTTCTGTCAGAGAAGAAATGAACCTCTCACTTTTATTTCATTACACCCAACTGAAATTTGGAGAGAGGTTATAATTGTCACACCAAATCTGGGATTAGGAAAATGTCTCCCTTTCTATTCCTACCTGTGAAGCAGATTTTTGTAAAGGTGAACTCTAGATATTGCCGGTGATTAATGAGATGTCTTAGTTGGAGTGTAAAAGTACGAGTCTGACGATGACTAACAAGCAGCAGAGGGCTCGGCTGCAGGGCAAGAGAGGGATCTGTGCATTTAACTTTATGCCACGCTGCTTTATCACTGGGCTAAGGGTTTGCAGTCGTGTCAGGACCTGAGGAAGGCTGGCTGTTCTCACTTAGCTGTGGCTTTGCCTGCTGTTCTCTCCCTTCTGCAGAGCACGGGATGTACAGGAGGTTGTCCGATTTGCAATGGTAGCTGGGGAGACCTGCTGGGGAAAGAGGGCTGGGGGAGATCAGGGATGTCAGAGGGCTACTGCTTGCTTGGCACTCCTCTCTGCATTTTATTCTTGGCTGAGTGGGTGTGCAAGACTCCGTAAAATAGTTGGTGTATGCAAATGAACAAACAAGTGAATTATCACAGACTATCAGTTGTGGAGGAGAAAGAAGTCAAGTGTCTTATCTTTCCTGGAGACATATGCTACAACCAGATAAGCAGTTCATCTTCCCAGGTATGTTCCATTAAGTATATTATTCAATCAGCTAGGATATATAAGACATATTGCAACTCTAATCTCCTCAGGCAAATAGTATTCAATTATACTTACCATTTTAAAAAGAAAACTGTCCTGAGCATTTAGAGTGCTTGCATTTTTGGCACTCAGTCTTGATATGTGAAGGCTAATAAAGAACATTCCTCCTAAGAAGGCTTAGGACAGGCAGATGAAATGTTGAAAAAATAATATGATATAAGTCCTGAAGTGGAAGTGTTCACCATCCCTCAGAATGGTTTCCCTATGTCTTATCTAATGGTTTGAAATTAGGTCAAGGATGGAGAACGAGAGAAAATTGCCATCCATTTCTATGCCTACGGTGTATGTTTTGTGTATACAGTTATAATTAAAACAGACATGCTGCTGAATACTTTGTTTGCAAGTGCTCTTTCTGGTTTAAAAGCACATTCAATGATGTATTTGGTTTTGTTATGTAAATTGCTTTTTGGATTGAATACTCTACAGACAGTCCAATTTCCCTGTTCTTCTTCTAAGCAAATATTAGAGATGTCAGTAGTTTGTCTGTCCCAACTCCTGCAAGTTCTCCTGAAGAGACGTCTGCTCTACCACTTAAGATGTAGCAACTCGTCAGATAAGTTCAGTTGCAGACAGGCTCATAATTTGGTAGTAGACTACCACTTCCATTGATTGGACTTTAAAAGAATCTAACCTAATGTCTTTGGAGCTTTATGGGAAAGATTCTGCTTCATATCTATTACTGGAAGAACTTGCAGCAGTGTTTACAGTTCAGGTTGTTTAGCGCTTTCCCATATCAAACCCTATTGTCAGTTTCTTATTTATGTGTATTTTCTGCTTTAAATATATTGGCAGAAAATTCAATGTCAGTTTTATGAGTTAAGCTAAATATTTTGTAAACTGAAATATTTTAGTCTGTCCAGTATTTAAGTTTAAAAAAAATACATTGTTGAGCTGAGCATTAATTATAAATGGTGCAGCCTTTCACTGAGATGTTTAGAAGACTCAGTGAAGCAAGGCAGCACTTCCCAAATTCCTTTACCCTCCATCCCTTTCCAAAGCAGCCCACAACTGTCTTCGTTCAAACTGCAATTAGCAAATGTTGAGGCTATACATATCCAGTTCTTGCTTCCTACCCATGAAATACACCAGAAATGTGTATTTTCATATCAGTATTTGGCCAAGGTATAAACCTGTAAAAGTTCATTCCTTTTACTAGATATGTTTTTGTATTTTGGTATCTACTTTTTTTTTTTTTTTTAAGTGTCAGTTTTTATGGCAAGAGCACATTCCACCCCCCCCCCCCCCCCCCCCCATGCAAACAGTTACACATACGATGCTATTTTCCATTCTGTTCCCCATCATTCCTCCCGCACCAAACAGATGTCATGTCAGGACTGAGGAGGATGAACCAGCCCTGTGCTCCCTGCTTCTGCCCCTACATGGAGGTGCAGCACAACAGACCAGGCTGCTTGCAGGCAGACATTTTCCCACATGTCCCTTCCTGTGGAGCCTGTTTTGCTCCTTTCTGGTGATATGGGCCAAAAAGCAGAGTTTTAATGATTCAGTGGCAGTGATAAGAGATACAATGCAGGCAGTAGAATGGTGAGAAATATAAGCATAGTCTTGCATTTCATCCCCAGGAAGGTCAAGCAGCAGAACTGAACTCTACGTCAAAATTGATATGCTTTTGCCTGCCTGTTAGATAGGCAGATTCTGCCTCTAGATATTTGGTCTTCATGCACGCCTTTCAGTGTGACTAGTTGGAGCTGAATCTTAGCAAAAGTAACAAATGTTTAATTAGCTCTATCTGATCTGACAGCAGTGCTCAGTAAGTGAAAAGTTAATTGCACAAAACTGTTGGTATTTTCAAGCACTGGGAGAAACCGAGATCTGCAGATATGCTCCAGAGGACATGTTTGGCCAAATTTAGTCTTATGTACTCTTCAAATATATGGTATAACATCCATTCATGGCAGAACTGAATCTGTCAAGGTAAGTAGACAAGTTAGTACATACTAAGGAGAAAAAATTTAGAACAAAAAGGGGCTTGAAATGAGCTGAAATTGGAAGCTGATATCAGGGAACAATGCCCCCCTTCCCTGTGCCTCTTTGTACCCCCACAGTTGTTTTCTGCTCCATTTATATTTTTCTTAGACCACTTCTAATCAAGTAGATTTATTTATTTATTTCTAGCTACAAAAAATAGCACAAGGCTATTTGTAAATTAAGGTTTTTGGAAACCATCTTTTCCCCTTGCTTACAGTTTTTCAATACAAAAGCAAAATGAATGAAACACCCTAATGTAGTAAATAGGACTTATTACTTAGTGGCGTTGCCTTCTATTTCCAACCTCAGGTTCCCAGTGGGTCCATACACTTACCTCGCTAGCTAACTTCGCAATGAACTGTTCATCTCTTTCTAAGAGAAATGGCTTTTCAGAAGATAAGCTGTTAAGACAGCATTAATAAAAACCTGTGTTGCAACACTTACCTCTGGTGACCCTTGGGAAATGCTGCCTTCTTCTACATTACTTCCTTTTTTTTCTGTATTATGCAGGAAAGAAAAGTATTTTCTGTTTGTCCCCATAGCTCTTGGAGTGTAAATCAGGCCAGTCACAGCTACTTAACTCATGCTATGTGTTTCTTTCTGAATTCCAATTTTTAGAAAGTTCAAGACTCCCAGTGGATCAAATTAATTGGGGAGTGAACTTTGAGTCAGTTTCTTGACCTTCCTTCTCCCTTAGTCTTTGTTTCTTTTGTCCTCACTGAATAAATACTTTGCAGCAATCCAAATGTCAGGAATTTCAAATAGCCAGTTTATAAAAAAGCACCATACCAAAAGTGCTGCACAAAGATAATTTCACTTATTGTAGTAGCGTTTTAGATGAAGAAGGGTGTCGCTCATGTTAATCTCTAATCTCCGTCTGAACGGGGTTTAGTGGAAGAGTCTGTGAAATATTTTTTTCATTACTTATAATGTAGCTGCTATTATTCAAACACCAGAATACTGAAGGAGCAGTGAGGTTATTTGGAGTAAACAGATCTGAACTGTCTCTGGCAAAAGCCAAAAAGCTTTAATTTCTTCTTAAACTATCCTTCATTCCTTGGTCACAGAAATGATGGATCTACAAAGTGGAAACAACACGGAAGACTAAAGAAACTTCTCTCTTCTTTTTTCTTCCCTGCATTTATATTATATCTTCAGCATAAATATAATAGAATAAATCCTGTACTGTTTGCCCTATGGCTTTACTGAATGCTCTCCACAGTATCCATATTAAAAAGACTGCTTGGGCAGAAGTTTTCAGATGACCTATATGTAACATTTCCTTCTGAAGCCACAATTATTACATTTAGTAAACAATACCCGGTACCAAACTAATTTGCAACTCTTAATAAGATACTAGAATTTGACAGAGTTCACAGTTTTTACAAAAATACCTATGTTCAGCACTTTAGTACATGGTAGTGTGTAGGAATACTATTGGCAGGAAGAGTAAACAAGAAATAACTAATAAGGGCAGGCCAATGTAAGCCTACTGCTGATGGAGGCCACCTCATCTGCTGTGAGTCTTGGTTACTCCATCAAGAACATGTGCCTGTCACTTTGTCACCTAATTGCCATGGTTGCAACTGAAGAGACAGCTATTCTGCAAATAATAATATCCCTTGATCACCTGCATTCCAGGTCTGGGGTTATCATCTCCTGCCTGTGTAACTCCTCAGCATAATTGGTTGTGACTAAATCTCCCATGACAATGTTCAAATGACTTTTCATCTTGTCATTTCAGATGCACACAGTGCATGCCAAATATTCAAGCGCTAGTTCAAAACTTGTCTGAGTATAGCTTATAGGGTCACCTGAATACCATTAGCATTAAATAATAATAAGTAATAAATAATAATAGCATTAAAAAAAAAAAAGTAACTGGGCCTAATGAACACTTAACCAGAAGTTCATCATTGATTTTTATTGGTCATCAAAGTTTATTGCTCATCATCTATATAGTTTGTAAGATTAAACTTTGCATATATAGTATGCTAAAATGTATTCTGTTTTGGGTTGATCATGGAATTAAAGAAATATTTGCAGATATCTCAGTAAGATTAAGTTGGCTTTTTTATTGTTTACTGTCCCTTTAGACCTACATCACTGGACTTTGAATTTTAGAAAAAGGGAGTATGATCTTGTACACAAAATATTTTTCTCCATTTCCAGATTACCTTCAGTAAATTTCATTCATGAATGGCCTACCACTAAGTACCTGAAAGTCTAGAGGGGAAATAAAGCATGGTATGATTGTGGTTTCACCAGAAACTGCCCCCTTCAAAAAGACGGTGCTGATATATAAACACATGCTTTATATATCAACAAAATTCTCTTTAATTCTCTTTATTCTCTTATTGTGTAAAAAACGGGTGAAACTAATCCAGAATAAATACATTTAGTATAAAAGGAAGGAAGGAAAAGACACAGAAGTTAAAAGCATAATGTGTGCAGCAAAGGTGTAGGTTTTGCAAAGATGCTCAGCACGTGTAGGCTCTTTAACTTTCTCATTAGGTTTCATGAAATATATTTTGTTTTAAAAAGTAATGTAGAATATCGAGGAACAAAATTTGTTCTGTTCTCTTTTTCTCTTTCAGTGGCAGTTCTAATGAAATATAAAATCAGTAACTCTTTAGAAAAACACTGTTTCTTTTTAGAGAAATAGAAAATCTTAACCTAGAGAATTCTGTGGAAACATTGCCTAGGGATATCAAATTAATTCTGCATTTTAATGAAATCACAAATGAGTCAATTTAAAACTAGTATACCATAAACTATGCTTCCTTCCTACATCTGTTCATAAACATAGAAGGATGTATACCTAGGGGAAACATGGTTCCTATTACTTGCAAAGACTAAAAATCAAACCAAGATGGTACATGGTTTTCCTCTTTCCTTATGGGTAAACACCATAGAATAAACCCTTGTTGTTTCATTTCTAACACACAGAGCATCTTGTCAATCATCATTGCTAATGAGGTTTGGTGGGGACAGAAGTGTGTCGCTGTGTATATCTGCCTAGTTCTGCAATTTGCATTGAGTCAGTTGAGCATAACTCTTGCCTAACAAACCATACAAACTATAATATCAAAATATAAGACTTAGAATATTTTTATTTACAAAAAGCTTGTTTTGCAGGAAGTTTAATGTATGCTGTATCAAACAGCAACTCTATCTTTAGAAAAATCTTTTTTTGTGTGTGTGACGTTTTTAGTACTACTATTCCTAAATTTCTCCTAAACTGACCATCCATATGACTTTGAGTAGTGCAATTTTAAGTTATGAGAACTTATGGCAATAAATGCAGATTGTTCTTTCAGGTTAAGCAGTTGTACCAGTAACTCTGTCAATTTAAATGGGACTGCATTTATACTTTATAAATAGGTATGATATTAGAAGTGCTCAAAATATTCTTTTGAAAAGATATCCTTTGGAAAATATTCCATATATTCTCCCTGATTCCAAACTGTTGCTGTGTTGTATTATTAGGATAATCCCTGGATTTTTGTGCAGTTCAGTTCAGCATAGCATGCAGTGTATGGACTGTTTCCTCACTCTGGGAGATGCTCTACTTTTCAAAAATTGGCAGTTTTTCTGGAGGTAAACCTTAACTGATTAGTGGAATTTCAAATGAAGAAAGGTGAATTTTCAGAGAGTTATTCTAATATTTATCAACATGTAAAGGTAAAAAGAGAAATACTTAAGGAACACTTGCTACACCTAGCAGTCCAAAATGTGAATCCAAGATGCTGTGTTGTTCAGGATTCACAATGGTAATTTTTTCTGTATTACTTACCATTTAAGCAGAATTAGTTTTTCTTAATGCAATGTCATTGAAATATAAAAAAAAGAAACTTTACACTTGATTAAAAATAACACCTTTTTAATAGTTTATATTTTAATATCTTAAGTATTTATATGGATTAATAAGAAGCAGATAATAAACTCAAATTACATAAAATGGGTTCTTTATGAAACCAGGAACAAATAAAATACACAATGGGGTCTGGAGTACAATATCTATGTTTGAATAATTCTTGAATTCCTTTTTTTTGTTCCCAGAATGCTCAAAGGAGTGTAATTGAAATTTATAAGGAAGGTTCAGACTTGAGAGTATGATGATGGACTTCAGTGCTCTCTGCTTTGTTTGTGGAAGTTTTGTGTCCCCAGAAGTGCATAGACTTAACTGGTCCATGAAGATGATGCAGTCCTTGTTGCCAAAAGTAGTAGTAGAGAAATTAAAAGAGCTGCCATCTGAAGTGCTGATTCACTATAATCACAACATGATCTCCAGAAGGTGTTTTACAAACATTGCCATGTAGTGGGAACGCAACAGCAATACATAGTCTTCTTAATTCCTGTAAATTAATATTTTCTCGGCATCTCCTAATTTCTGTACTGAATTAGTTGGAAATGGTCACAATATTTTAACAGCTTTTCTTCTTCTAATGTGACATTTCTGTTTGAGGTGAAAGTTGTGCTCTCCTCCATCTCTAATTAGTTGTGCCAGCAGCCATAACATTTTATTCTGTTATTCATTCAGCTTTTATTTGGCATGAAATAGAAGTGAGTTAGCTTTGGGGTATGAGCTCTTCCAAGAGCGGAGCATTTTATTTCATCCTCTTTAACATCACCTTTCTTAGAAGATATTTAAAGATTACTTTCAGGCTTAACTTGGATGTTTCTAGGGACTCTGGTGGTTGTTCTCTTTGGAAGTTGTTAGTCCAGAGATCAACTGTTTTGGTGTTACACCTTTTCTTCTGCATGTGCCGGGCAATTCCAGCCATGCATTATGGCTTTGCCAGTTAGTGCCTGATCTCTGCTCACTGCAGCATGGTGATGGGGCCAGTCAAAAGTGTTTGAATGGACGTAAGCATAATCTGTAAGCCAAACCGTCATCATTCACTGTTCCTCTTGTCTCAGCTCTAGATGTATTAACTTCCAATAACATTGATTGTGGTCAAAATGCTTTAGCAAGGAAAATAAACATTAGAAAGACAATAGCAGAACGGGCTCTTTAGGTAAGCTCCTTTCTCTCTATTTTTTGATGGGGTATTAGTACAAACCCCAGTGTCACTGTGGGTATATTTCTGCTAGGGCTTGTGGGGAAAGGCAGTGTTCCCATCACAGAGAGAATAAGAACTCAAGGTTGCAGGCTGTTTTCTTTCCAGCAGTAGTAGCCATCATTAGTCATGAGTTATTGCATGAAACATTAAGTACTGGTTTAATTACAATTCAGTCCCCACTGTGTCTTGTAATCATCTCGTATCTAAGATAGGTGTTTACCATAGCGTTCACCACAGCTGCAGGCTTTAACCCATCAGGACAGCTATAGTATAAAGTCAGGGTGAAAACTTTGTGGTTCTACTGGTTGATTGGCAATGGCTGGACCTGTTCTGTTTAAACATAATAGGAAGCAAGATAAACAGAGAAAAATAATTTCTTTTACAGAGGCATCAATTTGCATAGCTTCCTTAAATCTCTGGCTTCTACCTAACTTCATGTTAGTTCACTATTAAAAAAGAAAGAGGCTCAAAACTAAATTGCATTAGGTCACTGCAGGTGCTGAAACAAATGAAAGTGGAATAGCAGCTTGGCCACTTAGCCAGTGAAGGTGGGGTCTTGCTCCTGGTTTGTGGCAGGGCAGTATGAACAGTCTGGCAAAAGCTGTGAGTCTGGCTTTGCACTTTGAAGAACTCGCATATGCTATCCATGTGCCTTTGTAGCAACCAAAGGGAAAGATTAATCTTTGCTCCTGTGACACTGACACCTATATACAAAAAACGCTTCCATGGGAGGATAGTTGCTATTCATCCCTATGGCTATTACATGAATATTTAACATAAGATCAAAACCCTATAACCATGTTCTTTCTTCTGATTCAAAACGCACTATCAGGAACGATTTGCTGTTCGTATCAGAGACAACTGCTCCTATCAGGTGGCAGCTGCCTCTCAGAAGCCAGCCTTCTTAAAATGGCATTCAAATGCTGTCTGATTTGCAAATGCGCAGTTCTCCAGGGCTTTCTGTGCGATAACCTCAGATACTAAATACAATTTTGTCTTCCCAGAAGTGGCTTTGGGAGGTTGTGTGCTTGAAGTTGGTTTTATTTGTGTTTTGTAACCTACTGATGTAATTCTTCAAAGCAAATTCCTTAAACATTTTCTTAAGAGCTATTGATTTATCAAGAAACAACTTCCTGGAAAAAAAAAAACAACGCATTGGTACAAAGTATGAAAAACTGAGTAGGAGATGGGAGAACAATCTGATGAATGTGTTTTTTGAATCACGGTAGCACTTGCAAACTGGTGAACATTGGACAAAGCATAATCTAACCTTTTATGTGTATACAGTGAGTTTCTGAATCTTTTCTTCCTAGAAAATTATGTAAAAACCCCAAACTGAAAATACTGACTTCTCAGAAAGCTTCAGCAGATTCGGAAAGGTCAAAATTGTCATTCTGATATTTACAGGGTGCCATTCAAAACTATAAGCTGAATCTTGTGTCTGTTTTCCTCTCCTCTGTGTATTTTCTCTTAAAGGTTGGTACTTACTGGGAGAATTAAGACTAATAGGATAACATCACATCCATGCTGGTGTCTTTGTTTGAGCAAATCTTTTTTCTATTATCTAACACAAACACACACAGACATGGAATAGAGTGCATCTTACAAGTTGCCTATGTATTTCACTTCAGGTTTTGCACAGCCAAGATGGTGAGTGGCAAATGCATTTAACCATTAAATGTTTAGCAGTATTCCAAGGAGGACTGTGGTGTTGAAATGGACTGCAGGAGTAGGGGAAAATTGCAACATTGACTGTCAATTTCAGTGTGGAACATTCCATATTCTGCTTTCTTCTGTGTTTCCTTATCTATATAGTTTATTTTAATAGCTTTGAATATGGCTAAATTATTAACTCCTGGGAGAAGAATTTATAACACCGAACAGGAAGAAGAATATTTTACAAGCATGGCACTGATTTAAGTATTTTGTAGGCAATTTCCTTGCTTTTAAGCAAAACTGATGGCAATAACACATACCAGCTTTCCAAATGTGTGCGCACTTTCAGGTTGAGGCAGAAATTCATAAGTGCTCTGCTGAATGGGGGTCAGTGGCCCGCGCTGAGTGGAGATGGACTTGGGCACATACTTAAATGTAAGCACGCAGTTATGTGCTTTGCTGATTTCATACCCTAAATACACTGCATCACTAAGTGTGACCCATTACTACAGGAAGATTGCTAGAATAATGAACAGTAAATGGTGCCTTTCCCAAGGATATAATGCCCTTTATAAGATCTTTTAATGCTATTGTGTAAAGATTTATAGCTTTGGGGACTTTTGTACTGTAAACTTGCCTTTGCTTCTGACTTGAATGGAATGTGCCTAAAGATGCCGTGTATTTACATAGCAGTAAAACAAGGAAGAAAGTATTGTCAAGAAAGACTGCAGATGGTTAAATGAACAAAAAATGGCTGATAATTTGTTTCTGTATAGAGAAGGCTCAGGAAAAAATCTGTTATTCTGTGTAACAAACTGTGGTTTCTTAATTGACATGAAATATAGATAGAAAAATCCCAAACTATCCATTATTTTACAAGCATTACAGAGAAAGCTAGATACTTGTTTGCTATATGCCCCAAACTGGAAAATTAATAACCTGGTCGGTGGAGGCTTATATTTGTAAGCATCACTAAAACATATGAAGTTTATGTACCATCACTACAGGAGTTGAAATAAACTTAACACAACCAAAATCTAAGCTTACATGCTAATAAACATACTTCTTTGAGATATTTATCCGTATCAGATTTGCCTGAATTGTCTCTAGCACCAGAAGGTTCCTGGAAGACAAAATTACACATAGGAGTAGAGGAAAGCTTAGTGCTTCTGCAGGGAGAAACTGTATCAAGGCAGTGCCTTGCTGCAGTGCCAGGTGTCCCTTAAGGACTTGAGTTCCTTTGTAGCTGTTAAAATGGAAAACCTCGTGTTGTTTTGTGGTTACCTTGGAATGTCATTATTATTTTTGTTTTGAAATGAGTTTTAAACTGTACTCCATATACTTCATATTTAGCTCAACCTACTTTTGTAAAGAAAGGGAAAATGGAAGATTGGCATGAAGTCATCTTCTTATTCTTAAGGAGCAAATATTTTCTCTATCCCTGCTAAATTCTTTTGCTGTCACAATATGCACATACATTCATATAAATCTATATATTAAAAATAAAATGCAATAGCCTTTGCATGCAAAAGAAAAAAAGAGATCAAAATAACTGCATGAAACCTGCCATTTGGATTTTGACTACAAGGGAAGTTCCAGCCGCGGGTGTGCAAGGGCAGAATCTCACATTTCATAGCTGATGAGAAACAGGGTCGTTAGGGCATTATCAGGATCAGCTTGTTTAATTCAATTGACAGGATTTTTGCTGACTAATACTTGCACAAGTGTAAGGTCAGGCTGTTCTCATCAAAGCAAACATTGATAGCTGTTTTTGTTATGAGACAGAAACCAAGAGTTTTGCCTCCATTTCTGTCCCCTTTTTTTCCCTTAGTATGAAATATCTCTATATTTATTTTGCTGAAAAGTAAAAAAGGCCTTCTTTTGATTACATAAATGGGCAGATGGTCTGAAGTCTTTTGTCATAAAGTAACAAAACTTGCTGGTTTGCTTAGAGGAATTCTTTTTGTTCAAAGTAATAATTAAATTGCATGTAATTAATGTTTTAGTAATAACACATTATATTTCTTACCATCAATTGGAAATAAGATTATTTTCTAATTATACCTAGTAAAATAACTTTGATATAATATCCTTTAGTTTTCAAAATAGAACTTGATTGCTTCCTCTGGAGAAATAGAGAGAGGAAGAAGCGTAATCTTTCTTGATTTATTTTGATTAGAAAAAACATGCATTTTCATTGATGATCATTTATGTCTAGATCAGCCTGAAGCAAATAAGATTAAAATAGTCCTACATAGATATCCTGGGATATTTGTCAGTATTATATTTGTTTTCAAATCTGCTTCAAATTTATTGAGTCATACACGGGACTACATACAAGAAAATCTCAGAGGATATCATAAAAACAATTTGTGAAGGATAACTGAAAGATTCCTATGGTCATGTGAAGAAAGATTAGCTCTAGTAATATTCTCTGTAGCATTTGGATTGTGAGTGATACCAGCATTGTTGAAGCAATAGTGTGAGGGGACACTTAGGGATATGCAAGACAAAATTTAGCTGTTGATACATTTTACTTGTATCAGGTAGAAATAATATAGACACAGAATTTTAGTGAGGTATGAATTGAAACAGAGACAAGTAATAAATACATGTGTCAGTATAGACAAGTTGCATTTATAAACTGGATTGATGATTTCTAGCAGAAAATTAACCTTTTTCCTAGGTAGATTTAAAGGCACAAATGAGAGCATGCTGGCTTGCTGTAGAGTACATTCAGAGGTTAAATGCTGTCACCTCTGTATTATGCTCACAATTGTATTTATCTATTGCAGCTTCTTCTCTTATTTTAAAGCAATTTCTGACTAAACAGGAATTACCTTCGGTGCAGGACAGCAAGGGGTATACAGAGAAAAAAAAAAAAAAGGGCATTTTTTTACTGCTTGTATATTCTAGAGATTTGCAGTTTTATTTTATGCAACAGGAAGAAAAACAGAAGATAAAACAGGCATTAGATTTTGATTTTTTTGTTTATGTCTTGAGACACTAACATTGTACAGTGAGATTCAGATTTCAAACACTTTTATTTCAGGTGTCATTGCTTATCGTTACCATAAAAAGACATTGCAACCAAGAGACAGAAGATAGTCATCGTGTATATATTTGCAGCCCCTCTATGCAGTAGATATTTTCAAACGTAAGATCCTGTGGAATTTGAAGTGCATGGAGGTTGATTGATGCTGTAATTGATTTAAAGCTGATTTCTCTTAGAAGTGTCATGGGAAAACCAGAGGTAATAATACAGCTTTCATGATGAGCAATGCATATGGTTCACTGATAAGGAAGTTGGAGGGAAAATACTGTATTGTAAAACCGTTAGAATGGAAGGAAAGAAGGAGAGACGGAGAGAAAAAGCTCTTTTGGTGCTAATGTTTCTGCTGGATTCAAATCACCATGGAGTCCTGCATCAGGGTGCATGTAAACCAAAGAACCACAACACAAATCAAAGCAAAGAAAAAGTTTTGAAAATGGCAGCACTGACTTAAAAACATGTGTGTATATGCACAAAAATAAAAATAAAATTGGTAAATTCTTATAAGACTTGGATATTCCCCAAAATACCATGAGAGATTTCTTTAATGTTACTATGTAATTTAACTTCCGCAGTCAGTTCAGCCCAGCAGACTTGAAACACTGACATACAGAATTATGTCTATCTTTGTGTGGTTTTGCACTTGAAAAAGCATTTTATTCTTAAGGCTTTGGTTTCCCTGTTAGATAGTTCTTCAGGTGGCTGACTGAAAATGGCACTTTTTTCTAGTTTTTCAATTCTCGTGGTTTTGGAAGTAGCTCAAGTTCATTCACACCTTGAGAACAGCTTGAAAAATTCCTACCAGTCTGTTCCTGAAATGTTCCTGATACCCAAAAGGGGAAAGGGTTTAAAACTGGCAAGTACCTGCCAGAAATCTTAGTGTGCTACATCATACAATGATTTAACTGCAAAAATCATAATTCAAAACAATTAATACACTGTAATTTGCTACAGTGGCTTATTTAATTTTGTGATCTTTATGTAGGTGAATAAACCCCCAGGTTTTGTGATCTTTATGTAGGTGAATAAACCCCCAGGTTTGTGCCTTGATTCACATCTCTGTCTTCAAAACTTTGGGTTTTTAGTTGTGGCATCTCTCTCCAAAGTGCAGTTGGACATATGTAGTACCAGCAGGAGCTATTCTCCCTCCAAGTTTTTGGTTCTTTATAGGTCTGCCAACACTTTGGAACCCATATATAGAAACGTGAGGTAAGCAAATGTTATTTATAGCATTTCAGTCAAATGTGTGAGATTTTTTATTACTTATTTTTTTTGTGGTAATACCTCATGATTCTTCTCTGGTGATAAAATGGAAGAACAATGATGATTAGATCTATTCTATGCAAATGTAGGTAATGCTTCATTAACCCATGTTATCAAAACTTTTTTCACATTCATCATTCAGTGACCTTCTAATATGGGAAAAACAAATGCAATTCTACCCTTTTCTGTTGAACTAATTAATTTTCTAACAGTATAAACATGCAGTAAAATAATCAAATTTTAATTTACATATGTGGAACAAGCAGCTTAGTTGTTAAAAAAAAAGAAAAAGAAAACAGCACAACAACAACAACAACAAAAAAAAAGGATCCCCTACCACAAAGCAACTTTAAAGATAAAGTGTTTTGCTTTGGGTTTTGGCACCTTGAAATCAGAATGTAAAGAGCAACAATGAATAACGATTAATTGTAAAAGTGGTAAGAGAAAAGCTGCTGTAAGCATAGTATGTGATATTGTCACACAGACAATGAAATCAGGGTCACTTTTTTTTAAACATCTTTCTACCCATATGCATATCTTCAGAATATTAGTGACTGGAAAAGGTACCTGTATCTTCTGTTTTATCCATATGGTCCCATAGTAACAGATGCCTGAAATGGCTTAGGAAAGGTGTGACTCATACTATCTGCTGGATTTTTCCTGGCATTTTTTCCCTTGATTTGTCAAAATATTGCACAAAAGAATGTTCATTTATAGGATTACAGACTAAAACCTACATTTAGAAATGCTGTCATAAATGCCTGCATGCAGTCTGGCTGTCTTTCCTGCCAAGGACTGTTAATGCTTAAATTAGCCACCTGATGGTCTGGTGCCTTGTTGTTCACAAATGTCAACTGCTCATGAAAGAAATAACAGTTTTTTTCCATTAATTTACAGAATAAAATCCTGAGTGAGCTCATAAACCCAACTAATTGTTAGCTAAAACTTGCGTGTACTTCCTTTCGCATTGTTTAGTTCTCCACTGTAGGTTAAATGGCAGCACATATTGCTGCCACCACAACTGTCAGTGCGACTCTTTGGACCTTATCCATTTAAAAGAAAATTGGCTAGGATAGTAAAGCAGAAAAAACTCACGTTAGTCTTGTTTCTGATTATAATTTTAAGTAATTACTAGGTAAAGAATTAAACTGACAAGGTTTTCCTCTAGACAAGGTTTATTCAGACAAAAAGAATATTAATTTTCTGGTTTTCTTCCATTAAAACGTATTTAGTTTTTAAGATGATTTATTCACTTTTTTGTCTTGTCCATCTCCTCTTTGCCCTCTATCTCCAGCTCTGCACATCCAAAATCCAGAATCTGTGTCAGAGGTCAAACGACTAGATATTAAAAAAGTTTCCAACTTGGGAAACATACTTAAGAAATTGCATCTCCTAATATCCTTTTCCAGAGTTGTCAAAAACAAAACTCTCTGACATACATGTAATTCTTCAGCCACCACAGATGTTACCTTTGAATCTCTGCTTCCTTTTGACCTGTTACAGGTCCCTAGGTTTGTTTTTGTCCTGCTCAGCTCACAACAGAAGTTGTCAAAAGAGCAGAAACGAACCAAGTGCAGTCATTTCTAAGATGTAAAACCTAGCTGGGATGGACAGCCTGTGAAGATTATCGCAATGCAGCATGCTATTACCAGAGTGCTTAAAGCAGTTACTTTTGTTGCTCAAACTAAATTTCACCAAAATGGGCTCCAGTTCTCAAAAACGGGTAAGGGAAGTGGTAGCCAAAGACAGCAATTAATGGCTTGCTTTTACTTCCTTTGTGCTATCTGTACTTGAAGCAACATCTTAAAATTAAGGTGAGGGCACAAAGAGACGTGTTCACAGCAGGAGCTTTAAACTTTGTGTTTGGTACGCACTATTTACTTTTAATACCTTGTGCTCAGAAAATCTGTTAAAAACTCATTATGATAGTTAAAAACAGGCAATGATGAGTCCGCAAGTAACTGTTTGCTTTGGACCATAATGCAATATGGCACTTGCATGACTAGACTCAACCTGATGGAAATGTTCAAACATAGACATTATGAACACAGGAGGTTTAAGAACTAAGGATAGGCAATATAAACTATTCATCCACTACAAACTTTATACCACATGGCTGTGCTCAAAACATAACCAGTTTGGGAGTTTAGCAGCATTTAACGTGTTCAGGATTTTTTCCTAAGCCATATTGGCTCCATAAGGTAAACGTTGTTAAAGTGATCGTAATTAGCAGTTAGCCTCAGGGCCAGTGTTGTAATAATATACAGCATTTTCTTTTGAAAAGGTTACAGGACTTTGTATATAAATTGTGTATAGGACTAGGACAGGTAGGTTTGGTTAACATAAGCTACATCAATGTTTATAAGAGTTTTATTTTGTTTTATGAATTTGATAAGGGGCTTAAAAGACTTTATAGAGTAAGTCTTCTTTCTTCTCTCTCTTACCATGCCTTGATTTCCTTTTATTTATTTATTTATTTATTGTGGCTAAAACTCAGTTGACTAGATCACTTCTTTTGCTTGATTATGTGTTCCTTTTGTCTATTTCTTTCCCAGACCTACTCCTCTAAAATGCTGTGCTTTAATAAATAAATAAATAATACATCATATGGTGGTGTTGTCTTGATGGGGCTTCAACTGGTAGTTTGCTTTGGAGATAGGGTTCTTTTTTTTTTCTAAATTCAGTAAGTATTTGCCTCTGGTCTGGTATCACAACAGACAAACATGTAAACAAACAAAACCCTCACCTGTGGCCTGTGAAAATCCTCGTTTTGGCCACAAAACATAAATTTTGCTCTATTTAGGTCAGTTGCTAAACTGCAAAGTGCTCTGTGAGAAACTGGCCATTTCATTGTGCATTAAGAATTAATAGCAAAAAGAGTTAGTGTGGGGTTTCAGTAGAGAATCTTGATATTGTATCTTTTGTTATGCAATATTTATGTATATTTGTTGAGGTAGTGAGTGAAATGGATAAGGATTTGGCTTTTTAAACACTGCATAAGCATGCTAAAATGGAAAAGAGTTCACATGTGTTGAAATTGCTTCTGTACTGCATGTTGACTTACATGCAAACAGCTCATTGCTACTGTTGTAGAGGGTAAATCA
Organism: Aythya ferina; assembly: GCF_964211825.1. Lineage (NCBI taxonomy): Eukaryota > Metazoa > Chordata > Aves > Anseriformes > Anatidae > Aythya > Aythya ferina. The sequence goes on along the minus strand of NC_140303.1, from coordinate 36,884,017 downwards.
AAGGCTTGGAGACAAGGTAGATTTTTTCATTTTGATAGACTATAGAAAATTTCTTAGAAAATAAACAGTTTTATTAGTGTTTCAACTGTGTCACCTGAAAAGGTGACTTTCAACTCACTTGATGTTCCTTTGAGATTTGCTGTGCTGGAGTTGGAGAAGAAGTACAAGTTGCAAAGAGGCCATGCCTCTTGTATCAACTCAGACAATTATTTTAGCTGCTTAAGGGCTGTTAGACTATGCTGCTGCTTTTTTTCAATGAACTGTCAATTAATAATAATTAAAAAAAATAAAAATCAACAGATTAGCAGTAACTAAAAATATGGTTACTTTCAGTAGTGAAGTTACGCAATGTGTAGGAATTGCTCCTGTGTGTATCATATGCCCTGGTTTACTTGTATCTTTGCTTAGAAAGCTCTGTAAAGAGAAAATGTGTGGAGCACATCATTCAATGTCATAAGCAAGTGATATTCCACATCTTGAAAAATTACCTAATAAAAGAAAGATTGCAATTATGTCACTGATATTAACATTTTAGGGAAAAACAGTTAAATAATTTGTACTGCAATTAAATAACTTACAATTTGTGGAAGACGGTTTAAAAGTATCTTTGATTTTTTTAATAAAAGAGTTATATGAATAGTATAGCAGTTACATCAATATTTAATGCAATATTTTTGACGAAAGTAAGAAATTTTCTCTAGGTTTAAAAGTTGTATTAGCCCATTAGTCTGTGTCACTGCTGTCTTTAGTTACAGCAGGTTTATATGAGCTCTTCTTTTTGTTTTGATAATGTCAAAACTTTTCATCTTGACATTTGCAACGTTTCATTTTTACTTTGTTTTTTTCATTAATTTATCTAAACGTATAAACTATACTAATCTATATTGTGATGATATCTTTTCTGTTTAATAAGGTAATGAGTGTGTAATCTATAGAGCACAGTGCAGTATAACATCCAGAAGTAGAAAGAAAATGAAGTGACAGTGAAATATTTTGCTTGTTTCAGAGCTTCCAATTCAATTCATGTTCTATAGGGGTGTCAGTTTTATTTCACTGTAGTCTTTATTTTTAAATATGTGTTTGCATATGAATATATGAAATTATATATTTAAACACATGTATCCAATCAGAGTTTAAGAAATTTTAGGAACATTTTTCCTTCTGGATGTTTTTAATCATTAGCTTTCTGGTACTACCTGATCTGCAATAATTTTTGATAATATCTGACACTGCTCTGTAGTTAGGTATATTCATATCAGCTAGGTATTAATGCTCTTTACAATGTCAGTTAGATACAATGCTCTTGAAAAGTCCCACCAACGGATGCAGCACTGTACTGAAGTGGTGGTAGAAGTGGTGCCCAGAGGTGTTGCTCTTTGCCCCATCCACAACGTAGAGCCAGGTTTGCTTCCTTTCCCTTATTTTAGCTCAGTGACTACGTACGTAATCCATACTAAATGTGGTAGCTGAAACAGATGGAGTTGCATAATACCCGACAGCCTAACAGTTGGGAACCCTCCAAGGAGGTGTGAAGTAGGGATTGAAGTCTCCTTAGGTGGGGAGGATATGGGCTGGGATTTTCCCTGGGGAGTATTTGTCAGCAGGGTAGGCAGTAGCAGGCAGGGGGTACTTTTTTTTTTTTTTTTTTGTAGTTCTTTTTCCTGAAATAATCAGAGCACATCTACGTGATGAGACCTACAAGTGAGAGAGCCGAATGCCAGCTTGCTTTGATGGGTCTCAAGCGTGAACTTGAACATTTTCAGGCCCCAGTTTTGTGCCCACTGTGTAAGAGGAGCTTTGGGTACTCCTAAGAGCTTATCAGTGCAGATGCTGAGCCAAAATTCAGGCCTTTTTTGAGTGGCAGTGGTATTAGAAAGTTGGAAATAAGCTTTTAATGTTGATGGGTTTAGGTGCCTAAGGCTTCTTGAAAATATGTTCTAGAGTTTTACACAAAAAACATCAAATTAAAGTTGTTTGGGCAGTGGCATTTTGTTGTTTGTATTAAACAGTTCTTTGTAATAACTGAAATAACTCATCTGGGGAAGGTACAGATGCCAGACAGAAGGATAAATGTTGTGCCAATATTTAAAAAGAATAAATGGAACGGTCCTGGTAATTGCTGGCCTGTTAGCCTGATATTGATCTGGAGCAAAATAATGCAGCGGTTAATACAAGGCTTGCTTAATAAAAAATTAAGGAAGGTAATATAATTAATGCCTAACGGTGTTGGCTTAGAATAGATCCCACCAAGCTACCTTGATACTGTTTTTGATGAGATTACAAGTTTGATTGATAAAATAAAAATGTTGACATTAGTCATATGCCATGGAAAAAAGCTTTGTAGCGCATGCTAGTTTGGTTAAGAAGAGCAGCAAAACAACATGGTGCAGTAGACAAAAAGTGACTGGTATATTTTAAAACTATTTTATATATGGCATCACTGCATAGAGATTCTTTTTTTTCTGTAGTATTTAACTTTTTTATCACACCTAATAAAATATAAAATGATGTTTTATATCATTAAAATTTTCAGATCTCGCAAGGGTAGGGGATGCAGTTAATGATGATAGTGACAGATCAGGTTCAGAGTGGCCAGAATCTCTTGTGCACAAGCAAGCAGCATGCTAAAAAGCCCATGCCTTGGATAAAGTCACACTCTCAGAACTGAAGATCCTACCTGGGAAGTCATTACTCTTCCAGGCTGTTGTTTGATGGAAATGAATTAAATATGAGTTCTTAGTGCAATCCCTTTGTATGTGTAAACAAAGTATAGGTAGGAATAGAAAAATAGTGTATTTGAATTTTGTTCATTTATAAACACTCTGTCTGCAATTCAAAGCACGTGTTGACAATTTAAGCTATACTCATAAAAGACTTCCAAGAAAGATGAGAAGTTTGTATGCTTTCCCTGTGATGGAAAACTGGAAGAAGCTAGAAGACTGTAGACACGAAAGTTAAAGGCCTGACTTTGTTTTGCATTGGAAAGAGTGAATTTGTAGAAAATTGAAACGGGAGGGGTATTTTGCTACCATAACTGTTTGTTTGCTATATCAAACAAATAATAATAGCTAAAGGCTGAAACTATTGATGCATGGTTTTGGCTAATTTTCTACATAATGGAAAACTCAAAGCATTTATTTGAGCCTTAGGTATGGAGCTAACCGAACTCTAACTCCATTGAACTTCAATATTTGTCATGGAAGGATTATCATCCCTGTGGTGGTCGTGATGTGTTTGGGAGGCCAACTAATCCACTGTCCAACAAAACGTTCACAAGTTTTTCACGAGTTGTATGTACCTGGAGCTTTGCTAGGTGAGGTTATCAGAACTTCTTCCAGTAGCTCCCAGGCACTGCAGTATGCACTCCTGTGGACCACATCCATCTTAACAGCATCAGAGGAAAAATTGTTGGTAGTTGAAGGCATACTAAAAATTCCTGGCACAAACTGAGGAGCAGGTAAATGCTGTCTGTGCGAGCGCTATCTATAAGAGCATGAGAAACCTCTGTAACGCTAAAGAAGTAGTAGTTGTCAAAAAAAAAGAGCAATATATACCTTACTGTGTGTATTTGAGAAGCTTCAAGACAGAAATGACAGGAAGTTGATTTTTGGTAGGTGAGAAAAAACAGAATATACGCAGAACAACCCTCCAACCCTAGTTGTGTGAGAAAAAAAATCCCAATTGTATTTTTAGCAAGATGTATCAGTCAGAGAGAATAGAGGGGTGTGCTATAAATGAAGAGTGCTGACAGAGCATATGTTGTTAAATCTGAGGAAGGGTAATGAAACAGGACAGAGAAGGCTGAAATTTTGTCAGCATTTCATAATGCAAATTAAAAAGCACTACAGTTGATCTTCTTTGAGTAAGTAGTCTACATATATTCATCTCTTAAATTAAAAAAAAAAAAAAAAGAGAGAGAAAGATAAAATGCTTCAATAAAAATTCTGACTTTTCTACTTCAATTTATTCTAAATATTCAGATAGAACTAGATTTAGAGTTTTCAGAGCTCTGCAACCAGAAGAGATGAAATGGAGAAAGATTCTCAATATTTTTTTATTATCATGGTAGAGTTGGTGTAGAATTTAGAGGTGCTTTTCAGGAGGAGGAAGTAGCAGCCAATCCTGTAAAGAGAAGACAAGAAAATGGCATTAGTAAAATAAGAGATAATTTGAATATACAGTTGACATAGAATTTCTATGCCAAAGTTATTTTCTCTTTAAGGGTTTTATTTACAAAAATACATCTCTGAAAGGATCCTTGAGAATATTCTAAGTGCTGATTTTCAGCACACTTGTATTGCTTTTCTTCTGTGCTGCTACCTTTGTGAGTGCATAAAAATGAGTGGAGTTCACTCATTGTTAATATGCCTAAATAATATATGTTACAAATCTATGCTCAGGTATGTGCTCCTGTGTGTAGTGTGCATTCTCAAGATAGTCATGTTTTTGATATATTTATATATATATAATTATTTTACTCTTCAATGTGCTTTAATCTATTGAATTTCATAAATTCTGATCATCCGGAGGGTAGACAGGATTTTAAAAAAACAAAACAAAACAACAACAACAAAAAACAAACACAAAACAAGAACACCAAACTACAATTTCAGGTAAGCCTAAAGCAAATATGGTTAAATGTTTCTGAATACACATATGTTTAACAAGGTAATAATATATTTCATTTTTTTTAGTCCTATGTACTTTTGTTGCATGACCTGCTTTTGGGGTGAGGGAGAAATGGCTGAAAATAATCTAAGGCAAGTTTTTCCTTGTGCTATGCTTAGAAGTATGAGGAATGCTTTAATCTTTCATTGGAGGCAATCTTCTGAGTTTCCAAATCTTCTGTCTTAATAGGAGATTCTGTCAAACATCTGAAACACCAAGGATCTCCTCATAACTGAGCCTCAGGCTCAATTAACTCCATTTCTTACTGATACTGAACAAATATTTTGGTGAAAGCAAAAGTATTTTTCAATTTTCTGCCATTCTTACTAAAAGAGATTGAAAAAAATAAAATAGGAATGTTCCTGGTGATATCATTGTCCCCATATGAATCTATTTTTCCCATCCCTGTGGTATAATTCATCATTGGTATGCCTTAAACATGAACAGATTTTCATCCTGCCTGAGCCTAGGATCCCTGTAATCCCCTGTTCCAGGTTGGCTAGCTGAACAAAAGGAAGCTTTAATTAAATTATTGCATAAATTCCCTTTGGAGAAGCTGAATAAAATTCACTGGATGCACGATATCCAGCTCTGAGCAGATGAGGAAGGAAATCTGTGAGCTTAGTAACTGGCAAAGAAATCCCAAACCAAAGCCATCGAAACGCAATGCATTTAGAGATGGTTATTTCTGAAAGAACCACATCCTCTTTTGAAACATCCCTGTGTTTTCCTCAACCTAGCTCGTGTTTGCAAGGTTTGTTTGGATTTGGTTAACTATGTTGTACACATGGCTGACAGACTAGTTGGGGCATAAGCATGGATCAGCTCAGTTTCCTGCCTCATTATGGTACGGTATACAAGTTGTCAGGAGGGAAGCATTTTTATCACAGCATATAGATTTGTTTCTCTGATCTGACAGGGTGCTGGAGAACAGCAAATATTATACGTAGAGCTTGTTGGCTGTGTGAAGTAAATACATTTTGCAGGAATCTGACAGCTGAATATTTTTAATGGGTGAAAAGGGGAAGAGGAAGAAAGACTTGCCAAAATATTGTGGTAGTAACTGTGCTGGAAACATTGAAAACCACTGTGGTTGCATGAGAGCAGAACCTCAAGCATGGTCTGTGATGTGCTACATAGTCCTCCCAGATACCAGCTCACACACACGGACAGCTCTCTGATCCGCAGAGTGCAAGTTAAAATCTGAAAGAAGACATTTCAGCCTGCCAGCGCTGGTTCAGGAGGCTTTGTTTTTCTCAACTTAGAACAGCGATAGGTTTTGAAGTGCGAAAGCTGCTGTGAAAGTGTTGCCACCTGTCTGTGTTTGTGGCTTTCCGTCTAATAGCAACTGTTGGAATGGATTTGGGATGCTCTTGTTAACTGTGGCTTGTAACGGGTTCTGATGGGAGAGGCGTCTCTTCCATTTCGGGGCAGAACTCTAACTCAGGTTGTGGTCTGAGTCCTGACCTCATCACACACAAAGGTTACGGAGACATCGTGCATAGGGTTCGACAGTGCTACGTTATACTTAGCTGCTGTATTGTATGTTACATATACCTGTCAGTTATGATATTCCTTAACGAGATGTAGTCCAATAATATTGAGTACAAAACCTGCTGTGATACCTTCACAACCACACTTCCTTTAGGTTCTCCTATGCCCTCTTAATGCTACTGGACAAGTAGCAGGGTCAGTTGCTTGCTGACCAATTCAGTTATGTTTATATAGTTGGGCATGTTGCTAATGCTGATTAATTAGAATCTCCTTATACTACCATGAGATCTTATATCTTTGGGACTGAAAGCAATTTACATCACTTTAGGAAAAATAACTTTCTAGAGAGAAGCAACTAGTCATCCTAAAAAGTGACCAAAAAAAAACCAACACAACAAAACAAACAAAAAACCACAACCGATGCTTTTACTCTTTAGCAAAGACTTTTTAAAGGGGAATAAGGGCTTATGGAAATATAGGCTGTTGTTTTACACTGAACAATAATAATAATAACAATGATCAAGAAAAAATAGAATGAATTTGCATATAATTCCCTTAGCAGAAGTGTTTCCATTATTTCCTGTGTTGCTGTCACTTAAAATCTGTCCATCTGTACCATGAGCCACGCTGGGAGCTAACCTGCCTGAAAACCATTCAGTTTTCCTATAAGGGGGTTAGCTTTTGCCTGTTTAGGTTCCTGGGTGGTGTAAACGTGGGTGTTGGAATGCAGAAGGAGGGCAGCTAAGCCTGGCTTACAGAGGAAGATCAGGAACAGGCATTTTAAAATTGTCATGGGACTGCAATCCTGATGTATTGTCTGACTGATGGGTGTCTTGAATGGGAGGAATTTAGCAATTTGCTGGGTAAGTTTTAGAGAAAAATACTGGATAATGCTGTCCGATGGCTTGAGCCGAATCTTTCTGTTGATTTCAGTCCTTGACCTTTGCCATTAGGTTGTCTTTCACTTCTTTGCAGTACAGCATATTTTCAGTAGATTTGCAGTTCCCACTCAGTTACCTGATAGTTGTGCATCAGTAGGTTCACAGCGGTTTAAATCACCAAGGTCCTTGGTGACCTTGCGCAGGGCGCTCTCACTTTGCACAGGCTCCAATTTGTGAGAGTGGGGTGAGGAACACCATCCCTCAGTCATGTTGTGTGAGGTGGAGTTTAAATAACTTTCCTGGAAAGCTAGAAGAATGCAAAATCAAATGAGGAAAAAAAAAAAAGAGAGAAAAGAAAAAGGAAGAACAGAAAAAAAATATCTTGGGAAATAGTGTTATAATGAACTAGTATCTGATAATATATATATATAAAATAGTACTAAATCAAAGTTTAGGTGGATCAGACATGCACCAATAAGAAGAAAGTGTAAGAATTCAGGAATTATAGTATAGAAACATAAAAACTGCTAAATTGGTGATACGAGGCATCCAACCAACTCAGTATCTTTTGGAAAGTGGGTATTAGGGAAACAAAAGATATGGTACAAATACAGACTTAGCACCCTCGGGAATCCACTCGGGAAACCATTTCCTTGGTGGCCCAGGGATAAAATGAAGGCACTTCATAGCAGGAATTTACATCCATGCCATCGTACCCCGTAGACCAATGCAGACTCCTTCCCTGATCTGTTTTTGAATCCATCAACTTCTATGAAATCTTACAATAATGTGTTGCAAAGCTGGTGGTTTACAAGGTTCTTTAAGTGGTGGTTCTACATTGTTTTGTCCTTTCTAAAGTTAATGTCTTTTTAATTTTCTTCGTTTTGTATGAGATATAGTTTAAAAATTAAGCAATGATTTACTTCATCGTGCATTTTTAAAAATTCTATTTTTATGTATTTTTTGTGTGTGTTGTGGAAACTTCCATACAGTGTGTCTTTTAAAAAAAAAAGCACAAAACTTTTCAACAGTTCTGTTAAATCCTTCCTGAGGTAAAGTGTCTAGACTTAGATGGAAAATTCCAGACGTGGTGCATCATGAATTTATATAACAGCATAACGATGTTTTTGATATGTTCTTAATAGTTTTTTATTTGCCTTTTTGAGTGCTACTGAGCATTAAGCTGACATTTTCAGAGAACTGTCTGACATGACTCTTAAGATATCTTTTGTGCATGGCAAAGTATTATCTTGGGCCTATTATTGTGCTAGGCAGGGTTATTCTTACCCATGTGCAGCTCACTGCTATTGAGCTGGAGCTGCCATTTTATCACCTCGACATTCTGTATTGGGTGTCTTTTCAGTCAAACTTTTGCTCAAACTTTCAAATTTACCACGATTTACTTAGATGCTGAACATCCGATCTATCTGAATGGTTTTATTTGCCTTGCCTTGCCTTCCCAGAGTGATCAAGATGTTAATTCCCTTTAGGCAGAAAGCAAAGACAAATGCCTGTGCCTGAGCTGATACTTGAGGACTGTGTATCAGCTAACTCAGAACTGTTGAAGGTTGTCACTAGTATCTACATGAAGAAAGGAAAAAATAAATAAATAAAAAGCTGAAGCAATTTTTTCATCCAGACTTTTACTGGGCTCACATTAGGAAAATGACTTGCCTCTGAAGAATTGTTCTATATAAATTTAGCCTTCTTGATTAAATTTAGCAGTAGAGTGAAACAGAATTTTAACTCATTTAGAAAATCTCAATCCATCTCTTAATGAAGTTTCCATAATCAAATTATGTAGATAGGAAAAAAAAAAAAAAAAAAAAAAAAGAAAATTCAATATTTAGCAGTTCAAATGTGACACTCTTTGCCTACCCCAAGACACCAGGAGTAAGGAAGTCCTGCTAGATTTTCCTCTAAAGATTTTCCGTTGTTCTGTAGATGATTTTGGAAGTTCATTTTCACCAGTGGAGCAGTACTGATTTGAATAGCAAAATTTGATGTTTCCTTTTATTTATGAGGGAAAACTTACTCCGTTTAAGCTTAAAAAGACACTTTGATACATTTTGTCTGTCTCGGGTCAGCTTCCAGCAGCCAAAAATTGCAGATTAATATCAAATGTTGGTTCTCTGACACTGAAATCTGTTAGACAGAAACTTCCATGACACACACGGCACTACTTACTGCCTCAAAGACAGCAAGTGTGTGTTCTCCAGCTGTTCCTGGGCAGATGTGAGGTGGGGGATTTCATAACCAACGCCGTTCTTGAGTAGATGTAATTTTTCTCTTTTTTTTCTTTTCATTTTTCCCCCATGTAAGTTCTGCAATAAAGCCAAAAAATGAGATTTAGAATTAATAATGCTTCTAACCTCCTGAATGATTAATGTTTAGATGATGAATTAGTGCGAAAAAAGATTATTCTGTTCTTCTGATTATAAGACTTAATAGTGATAATGAACTTGGGGTTAAATAACGCTTATATAGCACCTTTCAGCAGGGGGGCTCAAATGTTATATACACATGCTTTGGCAGATTACAATTATAAGCATCTAAGTCATTTTAAGGCAAAGCAGAAGTTTGCAAAAAGAGTATTTTGTCCCAAATCCCTACTGTGAGCCAGGAAGACAGAAGTAGGGGCACAGAACCAAGCGATCCTTACAAGGATCGCATACAGGATTACAGGGTATTACCTAACTCTTCACTCAAATTGCTATCCTGTCAACTTCAGTTAGCTTAATGAGTAAAACTTTGTGGGAGGCTGTCAGTTCCTTGTTAGGAAAAGTGGGAAAAGGGGCAGGCATGGAAGGCATTTGTCACTTTGTCATTTGGAAGATGAGATTTGGCAATGCCCAGAACAGTGGAAAATGAGGTCCCACTTAAAGGTGGCAAGTGTGTTTATGAGAGACAAGGCTACAGAATGCTTCATTTTACCATTTTCCCCCAGAATGAGCTGTGGGTGTGAAATGAGACTGTGGGAACTCAGTCCTGTGATGGGGATCATCAGGCTCTGAGCTATGAGGTCTCCTTGCTCATGTTGTTGGGGATGCTGGATCTCAAGAATGTCCCTCCCAGTGGGAAACCAGGGAACACAGCTTGGCCATGAGCACAGTTGTGTCAGGGTGTATTTATTGCTGGAGGCTGGGACTTCACCTCCTGTGGCCCTTTACTCCCCTGTCTCTTCAGGGCTGCACTCCTCAGGTAGCTGGGAAGCAGAACACATTCTGCTCTGGCAATTCAAAATGAGTGCAAATTAAGGTAAATTAGAAAATCATGAACTATTTAATTCTTCTATTTCCACGTTATTTATTCAAAAGAAATTTCTATTAACAGTGCATTGGACTCACAAAGCAATTAACTCCATCTTTTTCACAGATTCCTCTACAGATACATTGGCATGCTCTGCAGAACAAAGGGTTTGATCTTTTGGGACTAAGATGTTGTTTTTTTTTTTTTTGTTGTGTTTTTTTTTTTTTTTTTTTTTTTTCCTTATCACTGTGTTAACATGTGAGGGAAAATGATTACTGACGTTGCTGCATAGAAGCAGCAATAAGACGACGTAGAAGGTCAGGAAGATGTATTCATATCTACATCCACTTTAGAAATATTTTCCATTGCCACTATTCAGAACATCCAATGTGATTGTCTCCTCTTTCTTTATGTCTCCTTTGCCATTGTGTCCCCGAGAAATATGGCTGAGTTCAGCCCTTCTGCTTTTTGCATTTTGTTTGGTGCCTGACGGAGATACAAAGCACAGATAATGGGTCCTCTTGAAGAGGATAAGTGATGTTAGATAAACTGCCAAGTATTTCACTGACAGAAAGATGCATTCTTTCTCAGTTCCATGAGGCCCAGGAGTCAGTTCTGGGATGGTGGATGCCTGTATAAACAATGGTTTGTTTGCTACCTAGGTTAATAAATACCATGATGCAAAAGGAAATGCACACTTTAATTATTCTAAAACATAATTTATACATTAGTTTCCATAGTAACTTGTCATCGCTGTGGTATGGTTGAAGCTAGTGACATTTGTGAGAAAGTCAATTTATGCAATGATTTACAAAGTAGCATTTGATTTCTCAAGTTTTTTTTTCTTCCTTTTTTTTTTTTTTTTGTATTTATTTATTTATTTTGTGGTGATGGTTATGGCCAGCTGCATTAGTGTTGAATTGCTTATATATACCATAGGTGTAAATTAGATGGAAAAAACAGTCAATGAGGTCACTGTACTTTAAGCATTAAGAAGTGTAATTGAAATGTTCTGCACAAGAGGCTGTATTTTCAAAAAACATACTACTTTGACACATGGGAATATTGTTTCTTCAGGTCTTCCTCCCCTGTTAAATGAAGATGTAAGTGTTTGGCTCTGAAGGAATCATCACTTTCAACCAGGGACAATTCACTGTGCCAATAAAAAGGTTGTGTACAATTTAGAAAGAACAAGAAAACAATGTTCTTGGCTCTAATTAGTTTTCTTGATATATAAGGTACTATATTTCTCAGAAGGTTTTAAATGATACTAATGCTGTTATTTTGACATAATAAGCCTCCTAAAAAAAAAATAGTGAGTTTAGATGAAAAATAGATACAGTACTTGCAGGCATGTATTCCATTGTAATGCTCGCAGCTATTGCTGTATGTATCTGTGGAGGGAACTCCCAAGGATTAAACTATAAGCTATTGCTGCTGCAGACTTCTTAACTGACATCTTCAATAGGGTATCGAAATCTGCAGCAGTAGAACTAGTTTCTCAAGAAGAATATTAGTTAGTATATGCTGCTTTCAAAGTCATAGACACCATATGGAAAAAAGTTTAGTTCCTCAAAGCTTTAAGCTGTTCTTTTGCTCATGGGTTTGCTAGATTATCTGCTAGTAAGTGGAATAAAAGCTGTGGGTATATCAGAACAGTAGTTCTATATACTATCATCTTTCTTGTTAAAATATCAATTTTTAGAATGTCACTGAATAGATACTCGGTTTGATAAGGAAGTATAGAAAGAAGAATAAAGGCAAATGTGAGTTAAAAATCTTTCAGCTAAGGTGCTGCATGCTGGGGGGGGGGGAAGGGGGAATGAGTGTTTCTGCTGTGTGTGGACCCCGATGAAAAGGCCTCTGTGGAGCAAAGAGTTTTCTGACAGCAATGCAGGCATCGACACCAACGTGCACAGTGAAAAGATTTTGTGCTGTCCCACAGGTGGCTTTAAAAATTTTTCCACCAGCCCTGCATTTCCAGATCTGTAGTTTTCCCTTTGCTTTTGGCTCCACAACCTCTCACATAGCTGCTGGGGCCCAGGGGCAGTGCTGTGTGCTGGGTTTGTGCTCCTGGCCTGTGGTCTTGCACCTGCAAACCCCAGGGATGCTGCTGTGGGGGGCTTCTCGTGGAAAGCAAATGCTGCTACTGTGAGATTTGCCTCTCTCCTTTCCTCCTTCTGCAACTGTTTTCTGCCCCTTACTTTGCAATTTGTGTTTTTCCTAGTAGAGAACAGTATTAAATGTGTGGTGAAGCAGATGGCACTCCTGGAATCTCCCATTGAAAAGGGAGAGCATGGAAAAAAAGATGGAACAGAGCAGGTTGTCAAAAACCATCCGTCTCCCACCTGCCTAAGAAATGGTCATTCTCCTTTGCATCTGAATGTTGTTTTCATTCTCTTTCATTCCCATCTGACGATGGAGGAATAACAAATAGATTTGTTCCAAGGAGGTCAGTCATAATACTGCTGGAGAAATAGATTGTGTTTTGGAGGAAATTTTCCAAGAGATTTCAATGTGGCTTTCCTTTTTTCTTTTTCTTTTTTTTTTTTTTTTTTAACACGTATTTTTTATTTGCCCATTCTGTATGTTTCCAGCTCCTGATAGAATCAGTAAAAGGTTGAGCATAGTGTTTAAAAAAAAATAAAAATCTGCCCTGAAAAAGGATTGTGGTTGAGAGGGGTGAAATGAATGAATATAATTGGGAAATGGAAAGAAAGACACATTGGTGAAGATTCTCCAGTGGTTGGCATGCCTTATTTCATAAAGTTGCTTAACCATTTCATTTCCCACATGTGCATATATATAGATACTGCAAAGTAGTGAAAGACAGTAGTGAAAGGACAGTAAAAAAAAAAAAGCTTGTGAAAGACAAAGTGTGGAATACTACTGAAGGAATAAAGACTATGTCTTGAAAGCAATGGCAACAGCAAGAACATGTTGGAAATGAAGAAATTTATCTATCAGCATCTTTCTGTTTTACTTTGATGTCTTCACTATTCTGTCTGTACAATGAGGAAGGTAGGGCTGCACAAAGGCATAGGATAGACTATTGGTCATCATGTGCCCATGACCTATTCACGTGCAGAACCTTCTCAACTTCTCAACACTTCTCAACAGCTTCCCAATTCATGTTTTCTAACTATACACACCTTCACCATATGCAGATGTTCTTGAGCCAGAGGAGAATGTTTAGGGCAGGGCACACAGAACTCCCTGCTAGTTAGCAGGGCTTATGCACGTGTTTTTTATGTGATGTTAGTAATGCTGTTACTGGATCACATCCGTTTAGATAAGTGACTAAAATGTTTTCACTGTGGCCAGTTGCTCAAGATGTTTTGCACCCACTCTTCTTTTGTTAACAGCCAAGCTAAAGAAATCCAAATATTTTGCTAGCTTTCTGTCAGTACTGCAAAAAATATTTTGGTAAATCGGTGCAATGTACATTTCCATACTTTTGAGAGTAAATTCATGTCTCTGGGTCAAAATTTGCATGATGTACATGAAGAACTAGGAGAAAAGTTGTCTTTTCTGTACTAAAGCAAAGTGCATAATTCATTCCTGCAGTGTGGAGGAGAACTTCATGCTTACCTCCGTGTGTGATCCCATCCTCTGTTACTCAGTGGCTAACTGAAGGTGGAGGTTCTTGAAACTTTCCACAAGGGTCCTGTAAATAAGGGTGCACCAGACCTTTTCTGTCCATCCAAAAAACACCTTAGCTAGGGAAAGTAGGGACAAACTCTTGTCTAAGCCAGGCAGATCTAGTCCATAAATAAGAGATGGTGATTACTAAAGCTTTCAGGGTTGCTTCATTAAGCTCAGTGCTTGAGGTACAAGAACTCATGGTGTTCTTGCCATCCCTCTGCTGTAATGCCATAGCAGTCAGAGCACTCTTCCTGTTGCCTTTTGTTTCTGAAGTATTCATACCCATGCCTGCCCCACTGGCTGACTAGGACATTTGGTTTTGTTTGGGAAGTCTTAGTTTCCAATTAAGTTTCCAATTAAGATGTATAATATGTAGCCAGAGCTCCCCACACTCCAGGTGTTCAGAAGATCCTTTGGGAGTGTCCTATTTTATATGATGGAGTGTTTAATTCTCGGTTGTCGATTATGCACTGCTGTTAGAACTAAGATGTGTTAGAAGGAAAAGGAAACTAAGGGAAAAACAAACAAACAAACAAAAAAAAAAAAACCACAAAAAATAGGCAGTTGTTAAGCATAAGAACTAAGTGCGTTAATAACAGGAAAACAGCCAGCATGAGCTGACTTTCAAGGTATTTACCTCTTTATCTCACCATCAGCAGGGAGAAAGACAAATAATTTCTTCTGTAATTTCTCCTCATTTTGTATCCACTATTGCAATATTGCAACTCAGTTCAGGTTTGGACTCTGAATTGTGTAGATTTGGACTTCTTAAGCTGTGGGTTAGATTTTCATTTCAACTGCATTGACATCAGTTAATGTTACTCTACAACTCTGCCCTGTACCTTGACCCTACTCCTGTATAAACAACGTGTTCTTCAGTTAATATCTGAAGGGATTATCAAATGGATCGATTTGGTGACTGAAAGACTTCTGTCTTTCGGACCAATTTCTAGAAATTAATGAAATTCAGCGTGTTAAATGCACTCACGGATCACTGGACACCGTACAGAATTTTGTAAAATATCCCTATTTAATTACAGGTTTGTGAGTCTACATAGTTATTTGAAAGTTTTCAAACAGTGAATGGATTGTAGTTTAGCAGAGTATTTATTCCACTGTGTTATCAATAGGATGGACATTTAAATTTACTCTCAGGTTGCCATTGAAAAAAATGGTGCTGCTTTGAAATGTGTGCTCAACAGAAGTGGTAGTACTACATTAACTACGTGTCAAAAAACATATGTGGTAGTACTGAAAATCTATCATTTTTCACCTCATATACATGTATCTTTACACCACCATGCTTTGGTGGTTGCTGCATCATTTTTTTCACTACAAAAAGTGGCAATGTAATTATAGGGGAAGGCACAATTACAAATTGCATGCAATTACATCCAAACAAGTAAACAAAATAAAACTACATTCAGCAAGCTAAGGAATAGCTGAAAGCCTTTTAATGGAGATGCCAAAGATGAGCTTTTGAAGCTCTACAATTTGCCAGTCAAATTGTTGTCATTTAGGAGAAGTTCCCCACAGAAGCTCATAGTAGAGCAAATGATTGGCAAATTGGCTTTCTAAATTATTATATACTGTCCTGATTGGTTTTCCACTATTATTCTTTGACAAGATCTTAATATTTTCAAAGTTGAGAACTTATATTTTTCTTTAAACAACGAACTTTCCTTTTCTGCACGTCTCATGAAGTGAGACAGGTTCACCAAGTTGGGCACATCTAAGGAAGTCAGTAATATTTTGAAGGAGTGATTGTAATAAAAAAGCTTTATTAGTTTTTAAAAAGATCCCACAAAAGAGGATAAATATTGGGTCTATTTTGTTCAGAAGTTTATCACTGAAATAGGTTGTATCTTCTACATATAAATCAATGGGAGAAGTAAACAAAGCTGCAGAGATAAGGTCGTGTTCTTGGGTATAGACAGATCCTATTTCAAAGAAATTAAATTTTGGTTGTAGCTGACTGCTGAGAACTTCTTTGTTATCTTGTACATGGTTACTAGAGCTTCAGTATAATTAATGCTGGTTAACGCTGCAGGACACACAGATCAAAAGGATGCTTTCACTTACCTTCTGTACAGTGGGATGCAGCTGCCTTTCACATAGAGCTACAACATCCCTATTGGAGTTTCTGAGGCTTTATTCTGAAAAGGGACAGATTCCTACATAGTGCAATCTGTTTTATATCATTTTTTGAAAGATTAAAAGTTATTTAGTGCATGGATAGAAGGCATAGGGATTCTTCCATAACCCTTTATCAACAAATGCTATGGAAAAAAAAAGAACTTCTTCAGCCTATCCAGACACCATCAGATTATCTCATGTTGTCTTGAAATACATCCTGCAGCTGCATCCTCTTGACAAATAATCCACCCTCTGCACCAACAGTGTACTTCAAGATAATTGGCTGAAATAATCTTAGCAAATAATTATTTGGCCAATTAAAGCTCTTAGTCTGCAGAAGTAGTGAACTGTGAATAGATTTTTAATTCCTGTGAAATCCTGAATTTTTTAAAAAATGGAGGGAAGGTAATGAGCATCTTAAACTCAATGAGCAAATATTTTCTTTTGAAAACACTGAAAAGATGCAAGTTTTTCTTTCTGCAAACACTTATGGAAACCAAACGTTACTCAGATTGATATTTAAATGAAAAAACTCACTAAAATGACTGATAAATACTGACATACCAGATTTAGAGGGTTTCTTTTAGCTAATGTTTTTGTGGTTAAAGATTATCTGTAGAAGCCAAAGCGTACATACAAGGGCCTGCCCTGTTCTATGAAGAATTTTCCCTTTAGCTCTATGTTAAAGCTACCTTAAAATATTATTCAAGAAAATATGTCAAATAGAAACCACAAATGGCATATGTCTACTGCAGCTGTGGAACAATCAGGCAATTTATATCAACTCTAGAGCATGTCACCACCTCACTACCTTTTTAACTCTGAAGAAACCAGAAATGGGAGATCTTCCAGAAGGGACATCTTTCCAAGGACCTTGTAATTGGGCAGTAATAATCTCATACCTGAAATCATACCTGAAATATTTCCTTTATGGTGTTTATTGCTACTGGAAAGACTTGGATTAAAAATGCTATTGTAAGCTAACAGAAAAAAAAAAAAAAAAAAAAAGAAAAGAAAAAAAAAAAAGAAAAAAAAAAAAAAAAAGAAACAACCAAGAACTATGGGGAAAAAGTCTGCCTGCTGGGATATATTAAAGAAGAAAACAGACAACTAGTAAATGGAGATGGAAACAAAACTACAAGAGTAGACCAAACCAGGAAAATGTAAAATAAATAAGGTAGCAAACAAAAAAAGTATAATAAAAAAGCAGAGAGAGGCAAAGATTAAAGCTGAAGTGTTTTAAGGGCAAGAATGAAAAAAGTAGCTGAAAGCACACCATTTATCAGAATAAAAGAGGGGCACATTTGCACCATCATGTTCTGGAAGGCTTTGGCTGTAGGACAGAAGGCATCTCATGCTGAAACTGTCTCCCATGTTCTTGTTTTAGTTAGTGTTTTTGGACAGCTACCAGTGTCAGTGAAAAGCTTTCAATCATAGTGTATGTAATTTGGGCTGAGAAAAATAAGACATAACATTTTGATGAATCTTGTGTCAGTATGTACATGAACGTAGATTTCAGTTCTCTCTTACCTTCTGGTAGTCTGCAGAGAAGATACGATTTCAGTAGCATGAACTTAATTTAAACTAAAAGTGGATAAAAATGTATTGGAGAGTGCAGATTTAAAATTTGCACACACTTTATAATACTGGAAAAGAAACTTCGCTGCTTCTACTTAGTGTCGAATTAAACAATTGAGCTTAACATATTAGGAAATGAAAAAAAATAAAATGTTTTATACTTGATTTCTGTGTAACTTGCTGATGCCTCAGATTGGAAGATTCAACAAATTGTCCCCGGAGACCTTCCAGATGAATCAAAGAGGTGGCTCTCCAGGCATGCTTCTTGCACACTTACACTTCTAAAATACTCCGTAGCATTTCTTCTGAATGCAAACTGTCTTGCTAGTGGATTTGTGAGAACAGAAAGACAAGTTATGTGAATGAGTTCAGTACCTCATGTAGCTTATCGAATGGGCTTCCGTTAGGATTCCCTAAATGTCCTTATGCTGCCATTAGCTCTTTCAAGTTTTCTGGGAGCAGAATCATCTTGCTAAATAGTTAGGGCAAGAATTCATCTTTGCAAGTTTGTTTTTTTTTTTTTTTTTATTCTGTATTAGTTTCCTGCCCACTTAGCTCAATGAAGGCAGCAGTTTCACACCAGGCTGTGTCTCCAGTAAAGCTTTAATTCAGCTCAGGGATGTGTGTTTCTTAAGTCAATGAAGGAGATCTTCCAGTCATCTGTACAAATTTCATTGATTAAAGATTAACAGTTTTTCAAGACTGGTCCTTTCTGTTCTGGCAAATTTGTCTCCTTCTCATGTGCATTTGTTTAAATAGAGAGAGAGCATGTTGAAATGGTGTGAATTTTCTTTGTTCCTGAAGTTAATGATATTTTGTAAAACCCATTACTTTCAATAATCACAAATTTTGGGAGGCAGGAATGGAAGCAGGGAGGACAGGCGTCTCTTTTTTCCTTTTCCCTTTCATCTCCTCTTGTTAACTTGAACAGTAGCGTACAGAATCTTTCTCAATATCAAAGTCAAGGTTAATGCCTGGCTGTTTAACCCTGTCATGCAACAGCAGAAAGAACAGTAACAGCATGGGGAAGTAGGGGAGCCAATCCATCCATCAGTACAATCTTTGTTTCACCCAGCTGGTACCCAGAGGCTGCAGTTTGAATTAAAGTTGCAGGTAACCTTGCTCTGATCTTTAATTTAAGTAAAAACAGCTTTACATATCAGCAATTAGACCAAAGCAAATATCACAAAAGGGTGTTTAACAATCTAAGCTGCAATAAAATCCATGAGTTGATGGTTGTTAGGGTTTTTTGTTTGCTTGTTTGGGGATTATTTGTGCTTTTCTTTATTTTTTTTTTTCTTGCTTGCTTTCTTTTAATTCATATGGCCTTAAATTTTCTGCTTGAAAACATTCACAAACAGAGTTTTTTATTCACATAGTTGTACAAAAGAAGTGATATGTTTATCTCTTTGAATTGATGGCTGTCTTGACTGAGAAGAGACCAAAGCAGGGAAGGAATGGCACTGGAACTCAGAAACCACTTGTGTAGCACCATGGGGTAACCACATAGTCAAAAGGCTCACAAGAAACTTACGCTGCCAAAAGTCATATGCAATATCACCCTTTTTGAATAAGAAATAGATTTGATAAATCCCATCATGTCAAGGGTTTTCTCTCGCTTGGACCCATTATTGATGGGAAATAGTGAATTGTATCATCAATTAATTCTTCTTCAGAAACAGCCGTAATGGACCTTTTTACCAGTGGGGTAGGATGTCTTTACTTGCATATATTTCATAGCACTGTAATTGCCTTGATTTCAGGGAATTTATTCATAACTTATGTTGCTACAAATAAACAAAAATAACATAGTACCTACTGTAGCAACATAATCCCCACATAATTATATAGATAATAGCTATATTAGCTTTTTAATATTCTACTTGGAAGTCTGGAATAAAGACCATCAGCTGCCTTGTAGAAAGGTTAGGAAATATTAATGGCTCAAATAGAAAGAAAAAATCTGTTATGGGTCTGATAAACTACTCAAAAATGTATTGTGTGTGCTCTTCATATATAGTCAATTATGTATGATCGTGCAGGTATTTTAGATTTTCCTGTATTAATTGCTTGAATTTAATAATTTATATATTGTCTTTCCATCAATATACCTTTGAGATCCTGGTCTGTTTGTTTGTTTTATTTTGTTTATCAAATTAAAGCCTCAATAGTAATGCTTAATGTAGCTAAAAATATGTCTCAGAAGAATGGGAGGGACATACCAGTCTTGAAATCTCTTCCTAGACTTCAGGGACTGGGATGAAAATCATCTTAAAATGAACTGCCCTCATTTGAATTTTTATTTTAAATAAAACTTTCCTACTTTTCTCTTACTGTTTCTTGATGGATCGTATAACTATATGTGTTTCCAGGGAAATGTGGGTTCCCATATTTTTAAACTATTATTATTATTTGAACCAAATGGTGACTGTAAAGATCATAATTCTATTAAACTCCATAAACAGTTCTTATTTCACATGAGGGGCTATAACAGAGTGCTGTTAGTGGTGCTTATGTACTATATAATTAGTAGCAACATTTGTATCAGGAACAGTGTGACCAGCAGGGCTAGGGAGTTGATCGTCCCCCTGTACTCAGCTCTGGTGAGGCCGCACCTCGAGTACTGTGTTCAGTTTTGGGCCCCTTGCTACAAGAAGGACATGGAGATGCTTGAGCGGGTTCAGAGAAGGGCGACGAAGCTGGTGAGGGGCCTGGAGAACAAGTCCTACGAGGAGCGGCTGAGGGAGCTGGGCTTGTTCAGCCTGGAGAAGAGGAGGCTCAGGGGCGACCTTATCGCTCTCTATGGGTACCTCAAGGGAGGCTGTAGCGAGGTGGGGGTTGGCCTGTTCTCCCACGTGCCTGGTGACAGGACGAGGGGGAATGGGCTTAAGTTGAGCCAGGGGAGTTTTAGGTTAGATGTTAGGAAGAACTTCTTCACTGAAAGGGTTGTGAGGCACTGGAACAGGCTGCCCAGGGAAGTGGTGGAGTCACCATCCCTGGAAGTCTTCAAAAGACGTTTAGATGTAGGGCTTAGGGAAATGGTTTAGTGGGGACTGTTAGCGTTAGGTCAGAGGTTGGACTCGATGATCTTGAGGTCTCTTCCAACCTAGAAAATTCTGTGATTCTGTGATTTAATTTAAAGGCAAATGAGCTGGGTTGCTGCTAGTGTTGGCTTCTTGGCTGTGTGTTCCACGTGTATGCATGAACGATTTGTCTGGTGATGACATATGTTTCAAGCTGGGAATCCATCGTTTTAAACCATTAAAAAAAAAAATTGTTAGTACATGAGGAGTGGCTTCTGCAGAGTGACTTAGTGACAGTTTTCAGAAAAGATTCCTCTGGCTAAAAGTTGGTGATGCCTCATTAAAGGGTCAGCAACACAAAAGTAGCTATTGCTCTTGAAGACCCAACCACTGAAAGATGTATCCAAGCCAGTGTTCTCAGAGCCTTTTCTGTTATAAATGTAATTACTGTTATTCATCTTTCCTGTGGTTGTTCTTCATCCTCTCAAAGCGACTTCACATGTAATATTTTGTATCTTTTTACTGACATTTGCCTTTTTCTTTTTGAAGCCTCTCTCTGTCACTCTAAAATGTTGTTTTCCCATGCTCTTTGTATGCCTGTATTCTCCCATCTAATGCAGAAAGAGAAAAATCAATGATGGGTATACTTTTCTATTCATTCTGTGCTCTCCATTCCTTTCATAATTCTGTTCTTCTGACATAAATTCAGGTAATATATATTTAAAAAAAAAAAAAAGAATATGCCATCTGTCTGCCTACCCACCTACCGATCTGCCCACTTATATATCCTCCTAACTACCATCGTACAATGTCCAGTATGACATCCTTGTCTTCCCTTACACCTCCTGTTTTGCAAAGTCTAACTGACTCATTTCAGAGAGGAGGGCGAGGGCTTTGGGTGGAATGAGGCCAAGGGTCTCGATCAGAATCAAATCTGGTAGGTCCAGGCACGGGGAGATTTGACTTACTAAAAAGGTTGGTGAAATGCAGCTTCGTTTTGGGTTTTAGTTTGCTTTTATTTGTCTTTTTCGTTTGTTTGTTTGTTGGTGTAGGCTGTAGGTTCTGAAAGGGATAAGTAATTTTTCCTCTTTGCATTCTCTTTTAAGGTTGTTTTTATTCATTAAGTACCAAAACAAGGTAAAAGTCTCAGATCTCAATGCTGGCCTAAAGAATAAATGTCAGTGAGCTCTGTGCACCGAGGGGCGTTTTCTCCTGAGATGGTGTCTCTGTGTACTCACTGCAGCTCTACGAAAGGCTGATTACAGTCAGATGTGACAATCATTTGAATCTGTGCATGTCAACAACTGTCCTCAGACCCAGGGTGACGGAGACATCTCTAGCTGTCTGGAAGCAGATGTCGAGCCACTCAAGCAGTCTTCCAGTTGCTGAACACAGATAAGTTGCATATCACGTTAGGTCAAGGGAAGAACCACTCGTGAGAAGGCACATTGAGAGCTAGGTGAAAAAGTGAGATAACAGCTGGAAAGGCAGCTTGTCAAAGCTTCAATTCCTTCAAAGCATCAATAAGTATAAAAGCATTTGGATTTCCTACTTTAATTAACACAGCTGCTTGTGACAATACGGCCTTCAAACAAGTGGTCTGGCTTTAGAAATTTTCCTCTCGTGGTTGCAGCATTGCCACCAGAAAGGGGGGAAAAAAAAAAAAAAGGAGAAAAGAAAAGACACGTGTTTGAAGGATAGCATGCTTGGCTGAATAGGAGACACTTACAAGAATCAAAAGTGATAATCCGTTTGTCTACCACGCCGTGCACTGCTGCCTTCCAGGATGAACACGATCAAACTTTGCCGTGCTTGGGGGATGTCGGAGGCTGTGCTAGCTTCCCAGCATCGCCACTCCTGGATTGTGGTCCTATCAAACTGTTGTAAAATGAAAAGCAACAGTAGTTACGATGCCTGCAAAATTGCGTGCAGGAGGAGAGAATGGGTTTAATTCCGTACAGCTTTCTACTGGGAAGCTCTTAGAAGACAGAGAGAATTAAAGCATTTGGTTGCCAGCTCGGTGAGTGCATACATATGCCTCTGCCTCTAACTTTCAACCCGTCTCTGATAATGAGAACTATCCTTCCATAAAACCCAGAGGGAGATAGCTGAGGAAAAAAAAAAAAAAATCATTTTAAGTCATTTTCAAAACTTGGGGGAAAAAAATACCCCTTTCTTTATGAAGCAGTTTTGCCAAGTTCAGTGCAGGCATAAAATCAATTTCTCCCCATTGAAAACTGCTTTTCATTTCACTGAATTGTAACGTGTGCATGACAGGGAGGGTGGAGCTGCCTGTCAAGGCTGAAATAACTCTTGCTGCATCACTTGTTCTTGGTCTAAAAGTTACCTACCCGATTACACTGCCCTTCCTTCATAGGGGAAATGATGGGAGGTAGCAGAAGGCTCCCAACCCTTATGAAAATTGATTATTTGTTTTCTTCAGTTCACAAGCATGCTATATTTAAAATAAATTGTAGAAGTCTGGTAAAAGAGGATGATTTCCTGTAAATGAGAGTAAATAGGGTTATACACCAGGAAAGACTTGCAGCATAAAATACAACAGAGCCAAGGGATAAATGTGGCAATAACAACCAAGTTTCTTTCTGCAGATATTTATGCGTCTATGGCACGTGTCCAGCACAAAGCAGATGGTGTCTGAAATGCTGAACAATTTAAGCTACAGGCTGAAGAAGTCTCAGCTTGCCCATTAAAAACAAAGCAAAGCAAAATTATTTTACTTGCTGATCTTGCTGATGTGGCCTAAGAGCTACAGTAACGGGCAATGCAGCCACATGGGACGGAGTCTCAAAAATATGAATTGGTGAAAGGCAAAGGGTTGTGGTTATGCTGGATTATGATGACTTTGGTGGGGAGCAGGAGGTGCTGTGTGTTGGGAGAGAGACAGCGCATGATCAGTATCAGTTTTAATTGTTACTGACAGAGTTATGGTGTCAGGGAGTCCAGAATAACCTGAATACGGGCAGAATATTCCTCAGGGATGTGGATGGAGAGCTTAAGTCCATGTCTCTTCTGCCCCAGCTGACAAACATGAACTTGATGTTCAGGTGGGGGTTAGTATATTCTCCCATGTGCCTGGTGACAGGACGAGGGGGAATGGGCTTAAGTTGCGCCAGGGGAGTTTTAGGTTGGATGTTAGGAAGAACTTCTTTACCGAAAGAGTTGTTAGACATTGGAACAGGCTGCCCAGGGAAGTGGTGGAGTCACCATCCCTGGAAGTCTTCAAAAGACGTTTAGATGTAGAGCTTAGGGATATGGTTTAGTGGGGACTGTTAGCGTTAGGTCAGAGGTTGGACTCGATGATCTTGAGGTCTCTTCAAACCTAGAAATTCTGTGATTCTGTGATTCTGTGTGATTGATTGCAATGTTCTGGGGCCATTTGGGGGTCATTTTCACGAAGTAGAAAAACAAATTTCTATATTCCAGTTCCTGATGGAGAGGAAGAAGAAAGCTGTAGCAAACATCTAATGAAGATTAGGAATAGCAAACCAAGGGAAACTCTCAGTAAAAAATGGGAAACTAAAGAGTAAAAAGACTTATAACTGAAGAAAGGGGTCATTCAGACATCTGCCTGTGTTTCACTACAGGGTCTGTTTTAGCAAGGTCTGTTGGGAAATCTCCATTTTGAGAGAAAAATGGTGAAGTGTGCATTCTGAAATGATGTGACACAGGGACTTCCTGAAGCTGGTGGAAACAAAGATTCAAAATTGTTTAGAAAAACGAAGTCTTGCTAGTAAATAGTTTTAGAAATGAGGTGAAATGGGAAGGCTGAAGAAAAAGAAGATTAATAATAATGTGACCTAATAATAAGGTGACCTAAGAAGCCTGAGATGCCATTGTGAATACACATCAAGAGGAAAAAATGGATTTAGTTAACATTTAGATTTCTTTCTTCAGATATAAAAGGACACTAATTGTATAATTTGCAGTTCGTGTTCAGAAAGGGAAGAGATTTACTGTGAACTAAAAAGCCTTGCTATGAAATAGCCATGCAGGAGCAAAATTGGCAGTTCTGCACAATAAACCAAGCATGAATTCCATTACCTAGATGGCACAGTCGCTCTCAAAGCAAAGCTGGCTGTACACTGCCCCCAAACAATGAACAAGGCAAACTGTGTAGCAGCAAAGAGGATGTTCGGCACAGCAGTTAGTCGTCAAATGATGGAACACCCCTAAAAAGAAGCCGAATGATGAACAAAATGCTGAGCCTGTCTTGAAAAACACTTGGTACACCAGTTAAAATCCTGCAGTTAAAATCCAGAATGTCAGGAGTCTAACACATTGATTTTCTGGATGTATATTATTACATTATTCAAAATGTATATTTTGAATAATATATTGAGATTGTAAGATTTTTGGAAACTTGGGATGCCTCAGTTTTTAAGCATCTAAAAATAGGGTTGTTTTTTTTTTTTTTTGGTACCTAAATCTCTGGACATCTTTGTTCAGAAAACATCGCAGTTTCTCTAAGAGCTTAACTGGGCACTAGGGAAGTTTACTTAGTCCTTGGATTGAAAATCTATCAGGTGACGGTGGTTGTGTCTACACTGCCAGGGAAACAATGTGAGGGCTTAATGGGTTTGGGGACTTTATGGAGCTCTACAAATTTGTAGACATAGAAATAGTTATTGAATATATGGAGAATTAGTTAAGATCTTATTTTTTTTAAGCAAAATTAAGGAAAACAGTATTTTTCTAATCATTAATCAAAATCCTTCAGCACACATTATAACCCTTTTTGAAAAAAAAAAAAAAACAAACATGAATATGTTACAGTAAATATAGATCTTGATTTTCTTTTATTTTCTTTATATATATATATATTTTTTTCCATTTGCTTCTTGCTTATGTTACCTAATCCATTGTCTGGGATCCTGGTTTACACATCCAGTGTTATTTTGGCAGATATGATTTGGCAGTAATAGTTTTGTTGTTGTTGTTGTTGTTGTTTTTTGTCTTTAATATCAATATATCAATACTTCTGGGTGGATTCTGTAGTTCCTCAGTAGGTAGTGTGAGGGAGAGAAACTTTTAAAGTTTCTTTAAGTTTCTTTAAATTCTTCATGTTCCAGGACACTCACGAGCTACTGCCTGGAGCAAGGAGCCTCACAAGTGTAGTTTTCTAAAAGTAAATGGGAATGGCATTTCTGTTTAACCATAAAATAAAGTCCTTGAAATGTATTTGGATCCTGATACAAAGGCCAGGAGCTTTACTTGTTACTGTTCTCCTGATAAAAGGAATGACCTCGAGGCAGACCCAATGCAAGCAGTGTTGTAGGAATTAAGATTCCAAAGAACAGATCGGAAAGTTAGGAAAAGGAAAGTTAGAATGGAAAAATGGGTGCAATCTTTTTACACGGTGATCTTAGTTTCAGTGCCTTTCTTTAATGTGTACAGTAAATGCACCAAGGTAAAAACAGTGACTGCGACAGAAAGGAATGTGAAAGGCAGAAAATGAGTCAGGATTAAAAGCACTTGAAAGTGGATTTTTATTTTTTTTTTAATACCCGCTCCCAACCCCAAACCAGAAAATGACCAGAAGGCAGAGTGAACAAAAGAGGGGAGCAAGGTCCCCCAACACCATACTGACTTTTTACCCTGTGAAAGCATCCAAAGGACAATGGCAGAGGGAAACACAAGTGGTTGTTGTAGCAAGGAGTTCCAGAGGCTGTTACTGTGCCTCATGGTGTGGGCTCCCCTTATTTTTAATGATCTCTAGCGTGGGAAAAGCAAAGAGCTCCGTGAGGATAACCAAAAGGAAGAGTTACTTCCCTAAAGCTCCACTGTTTACTTACAGTCTTTATGAGTGACACGTACATGTCAAAGGTCAGGAAAAAGAAATTTCCTACGTCCTTTTAAAACTGAAACAAATTTCAATAGAGCAAGAATGAAATATCATATTTGAAACAGTAAAATGAAGTTAAAAAGTCACCCCAGCTCCTGTTAGCTGATCTTTTATTTAGGAGGGCATCCAAAACTTAGCACCGAGAGTGGACAAACCAACTGGTACAAATTGTCTGTAAAACAAATAGTTGGTGTATGTCTGAGAACAAACACAAAGTTTGCTAGGGAGAGGACCTGATGGTTTTTCTTCTTCATACAAGAATAACAAGGTGAAAATGGGTAGTTTGGCTCAGTCCTGGATCCCAACAGGCTCTTACTTCTTAAATATTATGCACATAAAAACAGCGCTGCTGCGGAGTACGTGTACAGCAAAAGGACAATTCTCAAAAAGGCATTAACATACCTGCCTCCATTTTTTCCCCAGTAAAACATAAAAATACAATAAAAATAAATAAATAATAATAATAATAATAAAACAATGATGACAACAAAAAATGCAACAGTCTGTTAGCAGCTCCCATGCTTCTTAACATGCAATTCATTTATTTGGCTAGGAAAAGCTATTCAGTTTCCTCTTTACCTTAGGACTACAAACGTAGTCACATCATCATAAGCCCAGGTTATCCCAGCTGGAGTTGATGATAGAGGTTAGTGCATTTAAAGTTTCTGGGAGCAGAGCCAGCCCCTCTGCCACAATGCTAGGTGAGCATCTCTGCTTTGGGCTGTCAGGTGTCTCTGCATTGTGCCACTGGGAAGTGAAAATGGACATCACCCTCAGTGCCTGGCAGACTTTTCCAGTCACAGTGTTGGATTTAGTTGTCTAAATATCTCCTAATTTCACTCCATGTGCCTCGTATGCTCTTGATCTAGACCCAGGAGCAGTTGAAGATGTGAACAACAGTGAACGGACACAAAATTAAATGTTTATAAAAGCCCTGAATGATTTTAAGGAAAAACATCCGTGGACATCGGTTCCTTTATTTTTAAAGGAAATAAGAGACATTGAGGTGTAAGAAAATGAACATTAAAAAATAAAATAAAATAAAAATGAAGGCATAATAACTAGTAACAAATCTTGCTTTGTGTGGATGGTGCTTTAGGTTAATAGGAGTTGAGCCTGGATGAAAGCTAAGCAATGTTAAGAAACAAAGAAACTTAATAGACACATTTATGTTATTTTTTGGGTCCTAATCTAGAAAAATATAGCACAAAGGCAAACTGTTGCGATTAATGGGAAACCATTGTTGATGCAGCCATCTGTAAAGGGAATCCTTTAAATATGCATGTTCTAAAAGTCCTTAGGAAAGTACTCAGGTAAAATATGAATATTACAAACCTTTCTGAGCTGCTTTCATCAGAATAAAGTGACTTTTGTGCTTCACCAAATGCTGGAGTAAAGCAGCTAGGTTCAGTAACCACAAAAGGAATTCTTGAAATTATATTGAAGTAAATGAACTACTGCTTCTATAATCTGACTGTGAAGAATGTAAATAATTCTGACAGCATTCAAACTCACCCATGCATCTTCTGTAGCTATCAGATACATACTTTCTGTCATTATTTAGTCAACCATTTTAGCCTTTTCTTTAAACACCAGTACCAAGACAGTATCTGTTATGTTCTGTCATCTTGCTGGAAAATTTCCACTTCTTATTTAAAGTGAACAACAAATGTCCCTACTAAAAGATACTTAAATTGCAGCGCTTATACTGAGCTGCAATATGACTATCCACTCATTCTTGTGACTTCAAGGAGGAGAAAATTTTGTGTCCTGAGGAAAATTGTGAAGCAAGTTAAGCTCAATGTGATATCCAACCAAAGGAGCAAAAAAGTTCTGAAAAACTTTTTAAAAATTCTAGGTCATAAAGCAGTCATAAAAAATCAGGTTTTGTCTGCAACACCCAGTTTGCATACTTGGCATTTCTCTTTGATGGGCTAGCCATACTCTGTCAGATAGCAAGGTGTCATTTATCTCCTAAAAATACGTATTTATCCTATTGTAAATGTAGGGGATCTCAGGAATGAGTTCTCATGTTGTAGGGAGAGTTGCTGAACACTGATTCGTTAGTAGTATTTAAGAATTGCATCATAAAGATTTTTTATTTTATTTTTAAGCTATAGGAAAAAAATAATCAGTTTGGTGTCATCGATGTCAGCACTGTTCCTGAAGGGCAGGGTTCTGTGTCTGTACACGTAAAGCTCTGTATCAAATTGGAGCTGAAAATACCAAGCACATACCAAAATATTCATGTATACCAAAATCGCTAAGGATATAGTAGTAGGAAGGATAATATTTTTCTGCTCAAAATTTGGTGAAACATTTTCTATTTTTTTATAATTATGAAATTATGGTGATAATTGTGTGCTTTTCCTGTCTAAATCTGAAACTATTTGCTTATAATTCTACACAAGAACTTTAGTTTGTTTGCTAATTATATTGAATATATATTTATTCAGTTTATTGAATGCTCCTGTAACTGTTGAATCACAATATATTAGGACAAGGCAGTAAAAAAGGATCTAAAAAAAAAATTCCACCTTTGTTCCGACAGAGTAACGTGTCCTAAACTTTATATTATATATAAAAACAGTATAATATACATCTTCTTTATAAACCATTTTGTCAGTTTCTTGGGTTTAATGCTTCAAAGTACTGCAACTATACATTTTTAAATCTTAAATCTTGACAGTTAAAGCCCAATGTTGGGGCAAATGGTCTTAATACCTATCATAAGTCCAGCTCAGTATGCTCTGTTATGATTAACTGGAGTGCTCTCCACTACTAGTGTTACATTTGTGGAAGAGAGAAAATACTTTCAACAAACTGTACATATGTTGGTTATAAGACACAACCCAACATCTCCTCATTGTTCTCTTCAACACTCTTAGTTTTACCTAATTGGTTTGTCCACACAAACTTCTGGTGGAGATACCTAAAATGTTTCTAAAAGCAATACATGAAGCTTGTCAAGACAATTTCTGTTCTGCACCCATTTTACTGGATCCATTGTAGTAGGCTGTTAGAGAAAGCATAATTTTTTTTTTTGTTTATATTTTTTTATTTTATTATTTTTTTAATATAATTGTTAGAGCCTTTCCTGGGACACATACCTGTCTGCTTGATGAGTACTGCTTAAATCTGAATTATTTCATAAGCACTGTCTCGAAGGAAGTGATTTTGCTAGTCACAGCGATTAATCTCATGGCTTAGCAAAATTCCTTTCTTGAAGAGAGAAGTGAAAAAGAAGATTGAGAAGATGAAGGGCAAAACCCAACTACTTCACAGTGAAGCTCCTTCATGGGGGTGAGCTACTGGATCTCACTGTGTGGCCACGTGCATTGACAGGCAGGAGCTCCTCAGCTGGGTTGCAGCTGAGGCTTGTATGTGTTGCTTGCTACCCACCTTGTAGTGATCATTCTCATTCAGTCATAGCAGGTTTCACTTACACTTCCTGTGTTGAAATTGTGTCGTTACCTTAAGTTTATGGTGTTGTTTTTAGAAGTAATGCTGTGAAAAACGGTAAAAGGTGAAAAACTGAATGTGTCCGTGGATATTGCCTTTCTGTGCAATTTGTTTTGCATTCAGGTGTTTGTGTTCAGGTGTTGCCATTCACTTCCCTTTGCCTTCTTCAAAGTCCCTGCACTTCTGTAGTCCCTTCCCTCTTGAGTCCTCTGAATTGTTCAGCTCTTCAAAGAAAGTGGTGAAAAGCCTAAAATGCACCATAAGCAATGAAACTCTCCATGTTCCATTCTGAAAAACTGTGGAATGGGCTGATGACGGAGGAAAGGTCTCCACAGGTCTCCTCAGGTACCAGAATTTAGCAGGAAAATAAAATTTTTCATCTTTTTTCCTCCATGTTTCACATGAAATTGATCATTTCTTGTTTCTTTGAATGGACCTAAACATGCTTCTTTCTCTGCTTTCGTTTTCTTGGTTGGGATTATGGTAAAAGCCAGGCATGAGCTCCTGGAAATTACAGTGTGCTGGAATCTTATTTTAGTGGTGAACTATATATATATATTCAGACACCAGTAATTGAACTGAAAGTGACAGTTAAAATCATTGCCTTGGATAAAGCCCTCTGCAGTGGCTGCAAGCTGACAGCAGAAGCAGCCTCTGGGGTGAGGTCTGTGGCTCTTGGAGCTCCAATTCAGTCCCAGAAGAGGAGGCCTGGCCTTGACTTCACCAAAACCTTCTTGTTTCAAGGGTAGCTGGGTGAGCTGGAATGTTCCCATGAATTTTATTTGAGGGGGGAAATCTGGTTGGAAAGGGCTGGAGATGGCTGGTTTGTTCACTAGGCCTTGCAGGAGGCAATAATACAGGATTATTATTTTTATTCTATCTGTCCTAATCTTTGCTTGTATGAGTTTTGGTCCACCTATAAATGTTTCTGAGGAAGTAAAGGTATAGAAACATGGTGAGAAGTGGAAAACAGCAGTCAGAGGGGGCTGACAAAATATGGTACTTTGGTATGCACTGCAGTACATGTTCCTTTCCATTTGAAAATCAAACTGTTCCAAGTAAGTTTATAGTTACAGTCCAGTGATGAATCAAATAGGACCTTCAGTATTTGTGCAATGAGAAGCCCCATAATTCTTATCTTTCTGACACCGTGTATACTCCAGCAAACCTGAGTATGTTATAGTGTTAAATTTTGTACTCAGAACAATTAAAATTGGTTTCCATCATTTCAGTGCATGACTGCATAAGAAGAAACAAGTCACACAATTTATTTTAATTAGAGGTAATTTACATCTATGTGCCTGTGTACAAAATAAAAATGAATAACTTTATGATTGCAAACTACCTAGCTCATTTAAAAAAAAAAACGCACGAGATGTATTTCTAAGTTACTTCAGTAAAGCTGAATTAAACATATAAGATAATCTTGAAAATGAATAAATAATGCAGATTTAATAACTTTTTCTTTTTTTTAATCGAATACTTAGGAAATGTTGGCCCTCTAAGCTAAATTTTCACATGGTTATTGAACACAGTTATACATTTTAATGGTAAATTTCTACCCCAAAATCATAAATAAAACATGCACGTAAATCCTATCATCTACTAAAGAGTCTTAACATATTGCAAGTAAGATGCAGGCTTTGTTTTTGCTGTTTAAACTAGGAAGTTAAGGTATCAGTGTATGTTTCAGTCCTTTCTTGTTTTTAAAACACTTGTGTTTTATATTATAAATCTTGTCAGACCTGGAAAGTTTCATGCTATTAACGATTTCCGAACTATTTCTGGGTTTGAATTCCGGTTCTACTGATGCAAATATGAACTTGGTAAATTGTTTCTCAGTCCGTAGACATTTCTGAGGTTCTGTGTGGATGCATAAATGTTCGTAAGATGTGGGCTACGGAAGGATTTTCTTAAGATTTCCAGCTCTTCTTTCGGATATGATCCAGTAAATAATACTATTCCCTTATTTTAAAAGAATTTTCACAGTGTAATGAAAAGATGAGCTGGAACATGACAGAATGGAATACATATAGATGGATGATGTGCGTAAATGTAATCAAACACATTTTTATAATGTCTGGCAGCGCTAGTATTCTGCAGAGAATCGGGAATCATTCTACATTGTGTCCAGCCATTGCATCACTGCATTGTCCTATAAAGACCAAGTATTCACCTGCCTTTTTCCACTGACATTTATACCCAGTAGTTATATGTAAATATCTATAAGTGTAGAAGTGTTACAATATTGCTGGTATTAGGTACTTTAATTGTGTAAGTAATTAACACTTCTTTGTTCACCTCATTATCATTCTTCTCAAACTGAGACTCTATTAGCAACCCATTCTGTATTGCACATAGACATCAAGTCATTACAAGAGTTGACACAAGACAGCCTTGAGATGTGAGACACTAATTAAGTAAAAATCTCCAGATTAAAAGTAGGTTCCTTATAACTAAAGAGGAATGACCATCTACATAAAACAAACAAACAAACAAACAAAAAAA
Source organism: Aythya ferina (assembly GCF_964211825.1). Taxonomy (NCBI): domain Eukaryota; kingdom Metazoa; phylum Chordata; class Aves; order Anseriformes; family Anatidae; genus Aythya; species Aythya ferina. The sequence goes on along the minus strand of NC_140303.1, from coordinate 36,851,510 downwards.
AACCTCCTTTCTTTCTTGATCATAAAGTCTTGCTTTAGTGTGTTGTAGTAAATCACCAAAAATCCATTAACAAAGCTTTTCTTTTTCTCCTGATACAAAGAATATTAATTATTTTTGCTTCCCAAAAACTGAGAGCATTTTTTTCACCTCTTCCTACAGTCTGCATTGACAGATATTTGACAGTCTGTGCTCCAAGAATAGACAGGGAACATACATTAACAATGGGTTTGCATATGTATAGGCACATACAAGAATCTTCCTTTGTATTCTGATACATCCTACATACAAGAGCGTAATAAGACTGCTGTAGCTTTTTAATTTTTAGGGACTGTAGCAAAGAACATAAATTCTTTCTTTCTTGGCATCTGAATGAAGAAATTTTACTGCACAAGTTGAAGCTGCGGTCATTGAGCAAGTATATAAAAATACTAAAACTTATTGAGGCGTAACTATATTATGCTGGGCAGTTGTGATGGAAGATCCTAATGGTGAGGATTGTGTTATTGTTGCTTTTAATCAAACACCGCTGGCACGCTGAGTCTTGCAAGATAAGAGATAGACTTGATTTTCAAGAAAAGTTCATGGTACATATGTCCTCTTGTGAGTTCTTCATTCTTTTTGCTTCGAAACACAAACCTATTTTCTCTACAGCTAGTTTTTTTTTTTTTTTTTTTAATTATTAGTATTTTCTGCCTGCAATGATTTTTTTCTATAGTAATTCCTTTGAGAGAATGCATTTTTTTCTTGACCATGTAATTTTTCAAGATTTTTAATTTCTGACAAATTCAAATGAAAACTTAAGGGTAAAATTTAGGAGAATTTAAGATAAATTGGAGTTTTAAAACTGTGCAAGACCCATTTCCTATATTTATATTCACAACTGCAGTGTACTCTAGAATGGTGAATGGGAAAGTACGATTTACTGCATTGACACACTAATACATCATATACACTCTTTTTAATGCATTATATTTATGTACAAACGCATGTATTTATGGAGTCTGTAGAAGAAGGACAGTTATTAAGTGTGGGGCAACAGAAGTCAGAGGTATGTACAGAAAGGCATGAGTTCTTTAATATCTATTGAGAGAGTATGTTTTGATTTTGTAATCTGATTCATAGGGCTGAAAATGTCTTAGATATATGTGCTATGCCAAGTATACATATATATGTATATGCATATATATATATGCCTTACAGTATCCTATGGCAGCCCTGCTGGTGATTCCAATACAGCTATTTTCACTGACGTGAAAAAATGCAAGAGCAAAGAAAAAGATTTCATTGAAACGTATTTCTCTTTTGGACTTTAGATCCTTGTCAGTTCATATAGAAAAAGGAGTTACACCTCTGCATTGCCTTCTCCACTAAACTTTGACTTTGATCAACTATGGCAGTCTTTAAGCACTATACTTTATTAATTGATTGATTTATTAATCTTCTGGCACAGCATGTGAACTCTGCGGAAAGAATGCTAGAACACTCCAGGTGGCTCCCTTCTACTTTCCCTCCCCATCTCATTGCCCTGCCATAGTTTCTTTTTTCTTTTCTTTTCTTTTCTTTTCTTTTCTTTTCTTTTCTTTTCTTTTCTTTTCTTTTCTTTTCTTTTCTTTTCTTTTCTTTTCTTTTCTTTTCTTTTCTTTTCTTTTCTTTTCTTTTCTTTTCTTTTCTTTTCTTTTCTTTTCTTTTCTTTTCTTTTCTTTTCTTTTTCTTTTTCTTTTTCTTTTTCTTTTTCTTTTCTTTTTTTTTTTTTTCTGCGGCTGCAGAAGAGTTGTTAGGCAGGTATGTTTTGGGTTTCGGTGTTCCCTGTGTCCCCATGTATCTCTCTGACCATCCCAAACCATGAAACCATGTTCAAAAATATATAATAACAATAATAATAATAATAATAATTTAAAAGTCACATTCTCATGTGAAGGAGCCACAAAATTGACATATTTTAAAGCTGTTCAGTGAAACAAACAAACAACAACAAAACAAAACACTACAGACTTGTAGAATTATGTTAGGTGTGCTTTGGCCGAGGGGGTGGTGTTCCCTCTTTATTCACAGGCGCAGGTTTTTGTCTAGGTGAATTTTCTGTGTGAGGTCATTTCTGGATGCAAAATGCCCGCTTGCATTTACGAATCGTGTGTGCCCAGAGGTCCATGGCTGAGCTGGTTTATCAAGATTTTCTCTACATCTCTTTTTGCTCCTCATCAGTTTTTGTGCAGTCTTTAATATCGTTTTCCTCCATCTCTCCAGTGGTTACCAGCTACATTACAGTAGAAGAGCTGAGTCCTGTGGCTCAGTTAATTATTTACATCTGTGTACTGAAGATGAGCAAGTGTCTGACATGCAGAAAGCAGCGATCAGGGAAAACACAGCCAAAGGGAAGTGTTTACTGGGGAGACGTCTCAAAGAGAGCTACTAGCAGTCATTGCAATAGCAGGATGCAAGCAGTGCTCGTGTTTTTATACAAAAGGAAACATTTAAACAATTAACCTTATTGTATAATATCAGGTGTAGACTTTCTCTTTGTTTTTCTCTAGTACTTACAAAACCATATGGGCTAAAGGGAAATGGCTGAGTTGTATAAGCCCAGTATCCATATGCTGTTTTTTTTTGCATCTGCGTATATGATAATTTGTATACAATAATAGTGCCAATAGTAAAAGACTGTCACAAGAGTATAAAAATTTGAACTATTTAATCTACAATAATGCACAGAATTATAAGCCATCCTGTGGAAGCTGATTTCAGTTTATTTTTTTTACTATGAACTCTTGAATGACTAAGCTATATACTGAACTTAAACACAGATTAAGATCAATGCAAATCCTTGTATGGATCTGGGAAACTTTGGCTTGAATAGCTGTTTCTTATCCCTATACAAAGCCCAAAGAGCCAAAGCTGTTGAAAGGGGAGGTAGGCACTGGAAGGCTGTCTGTGCCCATACTCCTTCCTTCAGAGAGAGGAGGGATGAAGTGCTCGGCACAAGGTCTGCAGGGGCTGTGAATCAACGCTGATTTCAGAACTGCGATGACTGAAAGCAATCTTTTGATTTCTGCAGTTCTGCAGTTTCTTTGTTGTTTCTATTTCAATACTGCTTTCTACAGGCTTTGGCAGTCTCACCTTCTGTTTGGTCACAGGGCATGTAATAAGTATATTCATTCATTTGCACATTCCCAATCTTTCTCACTGCTGCTGGTTCTATTCTTCCTAGTGAAATACTATTTTGGAGAGAATATGCTGTGTTTGTGGGGTCAGAGAGAACAGCTATTGTTCTGCCTAGAGCAGCACAATATTTTGTCTGCTTTCTTCTTCTTTTCAATCACCCATACTTAAGCGTAAGTGTTTGTTATTCTTTTTCTCTCCTGGACAGCTGAATACCTAAGTTAATTGAAGGTGACTTCAAGCTTATACTTACTGTCAATCTGTGTGGGTGAATAAAGCACAAGGACAAATAAAAGAAAAATGAATGAATAAGGATAACTTATGATGCATAAATCCTTATTAAATACAAAATCATTTGCATATATGTAAAATACCAAAGGGGAAAAAAGAAAAGATTTTAAGTAATTTTCATAAATTAATCCCAATGTTTCAAAGTCCTTGTATTTAAATTGTGTATATGTATGTATAGTTATACTATAGATTTTATACCTGTGTGAAGAATGAATTTTTAAGGCAACTATGATACCATGGGATATGATGTGTATTTAGTTTGAATTTAACGCATTACATCTTCAAATGCAAAAAATAATCTGTAGTATTCAACCTCTTGGAAGTTTTCAAATACTGAGTATAAAAAAAAATAATTGTGATACATTAATAATGAAGATTAGGAAGACATAGACTTGTGTTCACATTAATCTCTTGTTTTCCTACAATGCAACCTCTTCTTAATGTCCATAATTTAGCCCTAAAACCTAAATGTTTTTAAGATATATCTTGTCCTGGAAGGCCCAGAAACATCATGTTTATTTAAGATGTAATATCAAGATTTATAAAAGTTAAGCACTTCTAAAAACCCTGGTTATTGTCAGTGATATGACCAAAACCAATCTAAACTAAACCAAACCGAACTGAAAGCACGGCACAGATGACTTCTAACACTTTTTAAACTGTCACACATTTCATATTACTTTGGCTGCATGGGGCTGGTTGTTTCATGTTGGCAAGAGCATTCTTAATTTTCTTAATCACAGAAAATTAGTGATCAGAAGGGACCTTGAAAGATCATTGAGTTCAATCCCCCAAATCAGTTCTTTGGTCTTAAAAATCCTATATTGCACCCAGAATCCCCAGCAGAAATGGCACACCAGCAGTGCCACAGCGATGCTTCAGGGGAGAAATGGGTCCGACAGCCTGCAGAGCGTGTTGGACAAACCACGAACTGTATTGTGCCATTGTGGAGTATTTTCATTTAAGCCTATATATATCTAGAGGAATCCAAAAAGTTGTGCAGATTATCATTTCTTAAACTTTGGGCCATTTTGGCTTAATTGCAGTCATTAATCAACTTCATTCATCAATACTGCAGAGAAGGCGTAGGTAGCTGTTACAATGAACCTTCCCTAGAGGAACATGTGCTGCAGTCAGAACAGAAAAAGACATGTTTTGGTCAGGTATTTGCATCATAAATACCAATTTTGTCTTTGAGTCAGATTCTGTCCTCTGCCAGATTGGTGCTTGAGGTGGACACAAATACAAAATGCCTTCTGTGGGGCTCCCACCTGCACATGCAGACAGAGCTGAATTCAAGGGCTGCCAAACCCATGGAATAGGCTTTGTTCTGGGTAACTGCTCACTGCTGGGGCACCCGACTCCAGGAAGACCCTTAGGAGAGCAGGATGGATCTGTTCATCCCTGATGTACAGCACAAATGTCAATTTTGAAGACAACCCACAGGTCGGAATACTTATTTCTTGTGACTGAGGGCAGCTGCTAGAAAATTGCTGGATTTCCTGTAAATTAAATGTATTTTAAAGGGATGTGCTACATTTGTCTACCTAGTCTGTTATTTAAAAGTGCAAGCTACTGCCTAGCTACTTATCTGAGATGTTGAATGAAAAAAAAAAAAAAACAAAAAAACACTGTGTGAAAACCATACTGAGAAAGACAAAGGTGAAAAAATAAACTCAGAACTAGCAGCCTTGATGTATTTTTTATTTTATTTATTTATTTTGTTTTCCTTTTGGTAACAGCTGTCATATATGAGCATCTCTATATGAGCTTGCAAGAAGTAAGGGTGTGTTTTTGACTATAATTTAATAAATTTTTGTGGACCTTGAATTTGCATTGAACGCCATGATGTGCTTCCTTTTGTCTGGCCATCTCTACAATCTTTGCAAATATCTTTTATTCATACTTTGTAACTCCTCTGTAAAGTTAGTGCAGAATGTTAAATTAAATTTGGAGGAATGTTTCTAGAAGGAAATGTACATAATGAAATAATGTTCATCCATAATTTTGGCTGATGAAAACCACTTGCACCTTGCTTGTGATAACAAAACCTAGTGGAAATAATCAGCTTGCGTGTTCTCAGTTGCATCCTCTAGTTGGAAATTTAGTATAGCCTGAAGCAACACAGGTGCAGATGTGGTTATAAATGAGCATGAACTCAAGACAGATACCATGTCAAAAGTGCATGGTGAAATGTCTCTGCTAATCTGGGGAAAGCAGATTGTGTTGGATGTGGCGGGCATCCCAAGGACTCTACTAGCTCTTCTCAACCGCTGCTGCAGGAAGGGCAGTTACACTGAAGGGACACGAGCTGCGTTTACTGTGTATGACACAGGTATGGCAAAACCACAGTGCTGGGTTTTTCCATGCTTCACAGGCTACGAAGGTGAAGCGAGCCTCAGCAGTGGATGACCAAATCAGAAATGGTCATTCTGGCCAAGTAACCAAAGAAACGTGGATCTGTAACAATTCCCTGACTGCTTGCTTTCATCCCGTCTGCTCCTGAGGTACATCTGGCCTTCTGCAGGATCTGGGGAAAGAAGCAGAGCTGCCCGCCTGGCCCTGCCTGGCTGTCCCAGGGCCGTGTCAAATTCTGGGACCCTCACAGGGCCTGATCCTGTCCTGTACCCACCCTGGGCCATGGGCTGACACCAGTTAGGTGCCCACTGCCCAGGCTCTTGCGCAGTTACACCACAGAGGTGTTGCACCGTCTCTTCCGAGCCAGTCCAGAAAGCTGCACAGAGCTACAGGAGCAGGTGGCTTCAGTCCTTTGCCCTCCAAGCGGTGTCGTGGTGCGAGCGTTTGAAGTGCTGGGATGCTGTACTGCCATAATTGCAGCCAGCAATTTGACTATTTTTCCCCCAACCTGCAAGGCTATGAATTATCATGTCTTTTGAAGGGAAGAAAAGACACCATCCATCTTTTATGTTCTTAGCATTCTTGTGCTGATGTAAAATACACTGAGATTATTTTGAAGAACACTTTTAAATTCCTTTTCCCAAAGTTCACTAGATAAAACTGCCAGAAGTGGCTGTCTGCTCAAGGAAAAGGGGAGAGGAGTAAACAAGATAAGGAGCTGCTCGTCTCTGTTTGCGTTGGATGTTTCAGGATGTGCAGGGTCGGATCCACTCTAAGGAGTGTGTGCTGCACTGAGGGCACAGCACCACGCAGCCTGGTGCTCAGCTTCGGGATTTTATTCTGTGAAGACGGGGAGTTTTGGGCTGCTCCGAGGCCTTGGGACATGCTATCTTATTTCATTGACATTATGATATAATTGGGACCTGTCATTTTGCAGACATTTCCCCCTTTTTGGGGGACTGGAGGTCATCTCCTGGTGTAAGGTCAATTTGACAAATAAGTATATGTGAATTTACCTTAATCAGTCACATTAATAAGTTAATCCCTTCTATTCAGAACCTTCTTGTTTTCCCAAAGTGATGAACTAAATCTCTCTTGAAAACAAAACACGGTTAGCAATGATTCAGTCTCCTGGCAGACTGCTCCCCCTGAAAGAACTACAATTTATGAAGCCCCCTACCTACTTATTTTAAGTTAGATACTGTATTTCGAATCACAATATATTTGTATCCTGCAGGAAAATTTGTAGTATAAAATAAAAAGCATCAAGTCAAAATTAAATACTGAAATCTTTAGACGTATGCTTATCAGCTTTTTCCCGTTGAGATTTTAAATGTTAATTAAGACTTTCATTCTTTTCACTCATTATTTTTAGAAGAAAAATACACAGGCTTATCTATTTTTGGTCACAGATTTTGATTTTCTGTTTGATCATGATCTGTGAATGCTGAAAGCACTCTGGCAATCTTAGGCTTATTCGTAAGTAATGCAAGTACCATGGCTTCCATACTTCACAGATGTAAGTTTTTTTTTGTTTGTTTGCATCCTATTTGTTTGTTTGTTTTTTAATGAATGTTCTTTATTTTTAGAGAAAAAGTAGAAAAAGTATTTTTTTTTTTTTCTCCTCACACTCTATTCACAGTTGCTCCAATGCAAGGAATAAACAAGCTGTAACTAACAGATCAGATAATTAGTTTGGTTTTGTTAAATTTTAAGTGCCTTCAGTCTTTATGGAACTGAAATAGGAATCACGTTAAGCATTGTAGTTTTATCTGACCTAGCTGACACTGAGCATTTGACTGTGCTGAACTGCTCTATGCTCTTTGAAAGCTCTACAGAGTGCGGCCAGTCCCGGAGGACACCCGGCACTGCCAGAGATTGTAGGCACAGTGGTGAGCTTCCTGCACATGGGATGCTTCATAGGTCCTATATCGGGAGGAAGAAAACAGTAAAATGCCAAAAGTCCAAGCAAAACCAGAAGTGACAAGAACCAGGACCCCACCCAGTGGCCGTGCTGCCCAGCAGGAAGGGAAGATGGGAAGTAGCGAAGAGAGCTGCTTCACCCCTGCCTCTTGCCTCCTTGCCTGCTGCTGGTCTGTGCCAGTGCTGGGAGGTCACAGCCCTCTCATTCTCAACAGATGTTGTTCCTACTGTCATCATATCCTGATATGGATATGATAAAATACAGATATAATAAAAATAACACATGCCAGACAGCATACTTTCATCCCTGTGCACATCACTCATTTATATTTTTCCCTAGCATGAGTGCACTGTGCTCTGTCTGCCAGTGACGGGGGTATCGGGGATGCAATTGGTGTCACCCCATCAGAGCCAGGCAGGAGGGACACCAGGAACCCCTGAGAAGGGTGCTGGATGCACCTACTCCAAATTTTGGGCAGCCTGCTGGCGTGCAGGGTGGCAGTGAAATGCTTCGGTCTTCTAATCGGGACCGCTGTTTAAAGTAAGGATTTTTATTTCATTGGCTGTGCTAAGAGCTTTCTGTGGTTGTTTAAAAATCCTAAATGCCCTCTGGAGCTCAGCTTCACTTTGGCCTGCTGACTCCAGGAGGCGAAATCTGCCAAAGCTGAGATTTACCCAGAGCTCTCAGCTTCTGTGTGTTCTCTGTCCTTCGTCTTGCAGTTAGTGCCTTGGAGAAGGTGAAAGCTTATTGCACCTGAGCATGGTGCATCCTAGGTGATATTTCCCTTGAGGACTGTTTAAAGCTGTCAGTTTAGCACAGACCCAAGGCTCCGACACAAGCAGTCAAGGTGCTGCAAGTTGTTTCCTGAAAACTTCCACACCTCTGTGTGTCTCTGTGTAGCTCAGTTACTGCGCATAAGTTATGTATGATTCATCCTCTAAACAAGCTAAAGCCTTCAGACCTACTTGTGCTCTGTAATCATTTGTTAAAAATCTCAAAATCCTTCTCACGTGAAATTATAATGTTCATTGTTTTTTAATCACTCAAAACCCTCACAAAGCAATAAACAAACAAGAGCCTTGAAAATCCCTCTCCTTAACACTTCACAGATAAGGGGATGCAGAGTGATTGCATGGGGATTGCATCCCCGAGGGAGCAATCACAGCATCCTTATCCTCCCCTGCCATCTTGTACGGCATGGCTCCAGACTCCTGGGATGGAGGGACAGTTTCTGTGATGTAATACAGCCATAAACATGTAGCATTTATAAGTAATTCCATAAATAGCTAAGATTATCCATATAGCAAAACAGTGGATATTAAAATAAGTACCTATTATTGTTATGACTGTAGAATTCCCTACGCTGGGATTCACAAGGCAGTTGCACATCTGTGATACTTTTTTAATGTTGTAAAGTTTAAATTTATCTTCCCAAAAGTTTAACTTGAAGAAAAAAAAAAAACAACAGTATTTCATCACCTGTATTTTGGGAAGTAATCTTCTCTGACCCCTTGATTTCCTTTTAATTGCACTAATCATTACCTGATGATTTTAATTTTCCTAATTACAGCAATGATAATGTGCCAGAAGTCATCAGAATGGACTGATATGCGGAGTGTTGCCCTGAGAATCAAAATGGGAATAGTATGCAATACAGAACTTTTTTTTTTTTTTTTTTTTTTTTTTTTGCCCTGTTGTAGATACAGAAGTATAAAAGTATATGTAAGAAATGTTCTGTGTCTTTTTTTAGGTCCCGAGGAAGTGGATTTCAAGTGCACCCTGAATTATATTTCCTGCATCGGCACAAACAAATGCATTCACTTGTCCCAGCTCTGCAATGGTGTTTATGACTGTTCAGATGGGTACGATGAAGGAGTACATTGTCGGGGTGAGTAGATTTCCTGAAGAAAAAATGTTTTAACCTGAAGTCTTTTGCTGTGTATTTTCTTGCGTTCAGAGAGAACTAGAAATTTCTTCTTAGGAATATATATATACATATGAAGCAAAAATTAATTTTAATGTATGTTTCAATAACTTTTTTTTTTTTTTTTTTGTATGAAGCAAATAAGAATAAAAAGCACATGCGGGGTTTCAGACTTTTATTAAGATCGTATGATGGAACTGGTTATTCCAAGAGAAAGATGAGGAAACCCTTTATTAGGAAACAAAAGTTGGGCAGCATAATGTTTGCCAGAATTTATTTTTTCTTATGATTCATTTAAACAAAATAGAATATGAAAACAACACTGAAAAAGACATTAGATTTGCCATAAGCATTATTTTGCATTGAGTTCTTGCTTATGGGGAGGATTTTATTTAAATTACCAAATGTTTAGGAGTATACTTACCTAATTCTGGCAATGAGAAATCCTAAATAGAAATTGGTGTAGGTCAATTTTTTTAACACCTCAACTGTAATACTCAGAAGTTTTATTAAGCTCTGCCTTGGGGACAGTTACGGGGCTGTCATTTTAAGCTCAAATCTAGGATACCATCAATCATTAACATGTCAACTATTTTCAATCAGTAGACTTCGCTGCAAGGCAAATAATTGCTGATGATTCTTAACAGGACTTATGTTGAAAAACAGAAACTCAGGAACAGATTCAGGGTCTTGAGCTAGAATCCAATGTGACAATACACAGTAAAAGATACAATTAGTGGTACAGTTCCGAAAGTTAAATTAGAATTTAAAGGTTCATTTGGACAGATTTCCAGAACTGTCATAGTAAAATCCAAGCCCACACCAAAAATAAGCCACATAAAAAAATTAAATAAGGAACAAAAAATGCCACCTGGAATTAATCAGTGCAATACTGCTGACTTCACAAAACTACAAATAGTTATTTTTATGTCACCAGGTGAGGGTACAGGCTGTCATACAATACATGACAATTCTTATTCACAGTGATGGGAATCATTTCCTTTCTAGAAGGCTCTACTTTTGTAGTGCTTGTTCAACAAGCATTACAGAAAATCAAAATTTGTGTCAGCATATTGACTTTAGCACTGGTTCCAGGATCCAAAAAAAGGTAAATTGACCAAAGCAATACTTGGTCTCTCCTGAGGCTTTCTGAAGTCTTTTTTTTTTTTTTTTTTTTTTTTTTTTTAATAGAACAGTATTCATCCATTAAACACAATTTAAATGTGTATTTCTCAGTGATTCATGTATTTCTGTAAATCTGGATTGAATGCCAAAAAAAATAAAAACTGCCAAAGCTAAATAATTATTATGTTTTAACTCTTTAAATTCGAGAACAGTGGAATTGGAAAAAGAAATTGGCCAAAATTAAAATCTTGTATTCCTGTAAATTAAGTACATTTGGTTTTCATATGTAATATGACATAAAATCACTTGTCTTCGTGCATGCCCTTTCAATTTATGCTTAAATCAGCCTTGCAAGGTTATTGATTCCCACTCCTTTCTTTATTATCATACATGAATATGAAATCTTCCCAGTGGTACAATTAATGCCTACTCTAATAAATTACCATAACATTTACTTAAACATACTAAAAGTAAACATTTGGTCACAGAACACATATAGGATGAAGTCCTTTTAAATATATGATTATGAAGGATTTAAAGTTGTCTCCCAGTAACTCATGTCAGAAGTGGTTAACAACTCATTAATATTTTGTAGCCATTATGTATTTTGACCTGCTTTTAGAGATGGTTCTTGAAAATATTAGCGGGCACATTTCTATCAACAAAGCCCAAAGAATAAGAAAACAATATTATTACATTATGGTCATGTAGTTTGGTAACAGCTGCCACTAATGTGTTGTTATGATATGTTTGGTATGAATGCAATATAGTATTAACTATTTTATACATATATATCAGAACAATGACTAGGGGGACTGGTGAGCCATTCTGTTGCTGTATTTTTTAAGGACTGAGCATACAAGTGATATGTTTAGGTCACCTGTGTGGCCAAAAGCTGCAAAGTTGCTCCAGAAACCCGTCTGAGCTTTTTCCTCCTATTAATGGCAAAAATGGCATTCAAATTGTGTTAGTACTTAACTAAGATTATTCATATGACATATTTGATTGATCAAGGTGGTAGTATCAGTTCTAAATATTGAGCTGCACACAGCTGCACACAACTGCACACAGTTGGTCATGGACCTATGCTGCAATGATCTGCTGATCTCTCTGTGTTATGGGGCAAGTGACCGTGGCAGGGACGTCTCAGTGATCAGGTCACAGCTCCGCAAGGGTGAAGGCTTCCAGTAACGTTCAAGAACTAATGGAGCACAAGCATTCAGTAACTGGAACTATTCCCATTTCTTTCTCTAAATTTAACATTCTTATGTTAATTCATTACATTATGATCTTTGAGAGAGATATTCAGGCCTGCACCTTTCCCTGGGCAAGTGAAAATATGATCATATCTGCAGTGTGAAATGGTAATGTATGTGGAATTTCAAGGGAATAGTAGTAAATACAATGACTTTCCTTTCTCATCATCTTTTAGTTCAAGCACGTATGCATTTTTTGCTGGTGAATGTAATGCATAAATTCAGGAGGGGTTGTGGCAATATGAAATAAAAAATGTTTTATTATGTATGGTTGTTTCACATTATGTGTTCCAATGTCCTTCAGAGGAGAAGGGGTGCTTAGTTCACTGGAACTGAAACTCACTGTGTGTATTAGAGATAAAGCATCCGTATTTGGTCATTTTGATTTCTTAGCTATTTTTTGACTAATTGAAGAATGTTTTACAGATGCTGAAAGTGTAAGCAAGAGTTCAAAGTATATACTTGTCCCTCATTTAAAACTGTAGGCTGGGGCTGTTTGGTGTCCTGAGGCTCCCTAGATAATTTCACCTTGGTGTGACTTGCCAAGTCAGGATCAGTGCCCATCAGCTGTTTGGAGGCAGGATGAGGCTTAGATAAAATGTACTGATGCCAAAACTAGACCCAGGCTGGAGCTGTTCTGGCAGAGGACTGGTTCAGAGCTTTTTCTGGTCGGTTTAGCTTTTTTTCTTTTGGTAGCACCGTTCTTTGTGTTTCTTTTGAGAGTCACATCTTTATTTCTGTTGCGTTTTCAGCCACTCTTAAAGCTCAGCCGAGCAACATGCTGAGAGTCCATGTGCCACAGGGGAGTCACCGAATTACTGCTGCAAGCTGGACAGTTATAGCTCTGAGTCTTTTCTTCCCATGGTTCGTGCCAGAGCACCACGCTCGGTGAGCTCACTGAGGGCATTGCTGACACAGGCCTAGGCTGCAGCCTGCCTGTGGTCCATTAGGGCAGGTACCATGTCACTTCAGCCTGCTCCAGCCACTGATTTTGTGGTATTTTGAAGGTGAAAATGCCTCATTTATTTCCCCAAAAGTTTTAGGAACAACTTAGACAAATATCCATCAAGGATTAGATGGCATAACTTAGCTTTGAGTAGGTAAAGGATTAAGATATATCTTTAAGATAATTTCTAGAGAATTACAGTCACATTCCTATGAATCTTTGAAAGGGTTTTTAATAGGGCTGCAGAGGTGGTCTGTACAGTTCTATAAATCCATACTTCTTATATATTTGGCAAAAAATTGAATTAGATATGCCAAAAGTAGTTTCCAGTCTGTCTCTGATTTAGAGCTGTAGAAAACAAGAACTTCTACAGAATGTAGAAATGACCTTTTTCACTTAACTGGCTTAAGAAATACATTATTATTAATAGCTGCAGGAATTATTATGCTAAAATTATGGATATTTCAGCCAGAAAATACCAGAAGAATATTGCAAAAAATAATAATAAATGCTAGCACAAATGTTCTGCAAATCTTTGGCTCTATGCCAATTTATCATAAAATAGAACATTTTGGGAACAATTATTGAGAAGCAAAACTGACAGAAATAACAGACACTCAGGTAAGAGTCCAGTCTGCTGCTCTGACTTAAAGATGAAGTTTGTTATGCGTTATACTGCAGTATCCACTGCTTTTCTGCGGGCAGTGTTGTACTATGTCATGGGAATACTGCAAGTTTATCTGGTATGGCTGACAGGACAAAATAACAGATTTAACAGTCTATGTGTAGAGTTTTTCCAGTGGACATGTTAGTAGTAAAGTACATAGGGGTCTCATTAAGTGGTCTTCCACTTAACTTAAGAGCATCCTTGCCATGCATTATGCTCTGTAATTCTTTGGTTGGAGGATAGACAAGCCAGCTTTGGGGAGGGGAAAGCAGGAATGCTGTTGGGACTCACTGGAGGTCTCCACTTGCACTAAACCCCTGAAGTGAGAAGATTTTGGAGGGCACTTTCATTACAAATACTTCTGCTGATTAGCTATCAGTAGTATCTGGCCAGGTTCCCATCTCTGTGAAGTGCCACAGCTGCTGGCCTGGGCTCAGGGGAGCTCATAACCTGCACTTGCATTGCTTGTCCAGGCTCTGAGTCACAGCAGCTCCCCTCCAAAGTCAGAGTTGATGGAAAAATGTGACTGTATCTTTCCCATCTGAAATACTGATTATTCAGATTGCTTATACCATCTCATATTGAAATTAATCATAATAGCAAGACTGCAACATCCATTAAAGCCCTTGCTATTTTGAGAGTCACTCATAAGGTAATTGCCTGCATGTCTACCTGTCTGCCTACCTAACACCACTGACAAGACGAGCCTAGGCACACAGGAGCATCTGCATCACATTCGGAAGACTGTCTTATGAAAATAACTTGAAAATGTTTTTGATATATTACCTAGATGTAACCTGACACATTTTAATGGGCTAATTAAGATTAAGAAAATCTGGGAGAGATCACAGAGGTTACTTGAGATACTTTCTTTTTTAATTAAAACTCAGTTTAACTGAACTTAACTGAGATCTGATAGAATTCTGCCAACTCTTTGGATTACTTGGATCTCTGTTAATTGTGATCTGAGCTTTAATCTCTAGTCAATAAAATACACAAAAACAAGCTCTGGATCATTTAGTATTAAAAAAAAAAAAAACCTGCAAAACACACATACAGAAGATTTAGCCAAATAATTGTTATGTTTGCAGCAACCTATAATCAGAGCATTATTTTTCTGTTTAAGCTTTTTGAATGAATTGTTACAAGATGAAGATTAATGCAGCTATTACTGAATCATGTATTCACTCTGGCACTTCTACAGCTGGAACACTAAGAAGTTTTAAGTAGTGTTTACCAGAGGCAAAAATAGAAATTTTAGAACTTTATGGCATCTTCAGGCCTTTCAAGAATGAGAAATTATAAAAGTAAAAGTATAAAGTTATGGAGCTACATTTATATCCTAATCTTCCTCTTTTTTTCCCCTGCTTTTCCTTTCTCATGCAGTCGTGTTTCAAAGGAACAAAGAAAATCTAAATTAGTCTAGAATTGTAAATGTTCCCACCATTTTCCCATGAGTCTTTTCCTATGCACACCAGCAAAAGAAATCTCTGTAAACTCACTTGGTTTATTCTGACAAGTTTGAAATCACTCATCACCCTCTAAGACTGTGCTGTACAAAGTGTCACATCAGGTTACTGAATCCTTGTACCCTCAGGAAATCTCACATTGCTTCTGATGTGCCAGGGGGGCTGCTGAAACCATCAGGTAACATTCAAAATTATTTCTTCTGCAACCACTCTGCATTTTGTATTAAACTTTTTACTTTTTCACTGGTTATAAGACAGAAAAGAGAAAAAAACGTAGACATAAGATGATCATAAGTATTTTTGCTGCTAGTAAATAAGAGCATTTGTCTGGGGAAAAGCGTATCTTGCAGCCCCCCCACACACTTTTTTTTTTTTTTTTAATCTCCTCATTTTACCATCCAAATACCAGTTCTTTGTATATTACTGTCTTTCTCATCTTTTTGCCTTAATACAATATGATGTGGCTCATTGAAATTAGCCAAGGTCATTTAGTCTGTTCTGCTGTCAAGAGAAAGAAGTCATGGGCTTGGTGATTTAATAACTTTCTATCACAAAATCCTATTGCAGCGAAGCAAATTAAAGGTGGCTGGCAGGGGGATAGAGCAGTGGAAGATGTTTGAGTGATGTGTTTTCATCCCACCTTTTATGGGCTGTTGCTAAAGAGATTTTTCAGGCCAGATAATGTGAACACTGTTGTTAAGATATCAGCATTGCCTGTATAGTAAATTAAGCGTAGAATTTAAATGTTTCGCCATATATATGATAATAATATATGCTAATAGATCATTAAATAATGTAGAATATAGTCTGTGTAGAGTGTTGTAGTGATCCTGCCTAATGAAAGAGTAACATGTTTTGTCTGTATTTCCATTTCAAGTTGTGTTTGTTTTCATGAGAGAAAAAGTTGGATAAAGTTACTTATTAAGCAAAATCAAATGTTCATCTTCATGAATACAACTACTGATTAGTTTTCCTAGTAAGCAGAAGTGTTTAAAATGCATACGTTTTCTCCAGGGTCCTGGAAACCATTTTTACAGTAGGAAATGCAGTCCTGAATGTTCGAACCATGGAGTTCTTTCTTCCATATGAGACAGGGCATTAAAGATTGCAACTCCAATATTTCATTTTTTCTGTGATTGGATTGCTTGATAAAATGAGCAAAGTGCAGTAGATGTGTTAATTTCTCGTATTTTAAATTAGATCATTATAGTTAAGTGGGCCAGTTAGCTGGCAAAAAGTTGATGAAAGCAGCTACAGTCAGTGTTGTAGGGGGATGCAATGGAGTGATCAGAGAAAGCTTTGTTCTACTTTCCAGGGATTTAGGTTAAATGGTATTTATTGTTGCCTGCTGTTGTTGTTGCCTGCTGTTACTGTTTTGAGGATGCCCTCTACTGAGAAAAGAAAACAAACATTCAAACTCTCACTATAAGCATCCCGTTTTCAGTTTTATTCAAGATTGTTTATTATCTTTCTGTTGATTAGTGTGTCTAGTTACCTGATTATTTTTCCCCTTATATTCCAGCTAAATAACATTCTTTAAGGAATTATCTTACATAAAACATGGAAGATGCTTTTTCTACAAATTAATTTCAAAGTACTTTTATAGTGATAGTAGTGATAGTAGGCACAATCTTGATATCAAGAGGTCAGACATATACACATTGAAAAACAAACAAACAAACTTACTTTGTTATTTCACATCATAGAGTATGTCTTAAATGCATGTTCCATACATAGATAGGCATTGGAGACAGTTTTCAATGATGAGATACCAGGGCCTGACACCAAATGCAAACAAAACCCTAGTAACTTTGAAGCACAGGAAGAGTGGTGGCACAAAGTTATTTTCTGTTGTCACCAGTACTGGGAGGGAAGGGAACATATAGGTCAAACTTACTGAGATCTTAATAGGAGCACTACTTTTTTCCAGTTTCTCTTAGAGCATTTTCCTTTTTCATAGTATACGGAAGCTTTTAAATTTAGACCTGCAGGGTAAGAATTCAATTAATATTTCTTACATTAACTAACAATAAAATTATATCTGATGAGGAAAAATTGATCTGAGGCACCCATCCATCAATAAAAGGCATCACTATTAAATTTCCATGGACTCTTATTCCAGTTACATTATTTGTGTATTCATTGCTCATATGAATAGAATTTTGAAGTAATTGAGCAACCTGATGTTTGAAGTGAGAAAGAAAATTAAGTGAAAGGTACATTTGCTGAAAAACATGGTGTTGGTCCCCCTGAAGCTATTCATAAATTCAACCTAAATTTACAGAATAGTATCAAATGGAAGATGGAAAAGAAGAAAGAAAAGAGCAAATTCAAGGGCTGGCATCACATAATTTGTCAGAAGTGTAGTTGTCAGTTTTCTGCCCCAGGAGTCCTCAGCCAAGCTAAATTATGAGACTCGGTTTCGAGTTCTTTCATTTCCTGCCTGCAGGGATTTGACTTCCCAGCTCCTTATCTTCCCAAGGTGAATAAACAAACGAGCAAACTACAAGATGTTCTGCGTGGGGGATACTTTTCCTCCTTATGGCTCTCTTCTCTGGAATAAACAGTTAAAGATTCATTACATCAAACACTTGAACCTCCAGGAGTGTTCATTTTAATTTCCATGCCAAAGAGTTGGTTCTGGTCTTTAAGTTGCTCCTGTCCCAACTATTATTTGTGTGTTATTAACCAAATTGGGTCAATTCTGGATGTTGGTGTAGGTATAGTCCCACCTGGCACACATATGCCTCTACATATTTCTATTTTACATATTTCCTGTTATTAGTGGCTAAAAAACATTGTGTGGTATTTACAGACGCCTTCCTGTTCTGTAAGATCTGTAGCCTATTATATCAAGGAAAATGGGATTGCTATGTTTGAACCTTTTCAAGTCAGTTATTTACTAACGAAATCAGAAAACTTGATGAAGGTAGGCTTTTCCTTTGCCTAGTTTTTAATCATTCCTTTAAAGTGTTCAGTAGGGAATACATCCGGAAGACGTCTTTAGGCTATTCCGTCTTTTCTCATGATACAATTTATAGGTGAGGGGAGAAAAAAAAAAAAAAAAAAAAAAAAAAGAGAGAGAAAAAGAAAAATGTTCATTTTTCTTTTAGACAAGCATTTTAATTTCATACCGTATCCTACTTCTTGCATTTTGCAGTTTTAAGCTCAGGAAACTGTATATTCAGAGAGTCTAAGTCATTTACAAATCTAGTTTAAAAGTTAAAAGTTGCCATCATTTCTTAGATTATGATAAACAAGTCAAGATGTCACCAGCAATCTTAAGTGAGATTGATAACATTCAGTGGTGTGAAAAGTTTTCTTTGACACTTTGAGAAATAACTCTTGGTCTTCCACTCAGAAACAAGAACATGCGCATAGCATAAAAAGCTGATTTGCAGAATTCATTATATCTTCTCTAGAAGATTTCAGTGGTCTTTTCTCCACAGAAATCTGAGTCAAGAAAGGATAACTTAGTCTTTAACTGGCAGGAGTAAGAGCTATAATTTGAGTTATCTGTGGAAAGAACAGGTTAAAATATTGTGAGATGCAACAGAAAGAGGTAAAAATTGTGGGAGAAACAAAAAAGAGAAGTAATACCATAGGAAAGTACAGGCAGTAAATGGCAAGTAAGAAGAAGAATCATTGGAAGCAATCAAGTAAGAATGAAATCTGGGAAAATACATAGATAAGCAATACAAGGTTCAGTACAGTCCCTTTACATGAGGCTAGTAAAGGAGACCTATCTCAAGTCAGTGCCCTCTGTTTGGACATATGCATGTCAAAGAGAAGGGAGGTGTTTCCACTGCACTGCCTAAAATAAGAAAACAAGAGTGTGCCAGGAGACTCCATAAATAAGAAGACTTTCTCTTTTGTGTCTCTGTTGATACTGGTCCTTTAAAACAACACAGATTTTACCACAGTTGCTCCACACAACACTTGTCTTACCAGTATGGAAGATGGTAAACAACATATGTTTTAAATGGTTGAAACTTATGATTTGTCATCATGTTCTTACAGATTTTGAGTTGAAGGAACTGCATTCTTCCATACTACATACTGCAAACTTTCATTCCCTGAAATTTGGAGAAAGAGACAAAATTCACCTGAAACTAAATCTCATAAAAATCACAGATTATGTAAAATGGTACTTATACATGCTTCAGTAGTATTCACTAGATAAATGTAATAGAAAATGATTGCATTTGAATCACATGTAATCTATACTGTTGGTGTACTGCAGAAGAGACGTATTCCTCTTAATATTATTTTTAACCTCACATATTATGCAAAGAGAATGCAGATCTTATTTCCTGTTCTCTGAAGGTAATGTGCTTCCAAGGCTCTGAAGTTCTTCAACTTCTTTTTCAATTGTGAAGACACTTGTTATAAAAATTAAGCAGTGTGCAACAAGCAAAAATGTTTAGTTAGGATCAGACCTGAAGCGTACTAGAGTTAATGGAAATAACCCTTTGATTTGGGGCCCCTGGATTGGTCCTATCAAAACCAAAAATGGTGTATGATTAATTTCTTGAAACACTTGTATTCCGTTTAGTTATGCAAAAAGATGATTAGTTTTAAAGAAACCCTAAGAAAATGCTAGATCTGGAGAAGGATGAGTAGTGTTTGAAGTTCAGGATGTGACCTTTTCCCACTCTGTGTAGATCAGTAATGTTTTCTGGTGTGCATCTGAGCTGTTGGGTAAGGATGTTATATTTGTGTTGGCTGCTCTGTGAACTTTTTAGCTCTGGGAAATCGTGTTGTAGCAAAGTACTCTCTGAAATGAAACTTCCTGAAACTACATGTAACATCTTTCTAAAAGAATTTTTGGTTCATCCAGTCATTCTTAATTATTCATTAAAATGTTGTAAAGTGTTAAAAACACCACTTGGAAGATTAATTGTCTTGTACTTGGGATGGACTGAAGGAACAGTGGACCGTTGTCAGCTTCACATTTTCTCAAAGGAAGTGAAGGCTGCTAAGAGTATAAAAGAGGAGGAGTTAGCAGATTATGATTCCAAAAATAGGTTTATCAGATGCACAGTGACACTTTTCTGACCCTTTGGGATGGAGCTTGGTTTCCATGCTTAGATGAGGTTCTATAAGAGCTGATGTCATGTTCCCAAAGCCAGATCAGGCAGAGAGGCAATGTCTGTATTTTAAAATAAAAGACTCATTTAGAGTGATTTAAGCCCCAAACACATCTCTTCGCCATGCTGTTGAAGGTCAGAGTCCTAGCTCATTAAGAACTATATATGGCCTTTTAAACAAATGCACTTTTTAATTACCAGCAGGCAATTCAGCACAATTTGTTGCTGTCTACAGTACTTTTTATTGCCTAATGGTCTTGCCTCTTTCAAAATTATGCAGCAGATGTAGGACCTGCCACTAGTTTAATTGACTTTTTCTCTTTTTTAATGATGTGCATCTTCTAGAATTTAGCAGAAGTGAATCCAGCTACACGTGGGAAAGGTGACTCCTTGTATCAGTTATGTACACCTATGGGGTAAACATAATGGTGATAGGAGTCCCTGCTGACCCCAAGAGGATCTTTCTGGGTAGAGAACCTGGAGCTGTGACCGATGTACTTGTGTCAGAGAAGAAGTATAAGAGAAGTGTCCTCTGCTGAAGGACAGGAGCTATTGGCTGCTCTGCCCTCTCTTCTGGGACTCTGGAACACACTCTGCCTATTTAGAAACTATTCCTTGCAGAGATTTTTTCTCCCTGCTTTTAAGGTGAAGCTTCTGTACTGGAAAGAATAATCTCAACTGGTCTATTAATTTTAAACATGGTGATAAGGTACCTCCATGGCATGCTGCCTCAGTATTATTCTGAGGCAATTTCAGCAACCATTCAAAAAAACTGCTGGAGAAACGATGTAGTTGTAGGATAATGGTGTATATTCCTGACTGGTTGTGTCATCAATTTCGTCATTATTTTTTAGTTGCATTTTTTTTGTTATTGACTCTTGCAATTTATTAAAAACAAACATCACTTAATGAGCATTCAGATCTTGATTTATTTGATAAGCAAAGTAAAATGTGCAGTCAGGTTTTATGTTCTATTTTAAAATATTTATGGCAGAACAGTTCCATCTGGGATCAAGGCATTATCATCAAAAGTGACATAGACTCACAGATTAAAAAGAGAATAGCTCACAATTCTGAACTATCAAAACATTTAGTTGTCTTTTAGCAAATTTGAGCTTTTTTACCTTGTTGAAAGACAAGAACGGCATGAAACATTTATGCGCAGGTAATTCTTAGGTATAAGAGTTGATTTCTACAAGAAAGCCATGAATGTAATTTGAAAATCACAAAGTAATGCCATGCAGCAGCATCAGGAGGATAAAACAGGATAGGAGGAAGTTCTGTGCTGCAAATTGTTGCACAAAATGTGGACAGTTGCATGAAAACAAAACCGTTCTGACATCCTGAGTACTTGCATTTAAGGACATTTAATTAGAAATACTTATGTGAAGTGTAACTATTCAGCTTTCTGCCATGAATTGACACAAATATTTTACGTTAAATAATAATCAGATAATTACTCACAAATTTAAGTGGTCACAGTGTGGGGCCTGTCCTTGTGCTTCCTTGTAATTCTGAATGACCTACGATACATAAGAACGGAAAGTGCTCTACTAGCTCTTCCTGAAAACAGGGTCTTGCTTAACGTGGGAGTTGGATGGTTTGGTTTTCAGACAAGAGAAGAAAACACAAATCCAAACCAAATCTTGCATTGGTCATATCTGGTTAGAAGAGAGGATAAAACACAGTCATCTTCAAACAGTGATTTCTCCCTCTTGAGCTTAATGGAAAAATGCTTTGTATAGCATCATACTTTTTAGTGACATGTTGTGGATTACAGTTAAGATGAAGTAAAATGGGGATCGTAGATGCTTCCTCTCTTACTGAAAAGGTTACTGGTTTCTATTAAATGTGTCCTATGTAGGTTTACAAAGGAGAATGAGATGAAAGACAAAAAATGCCCTTACGTGATCTGAAAATAAAATCGGGCTTTCTACTATTTGAAAACAGCCCTCTGGTTTTGAAGTCCACCAGCATATGTCAGGTTTCTTGATACTGTGTTGAAACAGGTGTAAGGGGATGGATCATTCCAGTGCTGAAACTGTTAATCTGCAGGATGTAACAAAAAGCAAACATTTTCTGTTAAATGCAGAAATTTGTAGTCTTATAATGTGCATACCTTAAAAATGCCCATGCTTTACATTTCATAAAAAATAATTCTGCCAGTGCAGGAGATTTTTCCCTCCTGACAACCAAGGAGTCTACAGCTGTGAGGAGACATGGGAAAATCCTTTCTCAGGATTGCTGCAGTCTGAAGGAATCCTGGCTACATAACTAATAAATAATATGCATTACTAAGGATGTGTATGATATATATTACAACTTTCCAGCGTGCAGCAGGTGAGAGAAGCTGGGTCTAATGTAAATTCACCAGATTTGGACACCAGTTGTACTGACTTCCATGCCCATCCCAGCATACTTAGAAAAGGAACTGTAGCATTTTCAAAGCATTTACCCTACAGGAGCTGCATAAAGAAATTCAGTCTGTTGGTCTTAATAAAGCTGCTAGCAGTGTTCAGCAAAGGACACAGGAAACTTTTTTTCTGTATATGGACTGTAAATGAAAGTAGAAATTGCTGTTGGCTCATGTTCGTTCGAGTTACAATCATCTCCCGAAGTAAAAAGTAATATGAATGAAATACTGTTCTTGTTAGCGGATACATCTGCAGGCCATTGCTTCTAGCTTCAGCTGTGAAAGTGCTTCCCACGTATTTCTTTTTCCCCTAATGAAGGCACAGCTGTGCATGTAGGGTCCCAAGAAGGAGAGCGATTGTGGAGTTCTAGACTTCCACAGAAACGTAGCTGCCTTTCAAAAGAGTTGTTAGTAGGAAACTTACTTGTAGTGAGATTTAGTGTTGGTGCATGTTGAGGGCATTTTCTGGGGGTAGAAACATGGAAAATCTGCAATGGTTTAGTAAACCTTTGTGTCTTCCAGAATTTTATGATTTTTCTAGTTCATTGCCGCAGTTTCTACTGCTTTTTGATGGCAATTGCTGCATCCTATGGGACTCATTTTTGGGTCTGGCTGGATTATCACTGTGAGAGCTCTGAACAGGAGAACAAGAGCAGCTTTTAACCATGTGTATTCTCCCCCAGCTTGTACGCATACTGCATGGAGCTTCCTCCTAGTCCTACCCTATTCCCCTGAACAGGGAAAAAAGGTAGTTAGCAGGCACGGACCTTACAGATCTTACCAGCTCTCATGCTTGGTAGTGATGTCTGCCTAATGGAGAGATGGACTTCACTCATCTCTGTACTTATCTCAGCTATCTCAGGCTGATTACATGCAGAGAAGTTACTGTGCTGTGATCTCTGTTTGCTGTAACACGTTTGGTCTGAATTTCTGTTCAAGATCTTGCCTCCCCATGTGAAAGCATTATTAATGAAGATGAGAAGTCACTTAGGGCTCTGGAAAATGTGTCAAGGATTTCCAAAGGGGTTTCCAAGGAGCTAACAATGCTGATGTTCAGTGCTGTGAATTCTGCTGGCAAGTAGCTTGGAAATGTTGATCGTAGAGCTAAACACGTACTGGGAAATATATTTCATGCTTTTGGTATAACATAGACAGTATTCTATTCTAAACTGACATATGCTGTAGAAAATGAAGTTTTTATTTTAGCAGGCTCCTAATCGTTGCCTCAGCATCTGAGAAGTCCAGTCATACCTGGAAGCCTGACCATAACTAAGGTTTGCAGTTCCATAACTCCAGTATTTTGAGAACTGTAAGCAGAAAAACGTCAGAATTAGTAATAGCTTGATAATTAAGATTGTATTGATTCTTCTGTGGCTGTACTGTATGTGCTTCTGAAGATCTGATCCTTTAAGGACTTAGTGCAGGTAGATCCTGGTGGGGCTGCTGGCTGGGATTTAGCTGTCAGTCAGAGGCACAGCCTGAGCACTTCCCCTGTTTTGCTCAGACTTTTCCCAGGTGAGCTACTAGTGAGCAAGACCAAGTTAGAGAATTTTAGCACAATCCCTGGTTTTCCTGAGCATTACAAGTAAGACTTTTTTCATTTGTGCCATTTTGAAGAAAGAGACTTGTATCTGAATGTTAAAAATGAAATTTTGGGGGAAAAATATTTCACCGTAAAATCATTAGTGATTTTGTTCTCTTCTAATGGTCATTATCTAACAAATTTGTTAGATTTTGATCAAAACTAGAATCTAAACGGTTTTAAATTTTGCTATGTACAGAAGACTAAAATGTTTATTAAAAGGTCAAAGGTGAGTTTTAAAATCATTTTTATATTTTTTTTTCTTTTTTTTCTTTTTTTTTTTTTTTTTATAAAACATTACAGTAGATCTGCCCTTTTGAATATGAAGGATATAGATTTCAGTGGTCTTGTTTGTTTCCCATGCTGATACATTTAATAAGAGAGTTGCAGAAACCTCAAATAAATCCATGCTGCACACAGAGGAATTAACTTTAAAGCAGGGACAAACAGTAAGTTTTATAATTAGACTCCAGAATTGTGAAAAAAAAAAAATCTTATTTTATTCATTGTGATAGAGATTTAAAATAATGACTCAAAATTAAGATCTTACAAAGCATGAAGTATTCTAAGAATATGAAGGCTCCCTGCATATGGATCAGTGTTGCCTTGTACCTGTGATATTATCACGGCTCCTCTTCTCTTTTGTGGACCCTGCAAAGCAGTTAGTTTGTGAGCTAGGACGACATGGTGTCCAGCCAGGGAATCAGGTGCATCATCACTCTTCTTCGGGTGTCCTCTCCTCATTTGCTTTGAGCAGTTCTGGGGGCAGGAAACAACCAGGGCAGCTGCTATATGAGTGTGACTGGTAGGAACCTTTGGAAACACATCCAATGGTGCCTGGGATTAGTAGTGATGCCATTGTAAAGAAACTTGCTAATTCTTTTTACCTCAGCCCATACAGGTTATTTTTAAAGAGAGGTATGTCATCAGCTGCTGTGTGATTTCTTTTCAGAAAATAGCCTTTTGTGTTCCTTAGAGTTGTCTAAAGATTGGTGTTTTTAGGGTGAAAGCAATGCATACTCTAAAACACATCAGGGTTTGACTTTTTCAATTGTTTTGAAATTAATCGGAATTCATGATATTCCTTCATATTTCTTGTCCAAAAATGTTTTAAAAATAAAATTTGTTATAAAAACTGATCACTCAGTATCTTAAATCAAATGAAGAACTATATTGATGTTCTGGATAGACACAAAATAGCCTAATTAGGCCATATGAAATGGAGTCCTTGGCACATTAGGCAGCTGCCCATCATATTTACCGGCATGTTTGCTGTCATTCGTGCTTCCCTTCCCATTTCCATACCTGCTATGTCAGAAACTGGAATTTTTCTGGCATGAAGAAAACTCTGGCTTTACAGAGGAAAGCAGGTCTGGGTACTGGTGTAATAATTATTACTTGTTCCTAGTCACTTGCCAATTCGTAAGGCAAAACCAGTTGGTTATTACATGGAGTCAAGATCAGTGACTCTATAGGGTACTATACAATAAAATATAAAGTAAAATAATAAGACATTGACAAATTGACTGCTATATTCAGAACAAATAATCAGCTTCTATGAGATTCCATTGATTTGCAAACTAAAAGACAGTAAGTTTGAGGGAAAAAAAAAAGTCACAGACTGCACAGAAGTGCTAACAGTGCTTAGCATTTAAGAAGAGACACAAGTTGAGGAAGAGATTTTAAAGGAATGGTTTAAATATTTGCTTTTTCTCCTTCCTTTAGCAGTTCATGTAATAAGAAAGAATCAATAGCTGTTTGCCTTTTAAGTTCCCATAATCTTTCAGTGGAATGAAAGTTTCAGAATATGTTTCCCCTGTACAGTCAAATGCTTTGTGGATTTATATTGATGAAGATCTGTAGCCTATTTGCAGCAGTGAGATGTGCTCCTTTTAATCCATCCATCTTCCAGCAGTGACAAAAGGTGGCTGTTCTCTTTTTAGTCATAAAGTTAACTTCAAAAAGGAGATGTCAGTGAGTAAAAGAAAGTGATTTTCATCTTTTAATATCACCACAAACCCATTTTTTATTGATAGGTGCCAAAAAGGGTTGCAATCATTTTGCATGGCTTGAAAGCAATGATAGCTTTATTTTGAGCACATTAAATCTGCACTGGTAACTTAAAGAAGGCAGCAATTACCACACAGCTCTTGTTCCTTGCAAGGGGAAGATGATAAAGTTCATAAGTACAAGAGTTACATATTTTAATCATTGACAGGAATACTTAAATCTATCAATCATTTTGTTGTTGTTTGACTAATGTTGTGTTGTTGGGCACAATTTGCCGATACGTTCATGTGTTGCCTGTTATTTTGTCACTGAATTATAACTTCATTTTCCTCTGACCTTGCTCGTCCTTTGCTCACACAATTGTAACGTATGGGTTGTTGAAACCATTTGGATAAAATAAAAGCAAACAATCCAAACTTTAATTTTTCATTCAAACCGCATGGAGCATAAACCTCAGGCTGACAAAACTTCAGCTGATTTTCTGCTGCGGTTGCAGCCATGACCTCTGGCAAAGGACCATGCACAATGGAACAGTCGAGGCATGGTGAGCAGGACAGCTCCTAAATGTCTGGTGGGACATCATTAATCCTCACAAAACCTTTGTTTCGGGAACTGTTGGAATTATGCGTCACCAAAATACATTGTAGGTATAGACACACACACGTATGTATTACTGCTTCAGTAGTTATTTATACCATACTTGATTGGCTTTGGTTAAACTGCAAAGCAACTGGAACACCTTTACCATTCCCATTTGCTGCTATACTTAAAAAGTATAAGATGTGTTTTATTTTAGAGTACTTCAAGCATTAAAAAGATATCCGTGGGGGAATGGCAACAGTTTTGTGCTCTTGTTTTCTGTACCTAGAGGAAAGCTGATGTAATGTTTTGAAAGCAATGATTTGGTGCATACCGAAATTGAATTCAGATCTGCCCTGGAGTTCCAGGTTAATTCTGCACATTGGTGTAATTTTCACCCACTATTCACATTTCACCCTAGCATGGAAGCAGAAGTAGTTGAATGTCTGTCTCAAAAGACTTCACCATAGGTTGCCAATTAAATTTCCTAAGCATTCCTGTATCAGCACTATATCTAAACCTAGACCAAACTAATCAGTCTTCTACTCATAACTATTATTATTATTATGATAATTAAAAAGATAATGGATCTAACAGTTGTGTGATAAGCTTTGCTTTGGGATAGTGGGACCGTATACAAAACAAACAACAAGAAAACATCTTTCTGCTTGTCAAGGGGCTTTGTATGGTTTAAATTGGAAGCACATGAGAGATGAGGAGGCAAGAGACTGTCCTTTCCCATTCCAGTAACCTCCAAGATAATACATTTTTGTGATTACAGAATTCACCTGTTCACCAAGGTTAAAAGCTGTTTGAATAGTTTATCTCTTTAATTTGTATCCTGTTCTGCACCAGGTACGCTAATAAACAGTTCTGTCTAATAGCTCTATCTGGGCGTAAAGGCTTACACAGAAGAGTCCATCCCTAGCCAAAACAGCAAGTTTGTGTCTTTGTTACATCATGTGCTAGCACTAATGATCAGAGCACTGACTCTGTGCCTTAAAAACTCCCACAGCTCCTCACCTTAGGTTTAGATTCAGCTCTAAGCCTGTCATGGAGGATGATTATTATTGTTGCTACTTAACTGCCTTCTCCATCTGTGCATCAATTGAGGGGATATCCTCCCAAACAAAAACAAATCTGGCGGCTGCCTGGAAATTTCAAGCAGCTGTGTCCTATATAGGTAGGGTTTTATGTGTGCTACTGCTGAGAGATCTGCAAAATACACCACCACTGAGACTATTGCCTTGCTCAGGGTGGATTGGGAATGTGATCTGTTAAAGAGAAAATTAACAACACAATGAAAGAAGAATATTTGCTTTTAACAGCTCTTCTTTTATCTTCTCTTCCGTTCTTGTTTGTGCTTTATCTCCTTCATGTTATGGCAGAAGTTATGAATGCTGATGAGTCAATGCAGATCCTTAAGTACTCAGTCTGGGAATCATTTACCTATTTATATAATGCAAGCTCAAGTCAGATGCAGTCCATTTTACACAATTTATTTCCTAAAAGCTGCCTACAGAGTGCTTTGTGTGGCAAGGAGGGCAGTTTGGCATGAACGAGATCTTGTGTATTCCAGCTTTAGCCTATGTGTAACATGCATAAGTCTTCTTGCTTGTAGAAAAGGCACTGAAATGCATGTGTTTCTAAAGCATAATGAGCTGAAGATGAAAATGCAGTACATTGGGTAGGTAAATAAAAATGGGAGAAACAGAAAAGGCTGTGCCAAAGGTCTCAAGAATAACCAAGCGATGAGCTTGGGAATGCTCCTCCTGCCTCACTCTGCATCCTGTGCTCTGGATGTGCTGAAAAAGAGCATGAGACCCCCAAGTCTTGGGTTATGAAAGCACTCGATTCCTGTGGTATTCAAGCTCTGAGTCCAGGTGTTCTACTTTCAACATCTTAACAATATTTGCTCTGTGAGGTCTGTGCAGACTTAGTTTCATTAGGTGCTGTATTTAATTTTACCCTGAGTTATTGCTGGTAGGAGGGCTGGGGCTGCTGTAACAAATTCCCTGCCTTCCATCCCAGGCGTGGATGTGGTTTAGTTTGGGGATGTCTGATAGGTGTTTTATGATTAGGTTATGATGTTTTTGCATGGAAGATTATTTCTGTTCAGTAGTGACCTAAATATTTTTCTTATGTGTTAATAGAAGTGCTTAACACTTTGAAGCAAGAGAGGGGAATAAAGGCATAACCTCCCACTCCAAAGAACTGGTCCTTTGAAGTAGGGTTCTGAAGAAACATCTATGAATACTAGCTTCCTGTCCATGTTTTTGGTTTTGGGGAAGCCAATATTTTTCTCCTGTACTCATCCGTGGAGGATTCAGGTGGCATGGAAGCTGCTGCTCTCCTCCAGGCATCCCATGGTGTGTGTGGGGAGAGCTCAGCAAGTCAGTTCTCAGGTTGCAGCACCTTTTTCTCAAGGGCTTCTCATCATCAGTGTCTGCATTGTCTTCTTGCTTTTTCCCAAAACAAGTTTGAATCTTCTGCATGGAAACCAAATATAAAAGAAATTATTTTCATTATGTTGGTTTTATTTGTTTTCTGACTCAGTCTAATGCACAGGATTATTCTCGCCCAAGTAAATTACACATTAGAAGCAGTACAACAAAGGTATGCACTGTTTCAATGGGAATAAGTTGATATTGGCAAAACTGCATAAATATGAGAGAAGTCCAACTGTGCATGTTAAGAAGACAATAAATGAAAACAGGCTGTTTTCACACAATTTTTAAACAAAACTGTTATTCATTGCCGCACCATCAGTGCTTCCATCCCTTCTTCTGTTTTCTCCACCTCCTCCTTCCCAAATGTAAAGGCTTGATATTGACTTCTGGATGAATAATAATATTCTACAGAAGAAGGGTTTGTGCTTTGTGATTCCAATTCACGTGCTTCCCTAGGAACACTACAACCTGCAAGAGCTATGCCGTCCTGTCCTAGAAGTGGAAGCAGACTTTCTTGATCTTGCACCCCATTGAGCTGAGTAATGAAGGTAGTGGAGAGCAGCCAAAGCATCAAAAGCAGCCACCATCCAGTCTGCTCTCAGATTTGCTTGTTTTTTATTCTTTTTTTTTTTTTTTTAATGCAATACTCAGAAATAATCAAGTGTATTGTTGTAAATATCAGCATGTTATTGCCGTGGATAAGTTGTACTGAAAAAATCTATATTTCATGGAGTCTAAATTGTGCTGAATATCCAGAGGTATTCACTAGCTATTTCTACTGTTCCCGCTGTTCTTATTTTTTATGTACTTGAGTGAAGTCATTTACGATGCTTGAGTCACCAAAATTTAAGGTGACATGACAATCTGTAAAGGCATTTCTGTCTCCCAGAGATACTTAAGTGCTGCAAGAAAAACAGTTAAAAAAAAAAAAAAAAAAAAAAAGAGAATGTTGATGCTGATTTTGTCAATATTCCTCACTATCTGCTATCAAAAAGCAAGTAGCAGTTCAGTGCTTCACACTGACTAGACCTTCTTTGCCCTGAATGATGATCTTTATGATCTTAGAGGGCCTTTCCAACCTAGATGATTCTGTTTCTGTGAGTGACCAAGGTAATCGCGCACTTTGCTCTGGTGCCATGAAGCCAACAGCCTGTCCCCACCTGTCCAGAGTGGCTGCGTTAACCTTGTGAGTGACCCCTGAGGCACGAAGGCAAGAAGAGGGGGGATGTGCTGCTCTAATATTCCATACTGCATAAAATTAGAATCTATTTTAATGATATTCCATTTTTCTTATGTCCACCCCAACGCTTTCTCATATCAGATGTAGTTTCTTTAAGGCCAAGCTGCAGGCTCTTTTCTGCTGCAAATTCGAATGGTTTTTATATGAAGCTGAAACTCCAGAAAGAAAATGAAAAGTGGCTCACTACTGATTGTCTTCTTACATGGGAACAAGTGCAGTCTTCTTCTCAGGCTAAAGGCAAACCATGGGACTGAGGGCACAGGATAAAGGAGACTACCAGCTGCACCCATTGGAGTATGTCTGGCGTCCTGAAGAGAGGACTGATCTAGTAATGGGGCATATTGGCTGGGCTCTTCCAAAAAGAAGAGGGTTTTCCAGTTCATGATCACTGTTCTCAAACTGGATGAGATGCTTGGCATTACTCTCATGTTTGCAGGCAATGCCCACTGGGTGCTACCTGTATATCAACCATCACCCAGAGCTTGATGAATGCTTCTCAAGGTTGGGCAATATATTGTATTACAATAGGCTTTAAATTTTCATGCTGGTTACAAAGCAGGTCTGTATACTTGAATCACAAGGAAATTCCAGTGTCTCTCCTAGCCATGCATTTGATTTCTGCACTCTTCTTATGTTCAGAAGTGACATGCTTTAACCAGGTGGAGAGCGGGCATGTGTGGAAAGAGATGCAAGGACCTATACATGAAGCTAGTTTTGTCTGGAGGTTGTAGTTGTCATTTCCACAGCACTACCCAGGACACTTAGCCATGTACATTGCTACTGAAGCAGATGGCTACATTCCTGCTAGCCTTAATGCATAATTTTGATTATCAGTTAAATCGAAGTCCACATAACAGACTCCTGATATTCCCCTTAATCTCTTCAACCATTGAACTCCAAAGTGGATTTGACTAAACAGAGCCCATTGATATATACTGTCACTTAGTCCTGACTGCACTGTAGATAAACGCTCTGCCCAGGCCTCTTTATCTCTACCATTATCTTTGTACCACTTCAAGACACCTCAAGTATACCTCAATGCTACAGTCCCTGTGACTGTACATGACCATAGTCACTTCTACTATTAGTCACTATTAGTCCTACTATTACTCCTTCAGTATCCTCTTTACCTCCTGGGAGTGTTCTAGTTTCACTGTTTTCTTTTTATTTTCTAACCCCTTCCAGTTGTATCCTAACACCCTGATCATATCTCTTGACCTCCCAAAAATGCGTACATGGGTTGGCCAGGTTCCCTTGTCCAGCCTGTGACCTAGGCAGTTACTGCTCCATTTCCTACCCCTAGTACTTCACCACTCCTTGTTTGCAATTTATCTTTAAAATATATATATATATTTCTGTTGCTGGGTGTTCAAACTCACACTGAAATTACATGCATTCTCATATTTTCTAGTGAATATTCCCAACTTAAATATCCCCAAGCCCATTTTGTCTGTGAAGTTTACTTTTTTTCCTGCTTTTTAAGATCATCCTCTTCAAGTTCTCCCTCCTTTTTCTTGATGAACTCTAATGTTTCATAGCTAAGTACTTCCAGACTGTAATCCACTGAAGGATAATTAATAGAAATCTATCTCCATTTAATCATCTTTGGAGCCTTTCCTTCTTAGGTTATTCTCAGTAGTCTTTCATTAACTACCACCAGTTTCTCTTCTCATACTGTAAATTTAAAAAAGTTGTGAAAACAGCAGAATTCTTCCTAAAAAACTGCCCTATTCACTTCAAGGAAACTTGTAAGCCTTTTGCCTTTGTCTTCTCTCCTCCAGTTTCTAAAATTGCCAATGACCGAGGAGATCAGATGGACCTGAAGAAGGGCTGTAGGTGTCAGCTGTATGGCTGCTGTCACACCGACACCTTCAGTCTGACAGGCTGCCAACTGTTCTCTCTTGAGCTGGGGGGACAGAAATGGGGTGCTTGCCTGCTTGAAATCAGTTCTGTTTTCAACCTCTGCAATGAATTTTAAAAGCAGAAGATATTTTTGCCAGTGGTCTTTTCTATATGAGTGCATAAAAGCATGGGTAATGATGCCTTGGGTTAATAACCACCACTTGGGAACCTTTTTCTACTGTTGTTCCAAATTAAATCCTTTATATGAGAAATCATTTAATTTTTTCTTTATTGTGGATTCATTTTATCCCATACATTCCTATACCATTTTCTTCTTCACTGCTTTCCTCCTGATATACTTCACATTTCATTTTGATCAGCTTTGCTTCATGTTCTGGAATTTTTTCATGTCCATGACAATCAATTAGTGATACTGGGTGCACTTGGGAGCCAGCAATGGTGGTAGAATCATTCAGAGAGACAGCAAATACTCATTTAATGCAGACGATAATGTTAAAAAACAGATTAAGTTTATATACTTTGGTTGTTGAACTAAGGCTTAGACACTTGCAAAAATTTCCATTTAAATTCTGTTTTCATCCCCATTAGTGTGTAATAAATAAATACTACAACAGTGAAGAGACTGACAGAATTAAAAAAAATAATAATCCTGCATAGAAATATTTTATCACCTCTGTTTCTTTTTTTTTTTTTTTTGTCCTAAATTCTGTTTAACAGGTATATGAACTAAATTTAGTTCATTTCACCACAGCTCTAACAGATGTAACACTTTTGACAAGTGTCACCCAGCCAAAATTCAATGTGTATTAGTTATTTTAATGTAATTTTATTGATTAAAGATGCAAATGGTAATTATAGACATATCTTATGAATCAATAGATTAAAATAATAGTGTCTTCCCAAGCTCCTCCTTCTTTCCTTTCCTTAGGTTTTATAGTTTATCCATGCATTGATTAAAATAAATTATACACATGAAGACTCCAACAGATAGAAAACAAATCTGCAATGCTCTCGATGATTCATACATTTTATCAGAATTCAAATCCAAATTTTCGGCAACTTTGAATCAATGTAATTGATTTTACTAGATTATTTTAATTATGCTTAGGAGAACTGTCTTCTGAACCTAATGAAACAAGCCTTTCTTAGATGAGTTCACCAGTAAAATACAGTCAGATTAACAAATTCATGTCCCTGTTTATGCAATTGAGATCTAGATGGACAGGCTTTACTACATGTTTTACAGTATTCAAGATAGGAGCTTTATGTACTTAGAAGATCAATGTATAAATATTTTAGACTGACAGCAGAGCCTCTGAGCACCTGGGATTTTGGTTGAAAGAACTGGATGTACACGTTGTTCTTTCTATACTGACTTCTGGAAATGCATATAATGGTAAAATAGACTGCAATATTCAGCTGATTTTATTTGACATTTTCCTTAAAATTCTTAATAGAATTCCACACAGAGATAGACTAATTGTTTCAGCAAAGTTTAAATTTATGATGAAGAGAATACACTTTTTTGCCAAAGCACATCAGCACACAAAGGAGACAGCAAATTCCAGAATATGGAATGTATTAGGATAATGGTATTTATTTACTGACTGCCCAGTCTAGAGACAGCTACAGTGCAAAGGGTCATGTTAATATTCTGATGCTACTTTTTGAGATTTCAGAGAGGTTTCTGTCCTATTTTAGAATGGATCCAGGACTTAATTTTTCTTCCCCCACAAAACACAGGAAAATAGGGATACCCTGAGATATCAATATACCTGAATTAAACACTCTCATTGGCCAGATTCAGGTTATAGTCAGACCACGGTTCCAAAAAAAACAGCCAAAAGGATGTCAAACAATACTGTTATTTCCAATTTCTAGATAAAGAACAAAACCAAAAGAGTTTAAGTGACTTAGCTGTTGCCTCACCAAGAAATAAAACAAAATTGTAAAATGTGTATTATTATAGTTCTGCAAAAGTAGCATTCTTGCTGACTTAATTTTGTATTGGTGTCAATGGAAGTGATCACTGGGTTAATTCTAAATACAGTTTTGCTGACTTGCCCAAACTATACAGTCATATATTACC
Source organism: Aythya ferina (assembly GCF_964211825.1). Lineage (NCBI taxonomy): Eukaryota > Metazoa > Chordata > Aves > Anseriformes > Anatidae > Aythya > Aythya ferina. Next base: position 36,817,078 of record NC_140303.1, on the reverse strand, counting down.
ATAACAATTTATACATGCTGACAAAGTGGATGGTTTTATACTCCTGAGGATGAAGTTTTAAAAATGTGTTATTATTTATACCAACATATTAAGTGACAAGCAAATTCACTAAATATAAAAGCATAGTCTAAAATTCCTCAGAGCTTTTCTTGCCTGAGTGACCAGATAGTGAGTTTTTATGTATCATTTCAGGTCCAGTTAGAGAACTTGTCTTAATAAATCTCTTCAGCATCTAGCCAGGTGATAAAACTCATGTCAAACATGACTATGTTGTTTATCATTTTATGTACAACTTTGTGCACATTCCCACTCCTTCTACTACTGCTAGATCTAAGTAGACAAATATGATATATAGATATATATCTTGTGAAAGAGTACTGATCAATATGTCTTCCAGTGCTTGAAAATAGAGATTTCAGGTTAACAAACTGATGGAACTCCACTGATCTTTGGGAAGAAGAAAACTTAATTGTTGCATAGACAGTGACTTTCCCCTGGAAAAGCAGTAGAACGGAGGGATTCTCAGATTATCAGAATGTCTTTTACTAGACTGTTAAGTATCAATTAGTATAAAGCATTGTCAAGAAGTTTCCATCCAAGTGTGTTTTCCTATTTTAAGCGCATTATATTACTGAACACTGCAGAAAAATAAAAAGACCTGTAAGTATGGAAAAAGTACAAATAAATATATAAAAAGAAATGGGGGTGATCTACCTTCCCATTCCAAGGTAAGTAATATTTTTTCCGTTCTTGACAAGTGGTACCAGATACCAACATTTTGTGGCTTGATTCCAGATGAGAAAAACTGATTGCTACACAGCCAGAAGTTTATGCTCTCCATGTAATGAGTATATTTTACACTACATATATTAGTCTCTGAAACAAAGAAGCCAGAAGCAGCCCACATGGGAAAATGCCTCTTGGAGAACGTAAACGAGAGATCCCAGGAGATACTCATGCTCCATTATTGATTCCAGTTAGAGAAATAAAGATGGACAGAAAACTTTCAAATTAATTGTCAGAGCTTTCTCAAAGATTCTCTATCACAAAAGCAACAAAATAGCATTTTCTTTTACAACTAAAACCTTGCTCATCTTAGAAAAAAAGAAAAAAAAGAAAAAAAAAGAAAAAATCATTATCAGTTAAATCTTAAAATGTTTAACAGTGCCATCTGGTGACCTCTGCCATAACAACAACAGTATATTTCAGAGCATCTTTCTGTTAAGCATCTGAAAGGACTGCACAAACAAATGAATATTCCTGATTAAAAAAAAAAAAAGTGCTTAGGGAAAACATGAGACATTTGGGGAAAACCTGAGACATTTATTATTTCTCTTTGTCTTTGTTTACTCTTCAGCTTCCAAAACTGAGATAAGCTGATTCATGAACTCATATTTTCCTTCTAATGGTAACACAATTGAAATAACACCTTTGTAATATTTTTATAGTTATAAACCTACATGTAGAAGGACATAAATGATTAATGCTTGGTAGCCAGACATCAACACAATTAGTACTCTCTAAATGAAAGTTTTCTATGAACTGTGGTATGATTTCAGGTGGTTTCTAAAGACATAACACTTATGATGATCCCATATCCAGTGATGAACCTTTGCTGTGAGAATTTCCCATCTTTTCTTATCAAAATTGATATTTTTAATACGATTTATTGTAAAATTGTTAATGTTTCAATGCCATTTTCCCCAGTGAAAAGACAGATATAATTATATTATTCATCCTTGCCTATTTTTTGCATTGAATTTTAAATGTTGGAGGGCCAGGGCTCTCTCTCTGAATGTAAGCTGGGGGAATCTCATTGTTGGTCTCTGGAGACTGCTAGTAGTAAAGCAAACTATCAGAAATATATTAGTTTTAGTTAAAAAAAAAATGCATTTGAATTTAAATTTTGAAAATGGTTTAATAAGAGGGGTAATTAACAATGACATTCAATGTTGTTTTTCCTTCACGGTTACGAAATCAGTGCAAGAATACTCCTCCTCGCAGAAATTAAGTGATTGAAGTGGTTTAGAGAGGTGTCCTCAAGTACCTACAAATATGACATAAAGAAGCTGTTCATTGACCGTGGGAATACCTTTCTCAGACAGACGCGGGACTCCTGCTAAGCTCTGAGACTCTCAGTAGTCATCTGCACGCAGCATGCCTTGACATATAGAATAGACCCAGGTAAATGAGCAGAAATAGAAAACCTGCAAACAGTTTAGGTGTGATATACTTGTATTTTGTCTCATAAATATGCACTTGTCAGTTTAATTATAGGAAAAATGAATAAGTGAAAACCAGACCCATGCGATGGGAGACATTTCACTGCACATTTACCTCAATGCTAAACCATTTGCACTCATCTCTTTTAGTGATAATATTTCTTCATTTTCTTATTTCAGTTGACTCCTCACTAAGTAATTATTGCACAGCCCGCTCCACCCATCCATCAGTTCTTTGTCATACATTTTTTTCAAAACTCAACTTTGACATTTTATACCCTTTCTGAATTTCAAATTTAATGTGATGCTCAGGTCTGGAGATTGTGGGAGTGTATTTGTTTGCATAGTACGTTTGACTGCTGAATTGCACAATATATTGTTTGAAAGCATTATTTTCCTGCACATGAATGCTGCATGTAACTGAGCTTTCTAAAGGTCTAAAGCCTTGTAGGGAATAAATCTACTGGTCTGGTTTGAATTTTGAAAAGTAGTGCTTTTTTTCTGGAAAACAGAGGTTGGTAATAGCCAGGACTTGGTGAATGTTTTGGAGATTTTTCCACTGAAATTTCATTTTATACTGAATAATGCAAACATGATAATAAATTTTCATCACATCCTGAGGTACAAAAAGCTTGGAGTGAGGTCCTTAGCTTTAACTAAAATGTCTGTGTTTAAATCATTTCATCAAGAAATATGAAACATTGGTTCAAATTCTGTCTCCTTGGGCCAATGTGAACATCTCCCTGCATCACTTAACACAATTTATTCAATCATCATGCTACAAGATATCTTGAGTGGGCAGCTCTCAACTTTTGTTAACATTGATTTGTCATTAAAATACCATGATATCCCTAAGTGAAAAACATGGAGCCCAGGAGTAAATTTCTGGAGGAGGAGCACTGAGTTCTAGAATATATTTTTTCTTTTGTCATTTTGTTGAAATGTACTTAAGTTCTCAAAGCAGTAATGTTTTTTTTAAATGAACTTGCCTGATATCAGTTTTGGAAGTCTTTGCTAAAGTGTGATGCAAACCATGAATTGTTGAATGAATCAAGAGTGAAACAGGGAGGGACTTCATTGGATAAACCAACTGACACCAGATAGGTCTTCTGAGGTGAAATAGTGACTGAAGGGGTATCTTCAGACAACACAGTTTTCCTTTCTGCATTTTCTTTCTAAAGAGAATGATGCAGTAAGAGGCTAAATTTTGCTACTGGCATTAAACAGTTGGGAGAAGTCAGTTCAAAGGAAATGATAATGTTTCAAAATACACAGTGAGATTAAGGGAATACGCAGAGATGTAATCAAGGTACAGAAGAATGCTAATTCTGAAGCTAAAGTAATAGTCAAACTACAGTAAGGGTGTAAAATCAGTCAGTAAATTTCTGCAATCTGTAGCATCAAATTTATGAGCTTGAGTGATTTGTTGGCTTCCTTCTTCTCCCCCACACTCCCTCAGAAACTTTACCATATTAAGATTTTTAAAATAATGAGACATGAAAAGTCTTAGACCTTCCAACTACTTCTGAAGATCTGAGAGTTTTGCTCTAAAAATGCTCCTTTGAGCCAAGAGTGTTGGCTGCGGTGTTCCTTTGAGGTACTTCTGAAGTTTATCAACCTCAGTTTAGGTATCAAGCCTGGTTTAAGTATCAACAGCACTGATGGAAGTGACAGGGTAGGAACTAAGTAACTAGTGCTAAGGAAACTAAATAAAAATAAAAGCTCCATGTTAAAGCATGAGGTAGGAAGGGGGTGACATTACAGTCTTGAATGTCTTCCTTTCGGTTATTGATTATCCCTATGGATAGCCGGGGAAATTCTAGAATAGGATTATCAAAACATTAGGAAAAATAGTAGGGAATGCAAAGTTCATAGTATGCAGAGAGTTGGCTAGACATCTACTAAGTTAGTTTTGTTTCTCTTTATTTGCTTTCAATCATGAAAGATCTTTAACAGATCTTAGGCAAGTATTAGACTAACAGTGACGTATGTTTATTTTTTATTTGATGGAAATTCAGATACCAGATTAAAACAAATTCCACGAAAGATCTCTACCTGCTGCATTGTGTCAACTGTAAAGAAAAAATAAGTACTGTGTTTACAATGTATATCTGCATATATGTGGTTGCCTCATCAACAAAGTTATGCAATGAGCGGAGTTTCTGACCACTTCATTTGACCACTTGTGCATTCATTAAATGCAAAGCTATATGCCAGTATATTAGTATCCACTCTATAGATCCTGCAGACTGCCAGAGAATCAAGGCTCCATTAAGAGAGAGGTTCAAGGACTAAACATAAGTGTCTGAAAACATTTTATGTGCTGTGCATAATAGCACTCTGGAGCTGTTACTCCACATAGGCATGCGTCTCCCACAGATCCTGTGTCAGGTGAGCCAGCCCTACACAAGGGCTGTAATTTGTTTTGGAGATATGTTGTTATAACAGAAACCATTTGCTTGAACTCTCTTGATCTGTAGCTAGTCTCAATGAGGCACTGATGTCTCTTCTTTCACAGATCGATGTGTGTAGCTCATTTGCTTGACCAAATACTTTTATATTTGTGATATTACAGCATTTATGTACAATTAAACATCTCCATTTAATACATGCTATTTCTTACCTAAAAAAATGCATACCAGGTGTTGTTTGAATCTCCTGAACATACAAGCCTGGACTGGCTTCCAATTTTGGCATATAAAGAATGATTTCAAGTATTGACTCCATTAGTTGTGCTTCTTGATCCTTACCAAGAAGTGCAAAACATGTAAAATGAAGGAAGAAACACCTAAATATGTCACATCAAGAAAGTAAGGTGGGAAGAAGACTTTTTCCTGCATATTTTTCACACTTTTTTTTTTTTTTTTTTTGTAAAATATTAAAATATGTGAAATAATATGCTCTGTGGTACTCCTAAAAAACATTTAACAAATATATTGGTCTGTTGTGAGTGCACTTGTTACATTTTATTGTTCAATCAATTTCTTGTCATACTGCATGACGCACATGCATCACAGATCACACAATTGATATATGCTCCTATTCATCTGATGTGCCACATATATCACTTCAGATAGTGACACAATATTTTAAAGATTTGACAGAACCAGTTCAGCCAGAATTGTTTTCCTTTTCTCCTGCTGAGATGATTCTGTGGAGAGGTTGTTGGTAGGTCAAAATTTTGTGGTTCGTAAGAAAAAGGTGCAAGTAATAAGTGACCCTTCACATAATTGACCTTGACATCAAAATCATTGTGTGTAGATAATCAATAGAAGCAGTACGGGAAAACATACTCATCATACTGGAACAGAGAAACTATGCTTAACCTAAAACCTCTCACAACAAAGAAACAATCAAGTATATTGCATTCTAGAGAGTGGTGTATGACTAAGCTGGACAGTACCAGTCTGAAGATACCTGAAATGTTCTATGAAATACCCAGACAAACTTTTGAACAGACATTGAATAGAAAAGCTCCAGACAGCTCTTCTCTTTAACACAGAAATTTTCCAGGCTGCTGATTTGACCTTTATGTTGTGTAAGAGAAGCATATAATTTTTCAGAAGTGCATAACACAACTGAAATGTGATCTCCTTTACAAAGTAGTATTTAGTCATGGGAACTCTCTGGAGAACCTTGCTGTAGTAAATACATATTTTAGGCTAGATACAGCTAAACTTAGGGAGTAGGCTATTAGGGGTTCATTTCCTTTACACGAGTCGAACATAAAACATTGGAACTTAAAAGCTTCAACAGTTAGGACTTCAGCCACTAACTTATATATGCATTGTGAATGCTCACTGGCTTCCAATTCTTTTGGGGTCCAGGGGAAGAAATATTGCATTTACTAGTGAGAAATTTCCATCTGCTTTATTTTTTTATCATTTTTTTTCTCCTTTTATTGCCTTTCAAATATACCACACCTTTGCCTATTTTATTTCAAGATTCTGGTCTTTCTTAAGTGACCTCTTTATCATGCTTGGACTGGGCAGGTAAGATGCTGCTCCCTGTCCTCGTACTGCTGTTGAATGTCGGTTCCTGTGAAATTCAGTGCATTCATCTGTTGCTGTACATTTCTTAAAATTATCAACTATGGCCTTTTTGGAAGATAAAGTCAAGGAATTTATAACATTGCTGAATAAGTCATGAAAATAGTTGTAATAAACACTGTGTATTACTAAGAACATATAAACACGGCAAGGCAAACTTACCTGACTGTAGTTTATACAACTCTTACAGATCTTTGTACATTCTGAGCTTGCCCCATGTATCGTATTTTGAGATGCTGGTCTAGCATCTCACCAGTTTCCTAGTCTATGCAGTGCAGTACCACCCTGCCTATATGATACACGGGATGAAAGCATCTTGTCACCAGGTCAGAGAACGGTACCCAACGGAAGTTTGTCATAAATGTTCACATCAGTGAGATTTATGAGCTGATAATCAGATCTTAGCTAAAAGAGATATTTCAGTTGACTTCATCTTTCATTTAAGAAGATTTAAAAGAAGCTTGGCTGAACTGTGCAGTTTTAAAAAATTTAAAACTTGATTAAATGCTTTTATCCATTAGGAATTACAATTCTAACAGAAGTTTTGTATATTTTTATGGCTGATTTTGTCATAATGCCAAAACTTTGGAAATTTAAAAATATATTTATTTTCAGCACATAAAATATCTACTTTCTGTTAACCAGAAAATCAATAATTTAACAGTATTTGCCTTTTTTATAAAAGGCAGAGGCCTTAATCCTCGGCACTGGCGTGTCTGGCCATACACCATTCTACAGAATCTGTATTTTCATTTATTGGGAAGATGTTCTTCCTCACAGCTTATGTTCACAGTGCAGATTAGCTTTTTGCCATATTATTCACACATCTTTCATACATTTGAAAGGTTTTAGGATGCAACAGAAAATTACTTATTGCATGATATAACAAGGTGATGGGACAGGTCATACACTGTCACTGCCATTAGCCTTTTCAACATGTCTGGGTTCAAAAGCCATCACTTTAAATTACAACAGGCCTTGGCTTGCTCTGAAAGTAATCTCTGCCTCTCGTTTGGATCTACTTGCAGTTGCCAATCTCTTCTTTTTATGTGGTTTAGAAAACCAGGTTTAACCTGTTGTATCTAGGATGTTAATGAATACAAATCCTTTAAAATGATGTTGACCCTATTGAGATGTTTAACTTTAAAGAAATTCAAGCAGGGCAATTTAGGTGCTTGAGACACATGGTTAATTAGAAACTTTCCTGGCAAACCTAAGTGGATTGAATTGTGGGAATGATGATGTAAATAAGTTGCTGTATAACACTAAAAAGTTATTTGAGTTGTTGGTTAGGAAACAGAATAAATGTAAGAAATTGTGTGGATATGTTAATGATACAGGAAGCATTGGTACTAATTGGTCTGTATATAAATGTATATAAATCACCCATATAACCAATAAAACTAAGACACCATAATACATCAGTAAGTACAGGCAAGAAGTCTGTGGAAAACCAATTCATTCAGCTACTAAATTCAACCTACTAATGCTTGCTCCCTTGGAGCACATACTGAATGAAGTTTGGGTGTTTTGTTTTGTTTTGTTTTTTTTTTTTTTAACTATATGAAAGCTTACAAAACGGTCCAAGGCTCAATTATACCTTTGATAAATGAGCAAAAGGCCTGGAAATCTCATCCTTCTTTACTAAACTCTCAAGCAGATCCTCAGAGGTGTACTTTTTTTTTTCTTTTTTTTTTTTCTTCTTCTTCCAGTTTCAGTGTTTCAGTGTTTGGCTGGACCAATTAAGTTTGTCTTTATTGAACACTTGACTTGCCCATTTGAAGGGAAGTGCCCTCTTCTTGTGATTTCTTCTCTCTCAGTACTTATTAAAGCTTCTACTTCAGGTTTGCACCAGTGTTTCCTACTTTACCATTTTCTGCCTGTTAAATAATTCAGCAAGCAATGATAGGTATGGCATTTCTCCTCCAGATCCACAAGAATTGTAACTGCTAATATTCCCCCGGGCTGTCTTAGCGTGTCTGATCTGATAACTATTAAGTCTCAGCAAATATCTACTATTCCTGAATATAATTGCTTTACTAACATTATTATTACTTGACAGTAAGCAAAGAAAAACAGAGGTCCAGAGGTAAACAACACTTACAGACTGGTGCCTCTGAGCTGTGTTCCTCCTTGCATCTCATAATGCGAAAGTGACTTTCAGCTGCTGCTTGTGTTTGTTGTTCCTGGCTTTGCAACAAACTGGTCTTCTTAGCAGTTGTGGTGCATTTGAGTTGTACAGCCAGTCTCTTTTTTCTGTCAGCACGTAGTTAAATTAGCCACACAATTAAAAATAATAACAAATAATAAATAAATAAATAAATAAATAATAATAACTAATAATAATAATAATAATAATAATAATAATAATAATGGCAGAAAAACAGGTGCAGAAAAGGGATTGGTGAAATGAAATTCCTGGTGCCAGTATACCTGGAACAACCATCAGTTTGTGATGTTCACCAGGCACTGGTCGTCAGAAACTGGGAAGATAAACCAGAGGAAAGGTGGCTCTGTAAATGTCTTGTTGATAGTATATTTCCCTAAGCATCATCTTCTGGCCGTTTTCAGAAACAGGACACTAAGCCTACATGCTGTTACTTATAGCCCTCTGAGCTTTTCTTCCATAGTTGTTTCACTACTTTTTGTTTTTCTTGTTTTACAAACTGGTATAATTTGGTCAGGAATGTCATGGAGCAGATGAGAACCTACTGTCCCACGGACATCTTAGGCATCAGGATGGACTGTGGACTATTGCAAACAGCTTTCCTTCCCTGTCCTAGCTGGTGCTTCCTTCCTTAGTTATCACTGCGAGTTCCATGACAGATTTCATCGCAGCTATAGGCCATTTCTTGTTTATCCTAGAAGCAGCTAATCTGTTACGCCAAGAGGACAAGTCTCCAAAGGCTTTCCCTCAGCTTGGGTAGTTTCTTCTTTGTGTCTCCTTTTAGCTTTCAAGCATACCTTGCCCACCTCTGACTCATTGCTAGAATAAAGCTTCGTAAAAAGCCCAGGCTTTAACTGGGATAACTGAATGTCATCAGTGATACAAGTTCTTCAGCATCATCAGTTGGTTGCTGGAAGTAGGGTTGGGCTGCTTTTCTGTCAGTATACCAAGTACTACCAAACAAGCAAGCTGCAGTCTTCCCATTCCTCTCTCAGTGCTCAAGTCCTTTTTGTGGTTCTTTTCTATTAAGAAATTTCAAGTTTCCTTTAACTTTTCTAACCCATGTAATATGAAATATATTTTTGTCAGTAGTAATTGCATTACTAGTCACTTCATCCTGATTCGTCTTGCCATTGCGAGACAAATGGACTTCATAATCTGTCTAGACAGTCTGGTTGTTACTTTAACAGATGTTTGATCTCCAGAAGCAAGACATCCCTCAGCTGTTTTCTTGAAGCCTTTCAGACACTGCTTTAATTCATTTTTATGTGTCCAGCCCTTGTTTTAAATCACATTTTTCATTTTCTGAGACATCAATGAGCTATGAAAGTATCCACACTGTTTGTTCCAGCATGGATTAACAGGAGGACCAGTTCCTACCTACTTGCCCTGGTAACTAAATTCTGTCTATAACCTTTACACAATACTTTTTTTTTTTTTTTTTTTTTTTTTGGAAGCAGTTAACCAAATTCAGGTTCTTGGAGATTGTTTTAGGCAGGAAGAAAAAAAAATATGATTCTGTAGTCATGTTTCTTTACACTATCCTATGTAGTCACAGAGAATATGCTGCGCTATTTTCCCTTACCCAGGAATTACAACAGACGATGTCTCTGGCTCACCGGCACTCAGCCAGGAGCTTTGCTTCGTATTTTTTTTTCTGAGGACAGAGCTTCCAGAACCTCCTTGGCTGCACCCCAGGCTAATTTGCAGCTTTCTTTGACTGCTTCACTGGTCTTTCTATTTCTCTCTCATTAATGGAAAAACGGTCACAAAATAATATTCAGTGAGATTCCTCTTCCCACATGTCCTGTGCATATCCAATCAAGCTGAATAGTGGTGGTTGCCAAAGTTTTATGGAAGTCTCAAATTGTTTCAGCTACCTGGTTCCATAAAGGAGCTTACTGGCTTCTTACAAGTATCTTTAATGAATTCACACAGACAGATAATTCTAAGACCCATCATCCACTCAAGAAGCAGAACATCGCAAGCTTATAATCAAAGCAGTCCACTTTTGGATTATTGACTGTTTAACGCCGCTATAAATAGGCTGCAGATGAAGAATTGTTCAAAGAAATTAGAGAATGATCTAAAACAAAACAGTGAGTATGGAGTGTTGAGAAGCCAAAAGAATTACTGAGCTTCATTTTTGCTATAAATTTGCCAGAGATTTTTTTTTTTTCATATAATTTTAGATAGAGAAATGGGGGAAGAGCTTATTAAAAAAATAATAATAATTCACTGAATATTTCATCTCCAGTAGTATTCCCCTGTTTTTTTCTTTGAAGTTTTAGCATATCTTTTTCTTTCTGGGTATTTTTCTTCTCTGAAAACAATGTATGCATCCCCATTTCTTTAACCGGAGTTGTGTACATGAAGATTTTCCTAATTCATTTTGTAATTGAGTATTTTTGCACAATTTCAGTTACCTAGTAATGTTCTTAACATATTCTGTTTGTATATATACAAATATATATTCTCAATATTAGGATTAGCTTAATATTGTGGAATTTGTAATTACACAGTCTGTAAAGAAGGATAGTCTCCAGGCAGCTATTCTTTATAAAACTATGGTTCTGGTGTTGTAATAATTAAATCTGGAGTTAATTAAATATGGGTTGAATCCATTCTTTGAAAGTTCCTGCCTTCCAAGTTAAAAGCTTTCTGAATTTATGTGTGCATATTTTCTTACCTATAGGTAAGAATGCATACCTGTATATCCATATCTTTATTTCCCTCCTGTTTTCCTTGGTTTCTGGACAGACTAAAGACTTGTGAAAAATATTAAAACAGTAATGTTTGGAACAGAGAGGTGCATGTTTTATTCATATAGAGAGCTGTTTAGGTCCTGTAACAAAGCCAATAAATACTATATACATTGGTAGCAGAGGATGCCTTCTTTTATTCCCTCTCAGATCCATATCTTTTTCTGTTCTTAACATTGCTCCTTGCTCCTCCCTGTCGATCCCAGCCACAACCACAATGGTTACTTGTGTATTGAGATTTTTCCCTTTTTACTTTCACTCAGACTCCAGATCTGAGAGGCTGGTGTTTGACTCTTTTGCCCCTGAGGCTGGAAGAGTACCAGAGCAGGACGAACCTCTGTGAATACAATGATGTATCTATTTCATATCTTACTCTCCAATGACATTGCAGAAAGATTGCAGACCACTGCAATACACAGAATCTTAGCAGTTGAAGTGAAAATGCTTTTTGGTACATTCAAACCTTCTAGTGCCTTTAGTGACAAGAATGCTTAGGGAAACATAGATTTAAAAATAAGATTACAGAAAATTTTGCTTTAGATGCAGAAATCGAATATTCACTTCAGAAAATAATTATAGTTACTGCAACCATCCAAACGTACAAGAGAAACGTAATGTGTGATCTGTGGTTTCAGACAATTAGCTCAGCCTGTGAGAGCTGAATATCAAATGCCTCCGAGAATTCCTTACAAAGCTGGAAAATACAGACCAAGGATTGTTTATGGAAATAGTTTACAGGTTATTTTTAAAGGCAACAATGAAAAAAAAAAAAAAAGGGCAAAAAAAAATGGCAATCTTCTGAGAAGAAAAAAAATAGATCTTAAATCATCTAGTAAATTGTTAATTATTTATCCATCTCTGCCTGGGAGTTCAAGTAAGAGTAATTGGTTGGTCCCTAATGAGATGCTGTGGAGATTCACGTTTTCCCTGTTGAGTTGATAAAAATCAAATTAGAGAACCTCTGCATATGTCTGTCAGTGTCGGGTGTGCAGCTAGGCTAATTTCGGCTCTGCGCAGGGGAGGTCTGCTAGGGCAGCAGGAGGGGCAGCGAAGGTTGGGAGCAGGAGGAGGTGCTAAATTGGTGCCCGTCTTCTTCTTCTATTTTGATAGAAGTGCAAATTGGATACTTACTAGCTGAATTAATGGCTGGTCTCCAAACAGAGGAAGTGTCATTGATGTGTGCCTTCCATGTTTCCAAAGTATCACTAAGAAAAAAAATGTAAAAGTAGATTTAACTGTTAGTGGAAGTGGGAATAAAAAAATGCATTTCTACAGAAAATTACAGTGCAACATAAGGGAGGAGCTGTAGTTCGGATTCACACATAAGAACTCGGTGTTATATTGAGGTGTGCTTTTCTTTAAGTTACTGTGCTTTACCCCAGTGCAAATTATCTTCAAGCTGTGCTACAGGAAATCAAAACAAAACAAAACAAAGCTAGGATTTAAACTACCTCAGATAAACCCACTTTTTATTCAGTGTATACTTTTGATTGTAAGAAAATAGTATTTTTTTAATAAATTTTAAACCCACAAACATTAAGCATCTTATGTCATTAATATTTTGCAGTGTGCATCTCACAAATGACAGTTGACTGGGGAATGTTACCTATATAGTTTCTTAATCTTCCTTCATTGCTGTCCTTGTCTTTAGCTGTTATATGTCAATGATTGGTACTGCCACAGTGACTACATACTCTTTAGTAATACTTTCTGAATTCAGGCTTGTACAATAAGCAAGTTTTTATTTCAAATGGGAATTAAATTAAGATATTCATGTAACCCAGCAAAAGTAAGATCTAAATTTCAACAGAGACATTGCTGAAATTTACAGGATTCAGGTTTTGCTGTCAGTTTTATATAACAGAACAAAGTGAGGAGGAAGGTCTGGCTGTGTCCTTAAAACATCTTTTAAAAAATTCTAAAAAAGACATTCACAAAACCCAACAGGTGTGATTAATGACTTGTGGTGAACCAGGAGGGGAAGCCTTTCTGCTGTTTGATTCACTTGCTGGTTAGGCAGAGCTGCCCTCCATGCCCTGGCCATCTCCTAATAGCCTGGGGTTACCTTCCCACTGTCCTGCCCATCTGCTGCTGCCTGCCTACTACCAGCTGTCCTCTGCACCTGCCGGAGATTCACCTCCAAGGTGGATCACATTCAGCCACTTGACATCGTGCTTTTGGAACAGTGAGTAGAGGCTTCCTGAACCCCACTAAAGGTGGAGAGGCAAGAGGCCCAGTGCATCTCCTCTCCTTTCCTCCAGCTATACTTAATTATACCTTATTCAGTAAATTTTCAAAATAGTGATAGCAATAATTAAAATCTACTCTGCATTTGTAATGGACTGATTTAAATATCAGTGTAAACAGCATCTCCTAGTGCAGGTTCTTTGATCAAAACACACAGACATGGCATTTCAGGGCTGCCCATGACTCTCACTGCAGAAATTTAGATTTCATCCCCAATAGGAGCTGCCAGATGCAAGAAAGGAAAAGGCATTTTATGGCACAGCTCAGAATCCAGCTGTTCCTTAGGAGAGGCTTCTGCCCCAAATGCTGCCTGCCATATATCAACACACCTGGGCAACATCAGATGAGGAGTGCTCTGGCAGCTGATTGAACAATGCCAGATTGTTCTTAGCACATTCAGCTGAAAATCAGAGTGTGGCATACAATTGCATGAACTATTTTTGTTACGGATATATAAGCTGTACTTAACAATTCCATTTTCAAAAGACATTTTGAGGCATTGAACAACAAACAATGAGGACCTTGATTTTCTTATTGTTTCATGTAAATGTTTTGTTTTGGAGATGTATGTGGAAATGCCTTGGTTTGGATTAAAAAAATAGATGACCTACAAAAGAATTTGACATGTACAACGGAATCTAAATTAACTTTATTCAAGAGGTACAGCATCAAAATACAAAGCATTAAACATTTTTTTTTCTTTTTGTTATTGTGGTACAAATCCAAAGAATTAATCCCGATTTATATCACTGTAAATTAATAGACTTTGACCCAAAGTCACTGTCTTGTTGTGTCTTGGTGTTTTGTCCTTGTCAAATGTATTAGAAGATATTTATCACTATGAAAGCTTTACTATAATTAAGTCAAATTCAAGTAAATAAAAGATTATAGTTAACAGCCAATAATGAGATTTAGTTTGCTGTGGCCTTAAGTTGAGGCTGTATTAGCCACATGGCCTTGTAGAAACAGCAATCAGATCTGCTGCATCTGAAAAAGATCACAGTCTAACTCACACGTTTCCTTTCCCAAAGACATAAAAAGCAATCCCCAGAGAATAAAATAATTGGATATATATGTATGGAACACTTGTCACTAAATTTTATTCTTTAACACAGGTAGCTGTCTACTGAAGAATATAGTCAGGAAGTAATCTTGTGTTCCTGGCTGTGGCTTCTGCTAAAACAAGCTCGGCTTCTTTTATGTTGGTTGAACATAAAAATTGCTATCAATTCCTACTGGTTTATGCAATTAGGTTAACTCTGATTTTGGCTAGAAGTAGTCATAGCAAGGAGTTTGTTAGCACTTTCAATTCAAATCTGGATACTTATTCAATGATTCCAAATTCTGAAGGAAGTAAGGGTTGTTTTTTTGTTGTTGTTGGTGGTGGTGTTTTTTTAACCTCAAGTTTCATAATATCTTTTCATAAACTTGTTTATGCTTTTGCATTACTTATGCATCAAACTGTTAGGAATTGAGCTTCAAATGCATGATGGGACAAATGTATGGTATTTTGCCCAAATACTGCAATTCAGAGTGGGACAAATCCTGTACAGCAGTAGTTGGGACTTCCACTGAAAGCACCTGGGAAGGTAAAGGGGAATTTCAGTGAATTTCAGCTGTGTGCTGCCAAGGCCTTTCAAAGGAGGTAGAATATAGCTGTCCAGATCAAGTATTGTTAAAAAGGAGGGGGAAATATGTAGAGCATAACTCTTTATCTTCTGGTAAAATCAGCAGAGGTCCAGCTTTTCTTCCCTGTGCTCAGGATAAATCCCTGCATTCTACCAACCCGTGAACAGAAAAATATCCCTCCACTCTTGCTGTCTCCAACAAGTAGTCTAACAGAAGTAATATGGAATATCCCCCTTATCTACTCAGAATTGCCTTTTGTGTTCGTAAAACTTCTGCCTAACTGTGCTAATGTGATTTTTTTGGTGTTTGTTTGTTTCTTTCTTTCTTTCTTTGTTTTCCAAGATGACTCAGCAGTTTTAGTAGTCAGTATTTGAGATACCAGTATTTAAATTAGTGGTGAAAGCACTCAGCTTTGTCTGATTATACCCTGGGATTGCAAGATTCACTGACTACAACCTTTTTCTTCTTTGTTATAACCAATCATATATTGGTATCTTTATTTCCTACTTCACTTTGGCAGTAAGGCATTTTCATCAGCTACTGTACTGATGGTAGAGTCAAACTCATTTTCATCAAATTATGAGATTTTGGAAATATCACTCAATAGTTCATCCAGTAATAGTTCGTCCATACAAAAAAACGAATCTTGACCCTGCTCCATATCAGAGATACTAGGTACTTAGTGCTTGTATTATGTAACTGCAAGCTACAGATAGGAACATTATTTCCTCTCTCCTATAACCTGCAATTAGATGTTCAGATACAACCCTTTCAGCTTCAAGAGATACCAGGCTGTACATCTGTCAGGGCAGAGATTTATCGAACTAAAAATGTGTAAGATCTGAGCAACCAAATCATAATTACCCAAATGACTTCCCTATCAATTAGCCGTTCCTTTGATCAGCTGGCCACTGCAGACTTGGGTGATCAGTGGTTTTTGCCCTGCAGCAGCCTTTCTACTGCAATGCAGACAAATCCAAAGAGCCTTGATCTTCTTCACATGTAAGCCTTGTGCCTGGTTGGATGCATGGAATGATCTCTTCCAGCTACTTGATTGCTAACTTTGTTTGCTAATTTTGCTAAATATATGCTCATACATAAGCAGTAGCAGTCTGATTGCTAAATTCAAACAAAACAAAAAGCTTATTATCGCGTTCCTTGATTAACATGCTAATGGACATAAGCAGCACCTTGACTGCTTTGCTATTTCTCATTTTTCTATAAGCTTTTCAGCCAGCATTTTCATGGCTAAGATGTAAGCCTGCACATCAGAAGGACAGAGATCTGGGCCTGCGGTCAATGTCTGCATAACATCTCTGGTGGGAATGGGGGTCCCTCTTCCTGCATTGACTTCAGCAGATTTTGGTTTATCTGCATTTTGGTATCTGCTGAATGAGGCTGAAATCTGTAATTGTCCTGAATGAATCAGAGGGAGCTTTCTGTTATTTTTCAGTAGCTTATGAAATACTAACTATGTATCTGATCACAGAATGGCAGTTTGGGTGGATGGTGCAATTAGTATATAGGGAATATTTTGTTACAGAGTTTGTTACTCTGCTGTTACATCTTACTATTAGGTAATTAAAAATAAGCCTGAAAATGCAATTCAAACCTAGAAATCAAAGATAAAGCAGTCTTATGAAATGGTAGCAGCCATAAGAGGAATTTTCTACACTTAAAAGCTCTGTGAGTTAGTTAGAAATTAATTATCAAGTGGGAACTATTACTATATATTCTTCATTGGTTAATTCCCTCAAAATGCTACCAAGTGTAAACCCAGAACTGTTTAAACAGGCTGTTCATCTTCAGTGATGAACATATGACATGCCTTCCCTCACTGTAGTTTTGGATGCTTGGGATTGATCAGAAATTGGCAGCTCGGAGCGAAGGTGCTACATTACAAAAAGGTCCTCAGAGATGAAAGATTCTGTTTCTCATGGATGACAGTTCTATAGCTAGATGACCACAAAGACGGGTTTTATATATTATCACAGCTAAGTTTAGAAGGTGATGGTAATTTGTCTTAATACATCAGCATTCTAACAAGACCTCACAATACGAAACAACAGTGTTTGTAGCAGACTATAAATCATTCTGAGCAGTACAGTAAGTTTTCATAGGGCGTCCTGATGCGTGTCAGATCTCAGCAGAATACTTCATGCATCTGAGGGAGAAAGACTTGACTACCAGATTTCATCATGTCAGTTTGTTGGAAGTGAAAAACTAAATGTAATATTGTTTTACCAGTTTATATCACAGAAATTGGGTACTAAGTTTCAGCTTAAAAGCCTAGAATTTGCATTTTAATTGTAAACAATATTTGTACTTTGTAGTAATTTCTAAGTCATATTATTTTCTTGAAAAGTACTAAGTAATAATCTGTTAACACAATTATCTTTTTTTTTTCTTCTTTTAACTGGGTTTGGATTTATGCAGTACAATGTGAGAGAGATAAGAGTTAACTCAATGCAACATAAGAGAGAGATAAGAGGAGTTAAAAGTTTTTCATAGGGAAAAGCAGACTCATTTACTAAGAGGATTTTGTTTAAAGGAAGCTGGTGAATAGATAATAGGCTATCACAAACAAGAAGAAATTGTAACTCACTTACAAAAGAGCATCAATAGGAGAAATTATGAATAGTAGGAAAAAGAGGATTTTGGCCTAATTCCCACCGATTTTCATGATAGCTCTGTTCATTGTTAGCAATCCATTTTGAAGCATTTTACAAATATTAATCGAGTCTCACAATGTCCTGCAGGACTATCTACAAGTCAATAGGTTGTGCAAGCAGACACCGCGGGACTGCAATTGAATCTTAGACATTCCTGGTCTCATCTCAGACTCAGAAAACAGACTTTCCCCTTCACAGTTTATATCTTCTTCAGAAGCACAAAGCCATTATCCTTCAACAAACTTTTCCTCACCTGTGTAGTTAGTTCAGCGTGATTTGTGGTTCATCTTTCTGCTCTGCTTCTCATGCTCATCACCGACATGGCATGCTCCTAGTGGCAGTCATGTAAGGCCTGCACAATCCCGAGATGTGACAGTTGTAATGGAAACACAACAGACTGTCACTCTTTAATAGCACCGTGTCTATTACTACAGTTGCACCCGAGCCTGTTCATAAACCCAGCTGATTTTCTTTATATACTCAATACCAAGATATATGTGCTGTCAGTTGAAATGCGGCTAATATTTTTAATGCTTCTTAGGTTTTTATCATGCCACAACAGTCTACAAGCAGAGACATATAGATCCCCAAACAAAGACAGCCGTCAGAGGCATCAAATACACTTTTGCTTTTTGGTATAGAAGAGAAATAACCGATTCCAAGCCATTCAGGCTGAAAGAAATTATATTCGCTTTAACACCTCAAGATGTTTGCAAAAGCAGTTGAAAAAACAAGGCCAAAACCGTTATAGAAACCATTCAGGCATTCTGATGACCCACAAAGTCCTAGAAGCAGCTATAAGATGATGTTTGACAAAGAGACCAGTGGCAATACATTGCTCCTGTGATTCCTTTCATGCTACAAAGTGGAATAGCAGAAATAAGAACAAGGCAGAGGGGAAGAGGCAGGAAAACAGGATGGATGGATGCTGGAGTGGATTGAAAAACTCCTGGGATATATGGCGAGGAGAACAAGGGCTGAAAATTAGAGTGAGGAGTATAACGTGGATCGAAGCACTGTAGGAAGAATTATGGGATTAAAGGCAGGAATTGGGAAGAAGAGCTGCTGTGGCTGAAGTCTTCAAGTAAGACAAGAATGCAGCATGCTCCCAGAAAGGGGGAAAGTGGGATTAACTGGAAACAATGCAAAGACACAAAGTGAGTCAGAAAATAAGGGGTCCATTATTCAAGGGCCAAGTGAAAAAGAGTTGTTTCATAAGCATAAATTACATTTAAAATCAGATTAGTATCTTAGATCTTCATTAATTCTTCCCCAAATCCCAGGTTACTGTAATCTTCCCTTTCCAAAACCCACAAGTTTTCGTTTCCCTTCCCTGTGCTCACCCGGGCCTACCTAGGCCATCCAGACCTACCTCTGCTGGCATCCCACCCACCACAACCCGCATTTCTCTGCCTTAAAACTCCCATCTTTTGGTTTGGTTAAAATGGGCCAACTGCTTCAAAAATGGTAAGCTGACAGTTCAAATGGAGAAACACTGCGAAAAAACGTAGATCTGTTCTAGGAATGTTCTTTAACATTACTCCTAAATTCTTCATTATCACAAGTGCACAACTGCACATGCAGTGTATTCATTTCAGGTTGAAGCCCCACTCTGAATTATACATGAACAAAACCGAATATCTGATGGCTTTGCTGTAAAAAGATGTCACATCAAGTCCCAACATTTCTCTCACGTACTTTTATATATGCCTTCTGTTTTTGGAGATCACAAGGCACACAACATTTGCTCTGATACCTGTCCTGTTAGAGAGGACAAGAGCATCTCTGCAGGGCTCAAAGACAGGAGGTTGACCTGAGCAAAGAGATGCCGACAGAGCTGACTTAACATCCAGAAGAGATCGGTGCAAGATGTATATTTTTATCTACTGATGTGCATGCATATGTGTGTATGAATTTATTTCACCTCAAAGCCTGCCCAGCTGAACAATGTCGCTGAAGCAGATAGGCAAATTGAAGTCTGCATAGATTTTCGGGCTATTGACAGAATATTTTTAAACCAGCCCCTGTATTCCCACAGTGCCGTTTAGTTTCACGGATACTTGCTGCACCTGCTAACAGTCCCAGACGAGCTGGATGCCAGTTGTTTTGCTGCTCCTCCTCTCCGGCAGCACACATAATGATCTGTGTGGCTCCTGCTTCTTTTGTCTGGCAGCATTGCTGCGGCTTTCTCCTAGGTGTCAGTGCCACCTGGGCCCACAGCAAGGTGATAGACGGTAACAGCCTGCCTGAGAGAAAAGGCAGGAGGGAGAAGGGGAATGCAAAAAAAAGAATGGGGGAAAAAAAAAAAAAAAAGCATTAAGAAAAAAGATAGTTGTGCATATATTTACAGGCTTGAGGAGCATATTTGCATGACAGCCCCACAATACAACATGGCCACTACCTCTCCTCAGTCAGTACTTGCATGTACTGCATGGACCTTCTCCCACGTCTTTTGAACCAGCTAGCAAGGACAGGGAACAAGGTCACTTCTTCCTTGGCCAACAGAAAAGCTGATGCATGGAACCTCGGGTTGGCTTTCTCCTGCAGACGGAACGCTCTAAATCTGCAATGCATGCAGTTTCCCCGGGGATGGGAAACTTAACAACTCTTCTGCATTTGCAAACTATAACACAGGGCTTGAGTGAGACATTCTGTGACAGCTCCAGAGCCCTGAATTTCACAAAGGAGTCGTACATCTACATTTAGATCTATCTGTAAATGGAATTATATATATTATATAATTATTCCTGCCTACCCGATTCCTAGCAGAATCACAATGGTAAAAAAAAGTGCCATGGTACTGCTGCTTCATCTCAGAAAACATTTTAAAACCTATTACTTTAAGTAGTCATTCCCATTCAGCTGTTGTAGAAAATGGATGGGCCTGAGATTCCTTACTGAAGGTCTTATTCCCCTGGGAGTAGATTTTCATTTCACTGTACATTTTATTTTGTTTGTACTAGAAGAAAATATCTCTAGCACCCAGATCAATTCTAAATTGTAATATATATTGAAGAAAAATAGTAAATTCTTAGCAATCATACACAAAAAAGTAAACCCTCTGCTAATGAGGTACTTGGGATCCCTCTGATCAGAGAGGCTCGGAGTGGTAATGGCTTAAGCTGAGGTTTTGACTGCTCCTTTAGTTTTGAAGAGTGTTGTTAGTACAAAGACTAAAACTGTGCAGAAAGCTGGAGACTTATGGTGACACTGATACACTGCAAAGTTTTAGGATGCATTTCAAGTCTCCTAGATGCTCCTCTGTCATGATTAAAAAAAAAAAAAAAAAAAACAGGAAAAAAAAAAAAGACCAACCAAGCAAAAATACCCTTGTATTACTGAAAGGCATATTGGTTTTAAGTGTATGGAAATGGGTGTTTACTTTCACTGAAGACAGCACACCTAGCATTTGCTGCACCTGAACAACCTGGAATAAGCAATGGAAAAGACAGTTTTCACAACTGTGTAGCCCTGCAGTTCATATTTCTTTATTCTATTGCTATGCAACACATCTTTTTTTGTTTGTTTGTTTGTTTTTAAGAATGAAGTGACGCAGATGTTATGTTGCTAGTGATTTCAACCCACAGCTATTTATGTGTTTCTGTTTACGTCCTTTTGGGCTTTTGTTCAGTCCTTCCAAGAACAAACTTAATTGTTCCCATAAGTACATAAACATAATAAGCAGTTTGGAGATACAAAGCATACACCTATGCTAGTCATCATCGTTCTGTTCTCATTCTTTAGCATTGTGAACTTCCACCAGCAGAGTCTGTAGTGACATTGCTGTGAATTAGGTCTGTGTTACTCACTTTTCTATTAGCAAAAATAGCATTAGATTAGGTTCATTGAGATCTACACTGTAGGTGCCTGAAGTAGGATTTAAGAAACCAAAGTTAGGATAACTCTGACTGGGTGATAAGATATTTTAAGGAATGGTGGGAACACACTTTGGGATGGCATGTTTGTTAGAATACAAATGCCAACTTGCTGATGACTTTTTCAAATCATCAATAAAATATTGCAGTTTCTCTCTACTTCGCTGTCACACAAATATAAGTTATCTTGTGCTTTACAAGCCACCCAGGAAAATTGCTTTTAGATGGAAGAATTAAAATCTACCTCATTTGTTAAGGTTTATAAACTGGAGTGCTCTTGTCAGAAAACGTGCTACCGTGACGCGGTAGCTGTATATGCAGTCCTGTGCAGAAAGAACTGTGCTTTCCAAATCAGGCTGTAAATTTGCACAGAGAGCAGGATTTGTAACCATTTGTTACTCGTGTGTCATTCTGTTGTCTTCCCCACCATTTGAATTTGGCCTAAATTTTTCTTCTCTATACATTGGAAGTGCACACTAGGGAATTGCCTGTGCTAACTTGGCCTAGTAGTGCAAATTGCTTGGTGCAGAATAACCATTTTCAGATCTATATTATGGCATCTAAAGCTCATTTAATCAATTTATGAAGTATAACAGATGAATAAGAGAAAGCCATGTTTATTAATGAAACTAGAGAAGACTTCCATGTTTGTGAAAAATCATGCAAAAATACATCAGTGATTTTAGGAAGTTTTGTTCGTTTGTTTGCTTTTCCCCAAATAATTAAATACTATTATCATAGAATCGTAGAATATCCTGAGCTGGAAGGGACCCACAAGGGTCACTGAGTCCAGCTCCAGAGCTGAATAAATGCATTTCTTAATTTGAAAATTTCAGAAGCATTTTAAAGCCGTGTTCACGTACTGCAAGTATTCATCTTTTTGCGGAATGAAGTATTACTCGTTTTAAGCTAGTGTGGTTGGCTTCTTTTCATCCAGTTGCATTTGTTACATTTTATAAATAAGCCTTTTTTTCCCCTAAGAATCAAGCAGAACTTCTTCCAAGTCTTCTATTCTCAAGTGTAACTTTGGAAGTGCAGAAATAATAGCTTTAATACCTGGCCTTTATTGGCTAATTCCATAGCTTTATGTACAGTAACTGAGAAAAGTAAATGTAAAGGGGATTATAAGGCAAAGGAGAAACATTTTCTTCCATTTCTCACCCTGGTCCTCTGCCAGGGGCCAGGAGTCAGTGCTTTGCGAAAAATATAAGAAATAGGGCAGGAAGAGAAACTAGGTGTGTGTGCTCTCAGCTTTAGTAAGCTTACCATCTTCCTGAGTCACCTTGCATCTGGATCACCCTTTTCTGCTTAGCTTTATGAATTTCTTGAATCCATTTTGAAACTTCTTATACATTGTCCTCCATAACAGCATGACCGATCTTGTCTTTAGCTCTTAACTCCTACTAATATAATCAGTGGTTGTAACAGAGTTGAACAGAAATAGAGGAGATCCATATCAACTATTTTAAACTTCTTCATAGCTGAAGAACTTCCAGCTTTCATCAGACTTTGTGCATTGAGACATGGGACTGCTAAGCCTGGTAGATGCCGTTGGAGGAGTGAGACCAAGCCTCATGCTCTGCACTGGTGTGCTCCCTGAGGTCGGAAGGGTTTGTGAAGCCTCCAGAGGATCTTGTGGCAGCTGGCTCTGAGACAGAGTGGAAAGACTTCTCCATTTGCCTTGTCTTTCCAACTTGTTGCTTGTGAAGGAGTGGATTTTAGCAACCCTTAGAGTTATTGCTATTGTAATTCAATGCCACTGTCTAATTCAGGGACTGGCACAGGGTAGGTCTGACTCTTTCCAATAAAGTAAGCCATAGCTGACAGTTGTTTTGACTAAGTCATATATTTTGCTATGTTCCCTGAGATTCTTAACAATACCGAAAATCTTCCTACAATTATCTAGAATTGCCGGTGCACAGTTTCTTCATTTTGATTTTCCACTTCCTAATTACTCCTGAAGGCTATAAATTTCACCTTATTTGGTGGCACACATCTGGAGTATGCAATAGATAGCAACATATGTTCACTGAAGTTACATTACAAAAATCCTTTGGGAGTGAATAATGGTTTTTATCAGTGACCTGAATTCTCTTACAATTTCAAAAACAAAAGTGTAATGTAACAATACAATGAGGTACTAATAAATGC
Source organism: Aythya ferina (assembly GCF_964211825.1). Classification (NCBI taxonomy): domain Eukaryota; kingdom Metazoa; phylum Chordata; class Aves; order Anseriformes; family Anatidae; genus Aythya; species Aythya ferina. Next base: position 36,793,304 of record NC_140303.1, on the reverse strand, counting down.
CAATGTATCTGCATTAGTTCCTTTCTTCAACAAGCACATTTACTTTTACTGACTGCTGCTAATGACATCTCTGTAATGTACAAGATTTACGGTGAGGTCAGAGAAATTATTCCATCAAATTCAAGTCTTATTAACACAGCATTCTGAAACATCCAGGTTTTATTATTAGCTGTCAAAACCTTTTCTCTATGACTTCAGATAAAGTAGTTTATTGAATGAAGTCGTTTAAGTGAGTTTTGAAAGCAATGCTTTACTCTTTCCATTTGGATTTCAAATTGCACAGAAAATATGTTTTGTAAAATATAAAGGTAATTCAAATAACAACAACAACAAAAAAGAGGTAATGAAAAGCCAGTCTCCCCTTGCTCACCCTACAACTCTTTTTTCCCTCATGTACTGTCAAAAGTGCCAGCCACTCATGTGAGTAATGTAATCCCAGTTTTGGAATATACTGGTGGTTGGACATATGTACAGCACTAGTGGGAGTCCTGCTACTGTTCTGAACCCAAGAGTTGTCTCTTTCTAGTCTTTTTTATCCTGGTTTCATTTAAGACAGTGTGAGATGATCCTGATACTGAATAAGCATGAGTTTTTGAAAGAGTCAATGTTTTATTTTTACCCAATAGAAACTTAGGCAATCAGAGCGATGAAAGTGTCTGCAAAATTAAAGTGATTCTGATGATTACAGCAATATAGATAGGGCCCTATTCAGTTCTTGTGTGCATAGGAGGCCTCATATCAATAACATCTGCTCATGCAATTTGAGGACAAATGCACAGAAACATCGCTTCTTTGGATTATCTTTAAAAAACATGGGAAGCTTGTCTAAATTTCATAACATACAAAGTTAGAGTAAAAATCAAATAGGAACAGACTTCTGAGGGCAAATTCACAGATTTTGATTTCAGTTAGATCAATCTTAAAAGCATTGATCACTAAATGTTAGTAAAAGCCTGTGCATTATATTTTTTGTGGATTATGTATGAGAAGGAAATTTTAAGTTGATATTGTACATTAAAACAGATCTGTAAGGACTTTAATTTATGGTGATATGTATATTATCTAAGAAATTTCAAATTGCAATCTTTTTGAAGTAAACCACATCTTTTACCTTTATAGGTTCAGAACAGTCTGGCTTCTTTGAGGTTGCCTTTCATATTCCAAGTGAGTCAAAAGGTGTCTTTTTTATTAGAAGTAGTAGCTCCTGTGCTTTGAAACTCCAGACGTATACTGAGCACCAGAGATGGCTATATATTGTTGTTTGCATTCTTTGTTATTTGAAGCTTGATGGAATTTCAGTGGCAAAATAAAAATGGCAAATTAATATGCTTACAAGCTGCATTTAATTAGCCGATATTATCAACTAGGCACACTCAGTAGAACTCCAGTGTGAATTTTGATTGTGTATATCTTTTGAAGAGTTGTTCAAAATGCAGAATGAATATTCAATAAAAAATGAAATTGATCAAATATCCAATTTCTTCATCCATTAATCTATCAAAACCGGTACAGAGGTAAATATTTATTCACTCAAGGTACTAATGACCAGTTTTGAGCAAGTAGTGTGTGGTCCTGTGGTTCTCTTTCCTAAGCATAAGACAATTTCAAGGTTTTGATGTAAGTTGATAAAGTGTGGAGAAACTTTGACTGTTATATTATGGGCACAGTGCTACAGAACAGTCTATTTCTCATTTATAAAGAACTCTTTTAACAATTGCTGTGATAGACTCACAGAGTTATTTGTCAATGAATCTAAGAAATTAGAGATTAAATATTTATATCTCTCAGCTATCCCTCTTTGAGTTCAGGATTGCTCCCTATAGTACAGTTTTGATGAGCTATTTCCCTTTGAAAATGAAATAACCATTAGTGTTAAAAAAAAACACCAAACTTCAGATTGTAAAGTATGGGCAGTAAGTTTTGTGGTTGGAAAAACAAACAACCAAGAGTGTTTTCACCTGACAGCCTCATTTCTTTAGCCCACTCCTCATTATGTGCCAAAGAACAACAGGTGTTGCAAGTCCTTTGCAATTTTTTTTGTGAGTCTTGTGTGTTTATTAGTGTTTGTTTTTTGTTTGTTTTTCTTTTTTTTTTTTAATACAAGACAAAGCCTTGCTAAAGAGTGTTATTAGACAGTCCTCTTTCAGTAACTTGAAATGAAATTAAAATTCAGTACATTTGTCCCAAATTTAGATAGTCTTGTTACTTGGAAGCAATGAGCACCCCTTTCTTTGTTGTTACTATTTCTTTTTACATCACAATGGTTTGTTTTGTGTGAATGGGAAGAAAGAAGAGGTAAAATATGTGCCTTGTCTCCTTTCCTACTAGTTCTTCTGATTGTGTTTCTTCCTCTGGTACTTACATTCATCTTTATTGGTAGCCCTTTGGGGTTTGGGCCCAAGTTCTCAGTTTCCAGGGTCAAGGCACCACATTAGAAAGGAACTTTGAATGAAGGTAACACTTTAAAAAACAAAAGCAAGAAGAGGAAGAGAAATTATGTTTTCTCACTAGATGTTAGCTAGTAAATTGGCTAGTATTAGATGTCTGACAAGTGGAAGGGCAATTTTGAAGTGCAGATCTGTTCTCTGTAGTGCTGTTAAGCATGATCCAAAAGTAATCCTAAAGTCATTCTCATTATTTCTAAGCCACTAGAATATTTACATTTCATTAATGTCACCTTTGTTAATTACCACTTTAGTATTTTAATTATTGGTAGATCCAATATGCATCAACAGATAGTACCAACTTAAAAAGAGAGTTTGTTCTGAAATCCAAGTCTGTAAGAGTGGAATCTGATACATGGTAAATCTGCCCCCTTCCAGTCAATGAAAATTACCTGTTGATTTTTTTAATAGGGGCACATTTCTGATATATTTTCAATGTGAGTCAGTACGAGAATTTGAACTATATTTTACTTTGGTTCGTGAATCACCAAAAAATGTGTAAATTACAGTTATAGAGAATTCTGCCCTCAGTTACCGGCAACAAATAATAATTTGTATAATAAGGTTATAGTTATGTTGAGTAATCATAAGGTAGAACACATTCCACATTTTAAAACATTTACAGAATTAATTTTTGAAAGTGCTGTTTGGTATCTAAGTACAAACTTAAATGCAGATAACAAGTTACGATATTCTTTTGTAGGAAAATATATTTTGTGCTGTTGAGGTTCCTACACTCACCATCATAGTACCTGAGACCTGAACTTGAGGAGCTTAAGCTACATGACCAGCATATTACACATTTTATTAATTATTAAATGTCAAACAAGAATATTGCCTTATTAGAAGATACTTATTCTAGTAGTACTAGCAGAAAAAAAAAAAAAAAAAAAAAATATATATATATATATATATATATATATATATTACCACAAGGGAAAATGCAAGCAGAATGTTAAATAAAGTTCTACAATAGCAGAGTAGCAGAGTTTTAAAGATGCTTATGTTTTTTATTTATTTATTTATTTATTAAGCTATCAAAATTAAATATCCAATCAAAAATTTAATGATCATTTACAGCATTTAGTGATTTATCCTTCTTGCTTTGGGATCCTCTGACAAAGAGCAACCTTTCTAGGCAGCAGCTTTTCCCAGTAAAAGCTAGGACTCAGCTCCCTCTCAGCTTGCTTGCACTTGAGCTGCTGCAGCTCATTTTAGCTATTGCCCAGTAGGCAAGCAAGTATCACCTGACCTAGCTTAGCTTTGAAGTATGCTATTATTGCTGAGGCTTTTTGTTAATTATATATTTTGGACTACTGGAGTATTATTCAGTAACGAAGAATTGGACTAACAATAAATTCTTCACTCTATATGTATGATGTGTTCCCTGTTGCCCAGAACAAGACTCAGAGCGTGACCCTACAATCCCTTGTGTCTGATTCCTGTGGACATGTCGACAGCACATCCTGATCCGCTGTCTTGAGGGCTGCTGGTAGAACTAATGTGTGGATATAGCATCAGAACTGTGCGGTAGACAACTTTTTGATTTGCTGCACTTAAATCCTACAAACTCATTTCCAAATTGTTGAAATTCTGGGAAAATAAGTAAATAGTCTGGAAATATAACTCCTGGTTTTATTCTCTGCTAATGTAGTGTTTCAAAATTAATCTTGAAAGGAGCTGCTTTCCCTCTTCTCTGGATCAAAACACGCATTTTGAGCAACTTGTTAATAATAGATGTGGCCAACATACAGGGCTACCTGCTGCTTCTTGGGTAGGTATTTTTATTTGTTCCAGTATTTTCTGTATTGAATGTGAGATACGAATGCTCATATTTCAAGAAATCTTACCCTGCATAAAAGGCACCTAATCAAAGCTGACCAAGTGGTTAGAAAAACAGGGCATGAAACTAGGCTAGAGCCAAGTGCATAATGAAGGAACTATGAAATGGGCAGGAAGGAAACGAAGTTAGGATGCGATCCTTAGGATAGCAGCTAGGCAGGAAAAGACTTGGCATTCAGCATGCCTGAAATACACAGGGAAAAAACAATAACAGCTTGCAATGAGGAGCATAACAGTTCTCATCAGGATGAGTGACAATCATCACCAAGATGAAGCAAAGAGCCACTCTGCAGGAGTTGTGGGTCTTCGTGTAATTTGCATTGTGCAACTTCTGTGGCTGTGCAGGTGGGCTCAGCACCAGCTCCTGTCCGTGCCAATTTGCTGCTCTCTCAAGGTTTTCTTTTTGTACAGCTCCCAGAGGACCGAAGCTGTCATATAGAGCATTTCTACTGTCCCAAATCTGAAAATTGTAGGACTGGAAATTCCTATGAGGATTCTTGATGTTCTTTATGACATTCTCATGTCATGGTGAGGCACTCTGGCAAGTATCTGCTACACCGTAGGGTACAAACACATCCATTAACTGTACAGACAAAATACACCCTTTACCAGATGCACTTTCTTCTGACTATTCAGTCAGAATATCCTTTCTATCCTATAAATTTTTCCTCCTCCCTGTCCTAATCCATCTCTGCCTCAACCTCTTTCATCCAGACATTTGCTATTTGCTTGTCCAGCTCCTCTGGATTTTAGGGTTATAACTATTCCAGCTGACACCCTCAGCTAGATAGTGAACACCATTTTTCTGTTCCAGCAGTGAAGAGGAGGCCATTCTTCTGGTAGAAAAAAAAAACCATATTGCAGTCAATCTTAATCTCATAATGTAATACTGAAATTACAGCCGTTTTGGAAAACATGTGAGCTACCTGCCTTGCCTCATGAGACAGTTTATAACCCAGAGCCTTCAAAGTCTCTGATATTACAGTGAAAGCTCAGGATCCCACAAACTTCTTAAGAGAGGGAAAGTGGTGGCTGTGAAATCATACTTTTTCTAATTCTTGTTTCAAAAATCGAATTTACAGAGCTGGAGAGAAGTAAATTTATACTAATCATAAACACTGATTGAAGAATAAATTTGCATGGTAGGTGTCTGAAGATTTGAGTCACTGAAATGGTAGTTTTCACACTACACATCAAATTGTGTGCCAGATCTCCCCAGAGAACAGTCTCTTTGTTCATTTCTATTCCTGGGCCAGGACCACTATTTTATCTTCAGAAATAATTATTATTCTGTGGTGTGGGATAGCTATTGTAACGTGTTGCTAGCCAGATTTCAATGAATCACATTTAAAAAAGCACAGGTCAAACTAAATAAAAGTTTAGAAGATCAAAAAGTGTGAGAGATTATGAGCATATGACCCAGCATACATGCTCATGCTGTTTTGTATGCATGGAATAGTTTTAACTGCAGTTTTTTAATACGTGGCCACAGGCAGAGGTGAAAGCTCTTGTGGCATGAGATGCCACCGTGCCACGCCAGCTGGCTTTGCTCTGGAGGAGATGAGCAGTGCTCACGCATCTGTTTGACTGTACAGAGTGCAATAGCAACTAAGTGAAGTAATGGTAGGCATCGATTATCTCCTGTGCCAGCTATTTGCTGAGTGAAGGTATCTCCACACCCCAAAGAGTTTGGACTTCTGTAGAGTCTAAAACTATTTCTGCAATCACTGTGGTTCTTAGATTGGGTTTCTGTGTTGTTTTCTCCTGATTTTCTTTGGTACTCCCCCCAAAATATGTATCTACATATATATAATATTGTTTGCAGCGTGATTCAGTTAAGTAAAGATGTAAGAGACCAGAAACCCTTAAAAAGTTAAGAGACATGGTTATGTGAAAGGAGTTTCACAGGACTCTTAAAGGACTTTCCAGGACACTTAGATTTTTGCCAGATATTTAATTATTATTATTATTATTTATTTTTATTTTAATCTTCCATGCTGATAATATATGTTGCTTTTTGTTGTTTTTAGTTGTTTTTTTGCTTGCATTGGTTTGGTTTTATGTGTTTGTTTGCTTTTCTGTAGTGAAGGAATAAGTTGTAGCAAAGAAAAGTATAGAGGTGGCAATTAATTATCAAAACATAGTATGGAAGAGGTGTGGGGTTTTGTTTCTTTCTTTAGAGATGAAATATGGATCATGGCAGTGGTGCTAGCAAAGCGTTTGATGTAAGCAACAGGTGACTGCACCTGTCCATGGCCAGGTACCACAACCCCTTTCTTAAACATTTTATCACCGAAGACTCAGGGATTCAACCTAATCATACAATTTTAATACAAAACATTGCTTTTATCAGGAAGAAATGTTTTATATTTAGAGTATGTGCAATTACGTAGGAATATCCACACTTAATACCTGACATCAAATAGATGAAGCTTGGTGATGCAGTGGTTGGATGCTGCTGTGTGTTTGGATGCCCTTGTGACTTCGTGCCTAAAAGTATATTTTTGAAGTCTCACTGTTTACACAGAAACTAAGATTTTGAACTAAATGAAAATTGGGTTGTAGGGAAAAGCATACATAGATTATTGCCCACAGCAGTTTATCATGAAAAAGCAGAACATGTTAAAGGAAAGGGCATGCACAGCAGACAGCAGAACATAATTCATGATACTGAAAAGAACAGTGGAAAGTAAAGCCTTTTTCTTTCACTTTCTTCTGTTCTGAGTCCATCAGTTTCTGAGTCCTAGAAATCCTCTAGGCCTTTTCAGCTCTTTGTATGCCTTCAGTGTGAGATATTACTGAGTCTGATATCATTCACTCTGGTTTGTTATCTCTACTGGCTTTTTAAAACGAGAACGATTTAGTGGTGTTTTCCACTCCGTTTCTTGTTCTGTTCTAATACCTAATTTTGTTATTTTTTCCTCATTGAGTGGGTTTTATACTTTTAAAACTTTTGTAGAAATCTTTACCACATTGCTTCTTCTTTGGTCTAGTTCACATCAAAACTAAATACAGATTCTTCTTGCCTGTAATTATTAGAGTTCTTATTTGTTTGTAATGGCATTTTTTTATACTGTTTAGTTTGGGATGCACAAAACACTGAGTTATATGTTGTCAACTGCAGCATATTCAGTTTCAAGAAAAGAAATGCATGGAAAGGTATAAGAAAAGTTCTTTAAAAACTCAGAAGACAAGGTACCAAAAAAGTCTCAACAAGAAAAGATTCAGAGAACGTCAAAATAACTATAAGACCTAGAAGTTATGCCAGTAACTGCAACACTGAAGGTCAAACAAAAAGAAAACAAATTATTTACTGGAAACAAATTTATGAAAGACTTACTAAATTACAAAGCTGGAATGAGAGGAGGTAGAAACTGGCCACAGGTTTTATTCTGGTTAAATTGGAGGTGGGGAAAAAATGCTGGTTGATACTACATATGATTAGAAAGTCTTCAGAACAAGGCTTTTCTTTTTTTTGGTGGAGCAGATTAAGAAAAGAAAATGACTCTGTTGGTCCCCCTAGTGTTCAGAGACAGTTGTGTGAGGATGGAGAAGGAACAGGGCTGATGAAACTTAAAGAAGTTGTGCAGAGCAGGGTGTCAAAAAACAAGACAGAAGACGTTCAGAGCTAGAAAGTATTGCAGTGGGAAGTGAGTGGGAGATGTATTGCCAAGAGAGAAAGGCTCCGAGCTTTGAGACAGAACTTTTCTTGGTGACATTGAAAACACTCTGTGAGGCATTTGCAAGTAATTCGCTGTATTGATTCTGTGCTCAGCGTGGAAATGATTATCGTGTTTGTGCACCAGCTACTAAACATGCTAAGCTGTTTTATCAGCATCTTTTAGTTTTAATATTCTGCGCAATAGCCTTTTGCCACTGTAGTCCCATGCAGAGAGAGGAATTCTAATCCCCACTTGTACCTGATTTGATTTTATTAACACATTTTCTCTCTGACTGACAGGCTCCATTCATTACATTATGAAACTCAAATTAACCCCAGGCTCTGTGTTCTGTCATTGCTTGTCATGGTCAAATCAAACTAACCCAACCCAAATTATTTCTTCCTTTTTTTTTTTTTTTTTTTTTTTTTGGCAGATTCCTTTATTTAACATAAGGATTGTAAGGATTGAACCGCATCTCTCAGTTCTTCTGAAATACATCAGTGGTTCATTGCAAATAGCTTTAAACAGATCAGAATACAGGTTTCTTAATATTCACCATGGAATTAGCAAAACTGGCCATTTGAGGCCAGGAGCCCATAGCTATCCCCATGTGTTTGTTTCCTGGGTGAGAGGGACTGGGTTCTCATGCTGTTACACAATGAAACCAATATGGCTCTGAAGAGCTTCTGCAGCATTAGTCAGCCAATTTTGCAGCCTTTTCTATTCACGAGGGAGAAAAAAAAAATCATCCAACTTTTAAATTTTCTAAATGAGGTCTCCTTCCCTTTCTTTGAAAGAAAATAGAAAGCTTGTTGCCTGGTAGAGCTCAGCTGGGGCCTGTTACCTGAGAGTGATTAGGAGAACATGCTTTCTGCCCACTCTTTTCTCAGTCAGGGAGCACTTCTCTCCTCTGGAAAGAAAAAAAAAAAAAAAAGAGATGGGACAAAGCTATTGTTGCTGACCAGCATTTTTCTATCAGGTCATCTTCCCTCTTTTTAAAAATCTAAAGAAGAATATTGTAGCGGCTGCTAGTTGTTCTTCTCGAAGGGCTTTTTGAATGTCATTTCATTAAAGGGAAAAAAAAAAAAAAAAAGATTTTATCTAGGGATATAGTCATTCTTGTAAGAGATGGGAGATCATGAAAATACATTAGCTTTTTATTTTTCAGCTGTAATTGTCATCTTATCAGGTCTCTCAACTTGGGACTTTTGGTGTTCTACTATTCATTTTTTCTCTGTTTTTAGTTGCTTCTCCACAGCTTTTTATCAATTTCTACCTTTTATATTTGCTGTCTTCATCTTTGAAGAATGCAATTAAATAATTTCATATGAATAATTTCACATGGACTTAAATTAACTCATGTATATATGAAATAAAATGGTAAACATAGCTAACAAATGCTTCCTTATCAATGCAGACAGCATGTGTCCATGTGATTGTGGATTACCAAAGCTAAAGTGATTGCTGAAAGTCTAAGAGACATCGATATCTTAAATATGGACTTCATATATTTCGGGATATTTTTCAGTTTTGAATCATGCTTTGGGTATAAATAGCCATATTCTAATAGTCCATATGGTCCAGTAGTCCATTATGTGAGTCCACTGACCTGCCTGATGCAGTGACACTCAGGCTGTTGTGCCTTCTGTCTTCCTGTATCAACAAAAGCAGGAAAATAACTCCACTATAGCCTTTCCCATATGATTATGCCCCCTTCAGTTAGTTTCCTATGTGTAGCCTGTTTATGAGTGAAGCTGGCCATTTGCTGTTACTGGGAGTCCTGCTATCCAACACCGAGCACTGATGCGTTAGTGCCAAGGAGAAGAAATTTTTATGAGAGCTGCTTTACACAGAAGGTTGATAGTGAGTTCCTCGATTTTTTTTTCAGGAACATCTTCAGGAGCATCTATAAATTTTTCATATGTAGGAGATAAAATACACAGCAGACAACCATCCTGTAACAAATGGTACCATCTGAAAATGGGAAGTTATGATTGTCATATTTTAAAGTGCACGGTTTTATGCCGAGGTGGAGGCTGCACAAATTGTGTGGATGTGGATCCGCATGTGTGCCATATCTCAGGTTTCTCACAGAAAGCAGTGACACTTCGCTCCGAAGGCTCCTTTAAGTCATCCTCCTGTTACATTGCACTGGCTGAGGGAAGTAATCGCATACTGCAGATACCCAGCTGGAACATAGAAGCATTATTATTATTATTACTATTACTATTATTATTATCATTACATATATTTTGTAGTGGGTCTCCTACGTTTGAGATACATTTTGCTAACGAAACAGACAGATTTGCGTATTTCCTGTTTTGCAAACAACCTTCCTTCTTCTTTTACCAATGTGCATAATGCTACCTGGACTTTGCGACCTTCCTGCGCTGTGTTCTTGATGTTTGACAATGCAGATCCGAGTTCATCAGGCTGACTGCATTGTGGAGCAGCAGTAGCAAAAGAGCAACTCGACGCAGCGGTATCAGCCTCATTAGCAGCAATAATGGGCTCTTAGGGCAGTCTTGATTCCTGTCTGATTTTAATGGCACAGCTTTTTCTGTCATTTTTTGTGTGTGTGGAGAAAGCATGAAGTCAGAGAACTTTTGTAGTCAATAAAATATGGAGGGTTGCAGGTACACATTTCTTATTCTCGAGGTGTAGTTCTCTTTGTTCTGAAGAGCAGACCATTGTCAATAAAAAAGTGTTTGATGGGAGATTTTCATTAGGAAACTCTGAAATTGAAATATTCAGGTCAGGAAGAGCACACTGTGGTAGTCAGCATTTGGTTTGAACTTCTGAACATTGGAAAGGGTTTTGGAGGTACCGCTTGAAAGAAAGTAAGTCTCTGATCCTGGATGGTCTCTCAATTTATTAAAACCCTGAATGAACTAATAAAGGCACTTCAGAGAACATTATACTTTGTAAAAAGTGAGTAAAATAATATTGGTCCCTTAAAAGTTCTCTATACTCCACATACAAATTTTTGGATTAAGTTTTGGACGTAGTTGTATTTTTTTATTATTATTATTTTTTCTGATAGTTAAACTTGGTAGGCAGCCTGGGTCTGCAGAACAATTGGATTTTCACTGGTTGACACATTGCTGGATTTTGATGGTATAATTTTGATGGTCTAATTGGGAGCCCTGTTAGCAGTCCTTACGTCAGAGGATGATCCCACCAGTTTTGTTCTCATTTATATTGAAGTAAAGATCTGGTTTTGCCATTCTGAATTTGGGCACAGCTCAGCTTGATCTTGTGCTTGGTTATCACAAGGAAATCATCTTCTCTTTCCATTTTATTCTTACTCCAAGGCACCAATATAATCCCAATTGCACATTATTATTACTTATTAGAGTGAATTCTAGAGGTCAACCAAAGTTTCTTCTCTTGTGAACCAAGTGGGTCAGGGTAACATAGTAAATAATGGTAGTAGGGTGTAATTCTTTACAGTTCCAGCTTTCATGCTGATGTAGCAATCATCAAGTTGCAACTTGCTATGCTTGTTGGACACGAGCTCTCCAAAGATGTAACTGCAGGAGCACGTGCATCTTTACTAAAACTGGTGGGAGTCCAGGCTTTACATATCTTTTACCCATCCTTCAGTAAAACTATGCATGGAGGAGTGCTCCTCCAACTATTTTGGGACAGAGAGTACTGACATCACATTCCCCAGGTGGTACTTAATGTACTGAACTCCTTTATTATTGATCTAGCAGTTCAGGGTTGTTTTTTTGTTGTTGTTGTTGTTGTTGTTGTTGTTGTTTGTTTGTTTGTTTTTTTACTATAATGGCTATGTATGTGAATTGAGTCCAAAGCATTGCAGTAAAGTTGTGGAAATATTTCTTATGCCAGTAGCTAGTATCCTGCATCTCATCTGCATCTTGTAGCTGAATTGCCTACTGTAGAGGAAATGGGGGTGAAATAAAATATAAAATAAAAGAAGCTATTCACTATGGTTGGCAATATGACCTGAAGTTAGTATCACATTCAGGTGCTGCACCAACCTTTATGTCATCTGAATAATAACTTTTATTTTCTGTTCCAAAATTGTATTGGATTTTATTTCTTCTCAGCTGTGCTATGAAATGCACAAGTCAATGCAGCAGCATATGGCCCTTGCAGTGAGAAGCCTGTTTTGGGGAGATGCTGCAATAAGATCTTGTTGATAGGGTTGGTGCTGCCCTGAGCTGCTGTGCTCTGCCCAGCTGGACCAGCTGGGTCAGGGCTGGGAAGAGCCTGCAGAAACAGTCGAGCCTTGGTGAGTACAGTCAGACTCCAGGGAATTTCCAGAAAGGTTCATTCTCATCTGCTTTCACTGTCTCCTGTGTTGCCGTCAGTGCTCGAATGGTTTGGGGGAAGGCAGGCAACTGGTGAGAAAATATTTCTCCACTGATCATCCAAAGACATATGGGCATAAGGCTATGTGTAATTATTTTTACTGACTGTTGACCTGTAAAAAGTACATACAGGTGAAAGCCTACGCATGAGCAGATGTGCTGACATCTGTTTGTTACCTGCTTCATATGGGGCTATGTGGGGAATTCTTTCTTTAAATGATATTTTGGGTTGAAATATTTGCTTTCTTTGCCTTGTAAAATTTGTTTTTAGAGAATAAGATGTTTAAAACGCCTGTCTCTTGCTCATTTTGATTTCCGGGTTTATTTATTTATTTTTTAATTCAAAAACATTTTTGTGGATACATTTAACATTCCCGTAATAATGAGGTTCTTAAACAAGCAAGCCACATGCATAATTGCATGTACTTAAAAATATTCCCCAAAACAAAAATCTTCATGTTAAATAGCAAAAGAAATGCCACAGAGGAAAGGGAATACTGAAAAAAATGTGCAAGTTGCAGCAGCACTGTAAATATGGCTTATATATTCATCCAGCTCTCGCTGCAACTTGTGACATCTTTCATATGAGTGTCACCTTTAGGAGGCTATTTTTGGCAATGAAGTTTCAGCATGGGATTTTAAGGGTAACAGTGGGTATTGGATATATTCTCAAGAGATCACCTTCACATTCCCTCAAATATTTCTAGGAGCATTAAAAAAGTGAGTAGTATATATTGCTGGATAGTTATGCACACTTGTTTTATTCATCCTCATAAAACTGGATTCAGTAAAAACTTTGCCAGTGCTGTGGTCCATTTTTCAACAGGATTCAGAGCCATTACTTTCTTTGGATAAACAGCAGTAAGTACAAATCTCTAAAAGACATGTAGGAAAATATTCCGGCTCCTTAATATTTGTTACTCACAGATCACCTAAAGCAACAGAATTGCCCAGAAAAATGTTAATGTAAGACGTCATATCCAGAGAGGTTGGAATTAGCCACTGTTTACTTTCTTTAGCCATGAATGAAGAAGAGGAGAAATGTATGAAACTTAACCAACTCTTAGCTTTTCTTCTTTCTTCAAATACTGTACATCTGGTACATGTTTCAGGAACCTGCGGGTTCCTAAGGGGTTGCTGTGTAAAAAGCTGTTTAACAGAGCTCTGCAAACTCTGCTAGCAAAGGCTTTGACATTTTCATGGCTTGTAGAGAAGCCGGTCATTACAGTGAGGCTGCTAAATTATGGATGCGATTTTTGTCTCCCAGTTCTTTAATGCTAGTGCTCCCTATAAACTTTGAGGAAATTTGAGGAAGAACTATTGGTTGGCTGAACGGCTCCAGGAGTTACAGGCTTTAATTTCTAAACTGTTTATGGATTTCTAAAGTTAGCCTGCACCTTTTTTTGGGCCATCCCAGTGGGCAGACTAGTCTCCTGCTCACTTCAGAGCTCGTTTGAGGAGGCATCAGGAAAAAAAAAAATAGAAAAAAAATCTTCTTTTGCCCTTCTGCACGCTGTCCCCAGTTTGATGATCCCTTACAGAGCTCTGCTTTCGTCACTGCAGTACGCTGTGTGCAGAGCCTCAAGTCATGAGGCAGATGAAACAAGGAGAGAGAAAGAATTTTAAAAAGGAGGAGGCAAATACTGTGACTCTCGGCTTTGCTGCTTCCATAGCATGTTTCCTGTCAGAATTTGGCTTAATAAATAATGTTGTAAATCTATATTTAGAATGGGAAATATTTTAGCAAGAAATAAGACTCAGCACAGCCAAATCTATTTAAATGCAGCATAATTGAAATGTCAACACAGTCATGAATTGCCTCAAGGTGTTTCTTCGGTGAAGGCTGGATATGACACAAACTAGACGTGTGAATGCTGTGGTACAGAATAAAGCCTTCGTGTACTCCTCAAATCTGATCTCACGCACACCTTACTGAATGTTTGAAAATGCTTGGCTGAAGTCTGGCTGCCACTGTGGTCCCTGCCCTTCCCTTCTGTCAGGGCATCTGACAGCGCAGAGAAGACTTTGATTTTGGAGGAGGCAGAAGTTGAGCAGCTCTCCATGCCCACCACCCAGGAGCCTTTCCTGCTGGGAGGCCTACCATTTGTTTGCAGCTCCTGCCTCACGTTGCAGCACTGAGCTTTTGTCTTCTCAGTGAGGGCTAGCAGGCGCTCTTCACTCAGGAAATGTAGCAGGGATCTTGTTTTCCTCCAGGTGATGGTTGTTTCTTCATTTAGCTGGTGGATCACCATGTTATATAGGTCTGAAGTGTGCTGTTCTCATGGCCTTCCAATGGAAATGATCCCACTGCGAGCAACTCAGCCACAAGCGAAGGTGGTACCTTTTTTTTTCTCTTCCCAGTCACTTTACTGGTGCTGCTGGAAAAGGATGGTCATGGCCATGGCCATGGCCATGGGGTCCCTTGGGGTTATAGTTAGACCAAGTTTCATTTGTGTCTGTCCTGGCTCTAGATTTCAGTCTTTTTTCAGCAGTTGGTAGGCAGAAAAGAATGTAACTCTTGCTTCGTGTGACAATACTTTTTTTTTTTTTTTTTCAGAGGTTAAGTTCAGCTAGGTCTTTATCAGCAAACTGTGATTTCAGGAGGAAAATGAACTTGACAACTGTTTTAACAACCTGGATGTTTATGTATGTCATTGGTTAATGCCCAAAGTCAATATTAGTTAAGTCTGATTGATGAAAATATGTGCCTTTCATCAAGGTCAAATTAATTTGTGGAAATTTGCCTTTGCTTACCATGCTGTTTTTGCATAGAATCCCTGTCAGACTTTGCTAAAACTGTGCAGGCACTTTCTCATTTAAATTATGATTATCTTCACGTATCTTCACAACTACCCTGTGAACACTACCTCATTTGAATGTTTTTTTTTTTTTTTTTTTTTTTTTTTTTAAAAGGATGCCTCAGGTTGGATTCTGATTCAGTCAGGTAATGAATTACCTGACCTGACCTAATTCATTAATTCTAATAGTATCTGAAGTCTTTATTTTATTCACGGCTCCTCTGATAGACCTGTCTTATAGACATTTTTATAATAACGTCTATTCATCAGCTACTTAAAGGACATAACTTGAAACTGGTTGTGACTGCTAGGATGCACACTGTCTACTTGTTTGCGTTGTGTACTGGTTTAGGCTTTCAATATGTGTTGAAGGCTGCATCAGGCAAATGTAAGGCTGATGTTGCAGTAGATAGTAATGCTTGGAGAGGAGTACTGAAACTATATATTAAATAAGTATGGATGAATCTGTGCACATTGAAATGTTCATAAGATGAAGTTGTGTTTAAACTCCTGTTTTCACACAGTGTAACTGTACAATGTGTTGTATTATAGTTCTTCAGGTACAATATTTAGTGAAGGACTAAGTAAATTACATTGCTTTATAACTGTGGTCACTAAAGTGTAGATTTATGGTATATAAAAATGGAGAACTTTCTCTGATATTTTATATATTTTCCATATTGTGGCAAACACAAAAGCCATGCTATGAAATAATGAAGTCAATTCTGAAAATAAACAAAGCCCCCACCTCTGTTGCTGTCTTCTTAATGGAGATTTATCTCTTGTTTTACTGTATTCTCCTAATGTCTGCATCTGTTATAAGTTGGTCTCTACTAAATGTTCCTGAAAATGGTGCAAACATGGATTATAGGCATACAACGTAGATGTGTTTGTATATAGCTATCTGTGAGGAAAATTGAGGAGGAATGGTAGTTTTAGGTAAGAGACAAGATGACAAGATGTGGTGGTTTTACTCAGGTGGGCAGCCGAGCTCCACCACAACCGCTCTCTCACTCCCCCTCTCCTCAAAGAGGAAGGGGGAGAAAATACAACACAGAGAACTCGAGGTTTGAGATAAGAAAGGTTTAATTAAAGGGAAAGGGAATGGGAGGAAAAAAAACAGAGACAAAAGAAGCAATCAGTCCGCGCGGAAGCACAGAGAGAGGAAAAATTATTCTCTACTTCCCATCAGCGAGCGGTGTTCGGCCACGTCCTGGGAAGCAGGGCCCCAAACGCGTAGTGGTTGTTCAGGAGGAACAGCCCCCTCCCCCACGAGAGTCCCCCCTTTTATTGCTGAGTGTGACATCAGGTGTTATGGAATATCCCTTTGGTTGGTTTAGGTCAGCTGCCCCAGCAATGTCCCCTCCCCATCACTTGCCCACCCCCAGCCTGCTGGCTCTTGGGGGCTTGGAAGGAGTCCTGATGCTGTGCCAGCACTATGCAGCAATAGACACAACACTGGAGTGATATCAGTGCTGTTCCAGCTACGAGTGCAGAGTACAGCACTGTGTAGGCTGCTGTAGGGAAAAGGTGACTCCAGTTCAGACAGACCCAACACAACTTCCACCCCTTATTCCATAACATTTGTGTCACAATCAGGTACAGTTTAGTATATAGATGTTCTCATCACCATTGTTTTCTGTTCATTGAAGCATTTTTATGTCTGTACTTCTCTTTATTCTATAGGTCTTTTCCCAAAATGCTCATAAGAACTGTTGATGGTTTCGCCTTCATCTGTCAAAGTGGTCACTCAGGGCAGGCGAAGTTGGTTTTCTTGACACCAGCACCAGCTTAGCTCACATCAGTGTTGCACTTGCCCGGTTCCTTGCAAAGTTGACCTGTCATTGGTTCTGCAGTGTCCTCCTACAACACATAACTTGGATGACAGATTAATTTTCTCCCAGTGTTAAATCTCCTTGAGGCACACACTTGATATCCCCATCTTTCTGCATTACCCACCAGGTATACCCTGGTCCTTGGGCAAAGACAATCCCACAAGTGGGTTTGCCTTTTCCCGAGGCAGGGGCAACCCACACCGCCTTCCCCATCCACTTCCCCACACGCACTACAGGGACTTTAGCTTCTCCCACAGTGTGTAGGGGTTTTGTTTCAGCAGGACCAGGACGGCTTTCAGACCCCCTGTTGTTAACTAGCCAAGTGGCCTCTGGTAGATTTATATCCCAATGTTTCCATGTCCCAGCACCCAATGCTCGCAGCATAGTTTTTAACAGTCCATTGTACCTCTCAACCTTCCCAGAGGCTTGTGGGTGATAAGGGATGTGATACACCCATTCAATGCCATGTCTCTTGGCCCAGGAAGTGATCAAATTGTTTCGGAAGTGACTCCCATTGTCGGACTCTATTCTCTCCGGTGTACCATGTCGCCACAGCACTTGCCTTTCCAGGCCCAAGATAGTGTTTCGGGCCGTGGCATGGTTTACAGGGTATGTTTCCAGCCACCCAGTAGTTGCTTCTACCATGGTGAGTATGTACCGTTTGCCTTGGCGGGTTTGTGGAAGTGGTCCGATGTAGTCAATCTGCCAGGCCTCACCATATCGAAATCCAAGCCATCTCCCCCTGTTCCAGGGAGACTTTACCCTCATGGCTCGTTTAATTGCAGCACAGGTCTCACACTGATGGGTAACCTGTGTGATGGCCTCAATGGTCAGGTCCACCCCTCGATCACGAGCCCATCTATATGTGGCGTCCCTCCCCAGATGTCCTGATGTTTCATGAGCCCATCGAGCTACAAACAGTTCACCCTTACGTCCCCAGTCCAGGTCCACCTGAGCTATTTCAATTTTTGAAGCTCGATCTACTTCTTCGTTGTTCTGATGTTCTTCGGTAGCACGATTCTTAGGCATATGGGCATCTACATGACGTACCTTTACAGCCAGGTTTTCTACCCGGGCAGCAATATCTTGCCACAGGGTAGCAGCCCAGATAGGTTTACCTCTGCGCTGCCAGTTGTTCTGTTTCCATTGTCGCAGCCACCCCCATAGCGCATTTGCCACCATCCATGAGTCAGTGTAGAGATACAGTACCGGCCACTTTTCTCTTTCAGCAATTTCTAGGGCCAGTTGTATAGCTTTCACTTCTGCATACTGACTTGACTCACCTTCCCCTTCCATGGCCTCCACAACTTGTCGTGTGGGACTCCACACAGCAGCTTTCCACTTCCGATGGCTCCCTACCACACGGCAGGATCCATCAGTGAACAACACATATTGCTTTCTGTCTTCTGGCAACTCATTGTATGGTGGTGCCTCTTCAGCACGCGTTACTTCTTCTGTCGGTGCTCCGAAATCCCTGCCCTCTGGCCAGTCCATAATCTCTTCCAGGATTCCCGGGCGATTGGGTTTCCCCATTCGAGCCCGCTGTGTAATTAACGCTACCCATTTACTCCACGTAGCATCGGTTGCATGATGTGTAGTGGGGATTTTCTCTTTGAACATCCAATGTAACACAGGTAGCCGTGGGGCCAAGAGAAGTTGTGCTTCTGTACCAACAACTTCTGAAGCTGCTCTAATCCCCTCATATGCTGTTAATATTTCCTTTTCAGTTGGGGTGTAATTGGCTTCTGATCCTCGATAGGCCCGGCTCCAGAACCCCAAAGGTCGGCCTCGAGTTTCTCCTGGGGTCTTCTGCCAGAGGCTCCAGGTGAGCCCATGCTCCCCAGCTGCAGTGTACAGTATGTTTTGCACAGCTGGTCCAGTACGGACAGGCCCAAGGGCTACTGCACGAGCTATTTCTTGTTTGAGTTGTTCAAAGGCCTGTTGTTGCTCGGGGCCCCACTCGAAAGAGTTCCTCTTTCGAGTCACTCGATATAGAGGACTCACAAGCTGACTATAGCCTGGCACATGCATTCTCCAAAATCCCACAAGACCTAGGAAAGCTTGTGTTTCTTTTTTGCTAGTTGGCGGAGACATAACTGTTATTTTGTTGATCACATCCGTCGGAATGTGGCGACGTCCATCCTGCCATTTTACCCCCAAGAACTGGATTTCCTGTGCAGGTCCCTTGACTTTATTCTGTTTAATGGCAAATCCAGCTTTCAGAAGAATTTGAATTATTTTCTTCCCTTTCCCAAAAACTTCTTCTGCTGTGTTACCCCATACGATGATATCATCGATATACTGCAGGTGTTCAGGAGCGTTCCCCTGTTCCAGTGTCGTCTGGATCAGTCCATGGCAGATGGTAGGGCTATGTTTCCACCCCTGGGGCAGTCGATTCCAAGTATACTGAATGCCCCTCCAAGTGAAAGCGAATTGTGGCCTGCATGCTGCTGCTAGAGGGATAGAGAAAAATGCATTAGCAATATCAATTGTAGCATACCACTTGGCTGCCTTTGACTCTAGTTCGTACTGGAGTTCCAGCATGTCTGGCACTGCTGCACTTAGTGGTGGTGTGACTTCATTCAGGCCCCGATAGTCCACTGTTAGCCTCCACTCGCCATTGGACTTCCGCACTGGCCATATAGGACTGTTAAAAGGTGAATGAGTCTTGCTGATCACTCCTTGGCTCTCCAGATGGTGAACTAACTCATGGATAGGAATCAGGGAGTCTCGGTTGGTGCGATATTGCCGCCGGTGCACAGTTGTAGTTGCAATTGGCACTTGCTGTTCTTCAATCCTCAGCAATCCTACAGCAGAAGGGTCTTGTGAGAGACCAGGCAGGGTAGACAGCTGCTTAATCTTCTCTGTGCTCAAGGCAGCTATGCCAAAAGCCCACCGGTACCCTTTTGGATCCTTGAAGTACCCTTTCCTGAGGTAGTCTATGCCAAGGATGCACGGAGCCTCTGGGCCAGTCACGATGGGGTGCTTTTGCCACTCATTCCCAGTTAGACTCACTTCAGCTTCCAATATGGTTAGCTCTTGGGATCCCCCCGTCACTCCAGAGATAGAGATGGGTTCTGCCCCTTGGTGGCCTGACGGCATTAGGGTACACTGTGCGCCTGTGTCCACTAAAGCTTTATATTTTTGCGGTTCCGGTGTGCCAGGCCATCGAATCCACACAGTCCAGTAAATCCGGTTGTCCCTCTCCTCTACCTGGCCAGAGGCAGGGCCCCACTAATCCTGGTCGGAGTATCTATCAATTATTTCTTCCAAACGTGAAGCAGAAACCTCTTCATCAGGGTCAGGAGTAATACTATTCCTTCTACTGCCTCTGGGGGACTGTTCAACAGAAACTGGGGCAGCAATCTTCCTAGGGGCCCTCTTTGTTGCTGTTGTATCTTTCCGTAGCTCACGTACCCGAGCAGCTAGGGCCGAGGTCGGTTCACCATCCCACTTCCTCATATCTTCCCCGTGGTCACGTAAATAAAACCACAAGGTACCTCGCGGTGTGCGTCCCGGATTCTCCCTTGTTTGAGCCGGGGACTGCTGGCGCTTGATGGCCGAAAGATTTTTCCGTTTAGGTGAGGACGAAGCTATGTGTTCATCTAACCGTTGGGACAGTTTCTCCACAGCTGAAATGCAGCCCCGTACTGGGGGAGAGAGATTTTCTTCATATTTATGAAGCTGGTTGGACACGGTATCCACAGTTGGCCCCATCCCCTCGTCCCAACCCATGACTGCCAGTGTGCTGGCATGTGTTGGGGGTGCAGCTCGTACAAACTTCCGCCACATGGACGCTGTGCATTGCACTTCATCGGGGTCTTTAGGTGCCTGGGCGTTGTTTAAATCACTATAAAGCATCTCCAGCACAGCTAATTCCCGCAGCTGCTGGAGGCCCTTATCCATAGTGGTCCATTTGTTTACTTGGTAGACAATATCCTCTTTGTGGGGATACCTTTCTTTCACTGCTGTTAGGATTCGCCTCCAGAGGCTGATAACTTGTGCCTCTCTTCCAATTACTCTATCAATGAGTCTTTCTCTAGAAAGGGATCCCAGCTGCTTGGCTTCGTTGCCTTCTAGCTGTTGGGTATTGGCCCCACTATCCCAGCATCGAAGCAGCCAAGTGAGGATGTGCTCACCTGGATGGCGACTGAAGTCTTTCCGTATTTCTCGCAGCTCACTCAGAGATAGAGACCGAGTAGTTTCTGATTCATCTATGATTTCAGTCTCTTCTTCGCGATGTTGCCGTGATAACGCTGCTTTAGAGCCACTTGCCTTTTCCTCTTCTCCCTCATCCGTAGAAGGAGCTTCTTCCCTTACTAAACGACCTGATCTCCGTTTCCACTGTTTCGTCTTCACTACAGGGGCGACTGATACCATAGATGGTCGGTCCTCTAGGGTAGTCACAGTGTGTGCTGTCTCATTATCAAATTCAGGAAGCTCCCTATCCCCTTGAGGGTGCTGGGCAATGTTAATTGACATCTGATAGGCGTAAGCCAGACCCCAGCAGAGTGCAGCCAGCTGGTGGAGTTCTCTAGTATTGCCAGGGTCAGGGCATACGTCTTTCAAACATTCCACCAGTTTTCTTGGATTTTGTACTTGTTCAGGGGTGAAATTTAGAACCATTGGAGGAGAAAACCGTGATAGGTACCTGCCCAAATCCCCCCACACACCTTGCCACCCACAACTTTGTCTGGGGACAGGTCCTTGAATAATATTCTTAATAAATTGCTTTACTTTGGGGAAGATGACAAACACTAGACCTAGTGATAGGAGGATAATATCTGACCAGGGGTATCCAAGATACTGAAAGGCTGCTGTAATTAGCCCACAGGGAGAAAAGTAGAAGGCACTGTAATTCCTAATATTTTCAATAAGATAATCTCCAGGAGACCAGGAGGATAACAATGCCGGGTCTGAATACCAAACAAAACTGAAGGCCAGTATGTTACAGCACAACATGATAAAAAAAACAAGCACAGACTTCAACACTTTCTCCGATCGGATGTAAAGGAAAAAAGAAAACAGAGAGTGGGCTATATACAACATATCCACACAGAAAAGTATTACCAGAAAACCGAGCATTATGACTACCAATATGTTAGTTGTAAATACTTCAATCAATGCTATTATTATCTCAACCCTCGAGCCCCACGTTGGGCGCCAAAAAAGACTGTCGTGGTTCCGCTCGAGTGGGCAGCCGAGCTCCACCACAGCCGCTCTCTCACTCCCCCTCCTCAAAGAGGAATGGGGAGAAAATATGTGAAAAGGGCTCAAGGAATTTGAGATAAGGATGATAGTTAGTAGAAGTAACGGGCAAAAATATGTGCAGGACGATTGTTAGGAATGTACAAGTTGTGAAGAATTTAAGAAAGCAGTAATTGTGAGATGTTAGTGTGGTGAAGGGACGAGGGGTGGTGTGTGTGTAAAATGTCCACCTTGTCGGTGCTGTGATGATGTTATGTTTATTTTGGTGTGGTGAATTCTTTTTCTTTTTGATGTAAGTGAAGTTTGTGAAGGTTGTTGTGATAATTGTAAAGTGATGGTATGTTGTGAGTAGTCTTGAATATGCTTTTAACAGAGGCGAGGGGTGGAATGTAGTGGGTTTACGTGGCAAGGTTTTGGTAGCAGGGAGCCATAGGGGTGGTTTCTGTGAGAAAGATCTAGAAGCTGCCCCATGTTTGGGAAGGGCCCCATTGTTTTCCAGATCCGAGCCAATAAGCGATGTTGTTTTGCGCCTCTGTGAGAGCATATTTAAGACAGGGAAAAAACGCTGCGACACACAGCAGCCGGGAGAGTCAAGGGAATGAGAGAACAGCCTTGCACCAAGGTCAGTGTAGAAGGAGGGGGAGAGGTGCTCCAGGCGCCGGAGCAGAAGTCCCCTGCGGCCTGTGGTGAGGACCATGGTGAAGCAGGATGTCCCCCTGCAGCCCATGGAGTACCACGGTGGAGCAGGGTTCCACGCTGCAGCCCGTGGAGGAGACCACGGTGGAGCAGGTGGCCCTGCACTGATGGAGGCTGCCGCCTGTGGAAGACCCCTGCCGGAGCAGATTCCGGGCCGGACCTGTAGCCCGTGGAGAGGAGCCCACGCAGGAGCAGGTGATCTGGCAGGAGCTGCTGCCCGTAGGGGAGCCAGGTTGGAGCAGTTTTCTCCTGAGGGATGGACCCCGTGGTACGGACCCATATCTGGAGCAGTTCTGGAAGAGCTGCTGCCTGTGGGAAGCCCACGCCGGATCAGTTCATCAAGGACTGCATCCCGTGGGTGGGACCCCACAGCACAGGGGACGAGAGTGACCGAGAAGGAGCGGCAGAGAAGAAGTGCTGTAGACTGACCATAACCCCCATTCCCCGTTCCCCTGCGCCGCTCGGGGGGAGGAGGTGGAAGAGGGTGGATGGGGGGGGGAAGGTGCTTTTGTTTTTTTTTTTTCCTTTGTTTTCTCACTTCTCTCGCTTGTTAGTTGTAGGCAATAAATCTTACTATCTCCTTATGCCGAGTCTGTTTTGCCCGTTACAATAATTATTGCGTGATTTTCTCGTCCTTATCTCAATCCTTGAGCCCTTTTCACATATTTTCTCCCCATTCCTCTTTGAGGAGGGGGAGTGAGAGAGCGGCTGTGGTGGAGCTCGGCTGCCCACCTGAGTAAAACCACCACAGTCCGAGCGGAACCACGACACAAGATCAGGTTATAAAAAGGGTAAGTTAAAACTAAAGCTGGAAAAGGAAACCAGCATTTTTTTGTTGCCATACAGAGAATAGATTGTCTCACAGTAAAAGAAAGGCACATGCAAAAATTGTAATTCTATAGCAATGAAATCATCAAAGCTGCTTATGAACTGGAGCTTAATCACTGCAGGCTGCTGTAGTTGCCTTTTCCTTTTGAATTTGGTGAGAATTATGGATAGATGCATAGAAGAAAATGAAAGAACTGCTGAATGTGGTACTAGTTACTGCTTCAGTAGCCCTCTGAAATGTTGCTGTGACTTATATACAGAAAAAAAATGTGACTTAAGTTTATGAAAAACTGCATTTCCAATGCTTTGAATGATGGCAGGACAGGTCCATTTGATGGTTACCTGTCTTGAGGGTTGGTGATCTCTTTAGCTGCTGGAGGGAGACTGGATGGAGGTAAGGAAGTTCACACAACAGTCACCAAAGCATGAAAAAAAATAATATATATATATATATTATATTTAAAACATATTAAATAGCTTCAGTTGGCTATTCAGTAGCTTTGATGGTTGGAACAGATGATATTGGAGGTCTTTTCCAACCTTAATGATTCTGATTCTAATACATAGTACACTTGTAGTCAGGCAACACTGAGGAGTGTTAGATAATGTATTTTCTCTGACTTTCCCTACAGCCTCATTAATAGGAATGAGAAAGGAAAAGTTCTGCAAAATATTAACTGTTTGCCTTCTGAACCCTCTGTTTTTCAAATGTGGTAGTGGAATTGTTTTTCACAGTTGTGTGAGTATTGCATATTATTCTCTTAGTGGGAGAGACAGTGCTAGAGGCAGTTGGAATGAAGAGACTCTTGTTTCTGGTTACCTTTGTTCTGTGTGCTGGGCTGAGGACAGTTAAACATGTTGGAAGGAGAAAGTGTGCTTTTGGTGCTTGAATAATTGAGTGTGTTCCGGATGGAGAACTTGGGTAGAGCACTGGGGAGAGAGAAGATAGGGAGCATGCAGCACCATTTAAAACTGAGAGACATCAAAAGGAATTAAAAACTAGACCCAGAAACCTGGAAGCAAAAGAAGGAACCTTCCCTAGACAGGAATTTCACAATTTGTTCAACCCCAAAGCCATTGAAAGTTGATGGGCCTGGGAAAAACACAACATAAACATGTACTTTGTCTGTTTGAGCAGACCTTATTTTTCTTTGTTTGCAGAGATGATAGCGAAATTAATCACTTAAATTTAGATTTAAATGCATAAATCAAATATTTTCCTGAGATATGGTGAATAGCTGCAGTTCCCATCAAATAATTTCTTCTAACAGCTAGAGTTAAAAAGTGCTCAGTGCTTGTGAAATTCAACCAATTAATTTAGGACGTAAATGAAATAAAAGCTTTAGTTAGAAAAGAGGAATTTAGTTAGAAAAAGAGGACAAAATGTTGCTGAATACAGTTAATAGCTGGCTCCATATTAGAAGTATTTATCAGTTTTTAGGTTCCATCTCCGATCATTGGCAGAAAGCAAGGCCTTCAGAAAGAAAGATCCAGGTGTAGAAGATCAATATAGAAATACGTATGAAATTTACACTAAAAATGTAATGTTATCTGATACAAATGAATAAATATAATCAAGCCATAACAAATCAGTTACAGCAGCTGCCATGGTAGCTAAAGGAAAACCTGCCCCTTAGCCAAAAAAAACTGACAGCAAAGGAATCCAGGAGATCCCAAGGTGCAGCAGAAGCACGAGTTGAGTTCACGAGCAGGGTTATACCTTGGACTGCCTTGGAGTCAATTACCTACTCAGAAGGAGTGTTGCAGAGCTAAGGTTCCTGGCTGTTATAAACATCACTTCATCCAAAGAAATCCAGGTGTGTTTGGGGCTGCTTTGTAAACGTGGGAAAAGCACAGAAATGCTGCTTTGCTGTTGGCACAAGCGAGGCCCTTCAGCTACCTGGAAGTAATGATGCACAGGTGCTACCAACCAGCCGCCCTACTTTCTTTTGAGTATTGAGTTAGCCCACATCTGTGGAACAGGAAAAAAATAAAAAAATAAAAAAAATAAATAAATAAAGTTGCATTGATAGTTTTTATGAAACAAACATATTTTTTTTAATAGAATTTTATATCACATTAATGTACGAAAAACTGGAGGTGAGCTGTACACACTTTAAATTTAGCTACCACTGAAAATGCTTCCCCAATTTAATTTTCAATTTCTTTTTTCTTCATGAAAAATTGTATTATTCTTCACTGATTTTAATTCACCTCTTTAATTGCATTTTTATTTTTCACAGTAGTAATATATTAAGAGTTTCTGGAGTAGAGATTTTGCTGAAATTCATGTGCTTAATAGTTTTTTTATTAAAAGTCACTAAATAAATAAAGACTTTTTTTTTTTTTTTTTGCTTAGCTACTCCAATGTTACCTTTAACTTTGGGCATACCTAAGCTTTTCCACTGGACTTGGTAACAGAAAGAAGTAAGATGACAATTAACAGCCTTGTGTAATGGACCAAGTTTATTTCACTTGTGTTTTGTAAATATGTGTGCATGCCTCTTCACATAAAACAGATAAACATGATTCAGGAAAATGGTTTGCCTCTTGTTCTTCAGTCTGATGAAGACCACAGAAAATAAATTAATAATGAGAGATTTTGTCCAATTTCAAAACCATATTTTATTAGGGCAAAACACAACTCATTATGAAAATCTTCAGTTGACGTGTACAATTTACAGCATGCTGGAAACGGTCTCTTTATAAGAATCATTTTCAAAGAAGTAAATGTAACTATTCTTCATTTTTAAGTGATAATGTTTAAAACTTAGTAAAAAGTTACTTAAAATAGTAAGAGAAGCAGAGATCCCCACCAAACCTGTTGCAGTACTCGTTGCATTGAGCCCCCCACTTGGCATGGTTGGACTGGCCTCTAAAAGAAGCTTTGGAAAAGAAAACTGGAGAAAAAAGGAAGAGATGCTCTTTCTCCCCTCACTTTTTCTTTTTTTTTTTCTCCCTCCAGAAGCCAGGAGAAAGCTGGGTTAACTTTGAATGTGCCAGAATATAGTAACCAAATGGTGAAGTAATACACGAAGCTCTTTTGTAAATACCAAGGCAATTCCTTATTTATTCTCCGGAGCTAGAAATAGGGGCTGATCTTTGTACTACAGTTTAGCCTCTAAAGCACATCACCTCAGTCACTCATTTTCCATTATCCGCTGCAGCTGTGCCTCTAATAATCTCAGGCTATGGCATGCTGAAATTGGTATTGAGAATTTTTATATCATGTTATATCAACTTATCAGCTTTTTCTCCTTATGCCTTGGAGAATGAAGCTAAAGAGGTGGGCTGCGAGGATGGTGTTCATTTACATTGTCTCTACCAATAAAATATGACATCTGTGAAAGATTGCACGTTTTCCTCTTCATATACGTGGAAATTCATATATGTGTAAAGGTGCATAAAGTTACATAAAAAATATAACATTTACCTAACAATTAAAAAATATGTGGAGCAGAGTAGATTCATCACTGGAGTATGCTACTTACCAGTTCCTTGCTTCAGAGGATGGCCTCAAGAAAGGGCTTTACTTGGGGCTGTAGAGACCTGAAAGGCTTTGGAAAAAAAGGTACTGAAACAACAGCTGGGGAACTCATAACGGAAAACAGTGGATGGCTTTGTCCTATGGAAAATATTTAGTAAAAATTAGATTAAACTTTCCTATGTGTTATCTGTGGCTGGGTCAGTGGCATGTATGAGCAATACTGATAGGCAATTCTGAGCAGTGCAAGTTGCTGCTCTGGATAGATGACTGACTTACAGCTAAATGAAATAATGAATGAAAAGCAATTTTTGTGCTTCTGTTGCTTTCAATCTCGTCAGCGCTGAATCAATTACACATTGCCAAAGGCTCAAGTCTCGTTAGTTGGGTAAGATATAAGAAAAACAATGAGGAAAGATGAGTCATGGTAAAATGGTTGGAAACAGAACCGTACTTTACAAGGTTATTGCTAATTTCATGTTTTCAGTGGGCGCTTTAGGTATAAGTAGTTCTTGCAGAAAAGTTATAGCTAAATAATCCTAGTTGGATACAAGGTAAGATAAAAACAATATGCCAAACAGACATCAGGAGAGTAGGTGTAATTCAGTTCTTTTCTAGACTTTGGGATTTGAGGGCTTGTATTTTCTAGCTATTTTGAACATCTGCATTTCTGCACACTCACATACATTCATGAGATAAGACTCACGGGTTCATAACACCCTGAGAAGTAAACTGATAAGAAAACCACTGGCAACATGTTTTTGAGAATTGGCAATTGTGAATCTTTGCAGACACTGGCAGCAATGTACAGCTCAGTGTGGGATTTGCCATGGGATGGGCACCTCCAATGGGACAAACCTGACTCTGCTTGCTGCAGAGAATATAAAGGTTCAGCCTCTTTAGCTGGCAGACGCTGTAAATGGGGCTTGTAAAAAATGTGTTGCTTATTCCAGCCCCTGCCACAGCTCAGAACTCCATGTATCTGTCTCCCAGGAAAAAAAAAAAAAAAACACACACAAACAAAAAAAAACTATTGAGTAAGAATTTTATTTCTCCGGTATAGTTTTTCCTTGCTGCTAGTTTTTAATTCCCTTCTAGCTTAAAGTCCTCTCTCTTATCCTTCACTGGCTTTAGTTGTACACATAAAGAAATTCAGTTACTGAGTCACACATTTGGTTCTCTGGGATCTGTTGCTATTCAATCCCTTTATGTAATTGTTCCAAGTCCTTGGCTGAGTTTCCAGGCAGGCACTGCCTCGTGAGCCTGAGGTTTCTGCTTGGCAATTTTTTTGAGGATTTTATCTATCAAGTGAAGTTGTATTCATGAAGAGAAGTAATTTCAGAGGTACTACTTCCATGAAGAGGCATGAAATTGGACGTTGGAAAAAGCTATTATAGGTGTCTTTTATGATTTCAAAATGATTTAATTATGTTTTTCCACATAACTGAGAAGGGAGCAAAGTAAATAAAGATGCTGGCTTTTTTTCCAGTATCAAGAAAAGAAAAATAATAATCTTCTGGGCTTTCTGGAATGTTTTAAGACTCCCACACTATTTCCAGGCCTACTGCACCATTATATCTGCAGCGTTAGCTGAGGCAACAGAAGAAAGGCACAGGCTAACCTGGTCCTTTTCCTCTACAAACTGTCATTCCAGAAGAGGACCAAGATGTCTTGGTGTGCTATCTAAGGGGAAAGTGGCATTGCATCTGCCAGGCTGTATGTGTTTGAGACACAACAGAGAATGCCAACATGCTGGGCAATGGACAATTTTTAAGGCCTGTGTGAAAGCTTTGCATCCTGCTTTGCTCATTTAAGAGTCAGTCTGGTAACACTGCCATCCCATTTTCTTGCAGCAGTGATTTAGGTTGCCAGCTAAAACCCCTCTACTTGCATGCATCTTCTTCCAAATCTGTGACTGTTACTGAGAGAGAGCTCTTGCAAATACCACTATTTCTCAGCAGCCTGTAACAGTCTTGGAGATTTTATTTTGAATAAAGGCTGGATATTTTAAAATATTTTTATTCTGATTCATAATACTAACAATTTACTGTGAAGACAAAACAGAGCTGAAAGCAGAAAAGCAGCTCCTGTCCAGATGGGTTTAGTGCATAATAAATCGTGAGTTGAACACATTTGTTATACATGATTTTAGGCTCCACTGTTCAACGGTACCTGCATGTAGAATTACCTGGAATATTAATAATCCTGAGAAGTGTTGGTTTTGGTTTGGTTTTGTTGCATTTCTGTATTATCTTTGAACAAATACAGTAAGTCTTTTTTTTTTTTTTTTTTTTTTTCCCTAACCTCTGCTACTGATATTCAGGACATTTCATTTCCACCAAGTTTATTCACTAATGAAACCTGGTCACTTAGAAGCCAGTACATTGTAGTTAGATAACAGTAAAAGTCATTCTTATTGAAATGTATTGCTTAATGGAATTTTAGTCTTTATTAAGCCGCATATCCAGTGGAGCAAGCAAGCTAAGTGCCCTACAGCATAAATGTATAATGCAGTCTTCAAGACACATTATTGTTATCCATACGCATAGCACTTCTGTGAATTATGTCTGTTTAAAATAATATGTAGTTGACCACCATCTGCCTGCATCTCACCACAGGTAATCAGAAAGTGATCAGTGATGGCTGAAAGGCTAAAAGGATGCCAAGGAGCAGCAGGCAATTAACCTTGCTTGATTTGAGGGGGATCGATAGGCACTCATGACCATTAGTGATATGCAGGCAAAGATGAGCCAATCTAAACCAAGAAGATTGGTGAGACTTATAGTGCCTTCAAGTGTGTCTTCCAAGTTGTAGAAAACATCAGAATACTGCTTTCTTTCACCTTGCTCAATGGTTTAAACATTACTGCCTGCAGAGATGGCATAAGGTCCAAGCCTAGGAATAAATGAAACAGTTTCTATCGATTTCATTAGGCACAGATAGCAGTACTGAGAATTGCAGTATTAAGAATTTCAGCTGAAGCATTTTGTACAAGGTAATTGACTGAGGTTGGATGAATTAAGACCTCATGTGATGATCTGGGTCTGTGGTTGTAGCACACAGCATCACTTGCTCTTACAGATTACTGCTCTCTAGTATCTTCACTTAGTCACTAGCTGGAGTGACTAATCAGTCAGCTCTGGAGCAGTATGAGTCTTAATCTGTACACCAAAGTACGCAGAGCTACTGTGTTGGTCACTTCCTTCTGAGCAGTGTGGGAGCCTTGTTTTGAAGCTTATCCTTTGGGTTCATGGAGCAGAAAGGTTCCTTGTATGAATGGCTTTCCATAATTCCTTTGTAATTAACACATCACTTACAAAAACTTCATAGTATTGTCCTGGTCTACTTTATGATAAAAATTGATTAGCATAAAATGGCAACAGACACCACATTGACAACAATAGTCTCAGTCACGAGTCTTCATTGAAGATATTTGAAAAGAAATGTTTAGTTTCGGGCCTCGATAAAAAGGTTTTCATTCTACTCCATGGCTTCTCAATAAATATTATTTCAAAATATAAATATTCTTACGTTTAGAGAGAACTCTCATCAGAATTGCTCTCTGAACTAAAAAAAGTTTTAGATATTTAGTATGAATTTGGCACTGGAGTGCATTTTAACAAAAGATTTCTATTAAATCAGGTGTTATATGATGCCATAAAACAAATTTATATGAACTTTTTATTGCTTAATGTAAATGGACTTTAACACAATTGTGGTTGAATGAGAAGTGCTGTATGAGGAGGTCAGATGAATTGGTCATCTAAAAGAGAATGTTTTAAGACAGACATTGAACAGTGATTAAGATATAGGGTGATCTGGCTTCCCATCAAGTAGAGCTGGAAATCATAACCATTTATAAAAACTACAGTAACAGGCACACCTCTTCCACTTGTTTCTAAGTCCTTGTTACCCAGTGGCTGGGTGAGATAGCTGGAGTCACAGGAATGGAATCACAGGAATGGGCATCACTGATGAACCTATATTAATGTTGTAGTGGGTCGCTATTACAACAGAACACTGTGGAGCTTCAATTATTAATTAGTTAATGCTTCCAGAGCACTCTGAGACTCACTGAGTAGTTTTTATTTTGAGTTGTTTTATTAAAAAAAAATGCTTAAATTTATTACTACTTAAATACTTGGAGTAAATAGTTGCTGTTATTGACATGTAGATATTTGTGTGCATATATATATATATATATTTATTTATTTATTTATTTAAGTATAAAGCCTAATTTTAAAAAATGAATGCTCCGGAGATACAACAACAGTGTGTTGGAGCACATAAAAAATTAACATCAGCAAAATGTAGAATAAGGTCAAGTGTATAAATATAGAGTGAACAAGATCATTGAAATACGTGATGGTTAAAGTGAGTGATACTTCAGAAGCAGAAGTGTAGGACAATGTTTCATCAGAGACTAAGCTTATGCATTACCTCTTATAAAATATAAAACTTCGCTTTTGCAGACAGGAGACTCTGCAACTTAATGTGGTTGATCTCACACTGAAATACTTGGGGAGCACTTGCTTGGTCCATGGCAATGTCCAGATCTTCCAAATTCTTTCAGTTTTAAATAACACCAGTGCAAGGACTGTATGAGCATGCCGTATCAGTCCTGTCAGTGTGTTATCTCTCCTCCACAACTCTTTGCTACTTTCACATCCAACGATTAATTGTACAGAGTCTAAAAACACAAGTTGTACATTAAAGCATCACGTGGGAGTTTACATTTGAGTGCCTGTCAATTATGAAATTTATTTTTTTTTTTTTCCCTTCATTGGGTGAAAAGAGCATGCATTTCCTTTTTCCCAGTGTGTGACTTTGCTTTGTGTTGAATTTAGATGCCAGAGCTGGCTCTGTTTATCTCCTAAGTAGATAGCTGACTAGTGCAAGTCTCGAAGGTGACATGCTGTATGCTTTGCCTGAAGAAATGGAGATTTACTGTGCAAGGATGAGCAGCCTCCTGCGGCCTGCCAACTCCATGCAGCTGTCAGTGCTGGAGGGAAGTTAGGGTTAGAAGAGATGTGGGAGAGAGAGGAAATAGCAGCTTCCACGGGGAGCAGCCACTGCCCGATCTTCTTTCCCATCACCGACTCACCTGCAGGCAGAGGGAGGGAAGAGAAAGCTCTTCCCCAGCTCCCCATCTTAACCTCCTTCTCCTCCTGTTGTCACCTGCCCTCTGCAGGTGGCAGTCAGTTGTGCCTCTTCCCTCTTCCCCTGTTTCAGACTGCTGCAGGATGAAGACATGGTGGCAGATCTGTGCATGGAAGGAACAGCCTGTGAGACCCACGGACTCCCTGAGGTTGGCAGGGACCTTTGGGAGCCTCTAGCTGCTGAAAGCAGGGGCACCTAGATCAAGTTGCCCAGCACCATGTCCAGTTGGAGTTCAAATGTCTCCAAGGATGGAGACTTTAGAGCCTCTCTATCTCTCAGAGCCTCTTGCCAATCTGTTCCCTTTAGTCACCAGTGATAGGACCCATGGGAATGGTTTCAAGCTGAGGAAGGGGAGGTTTAAGCTAGACATCAGGAAGAGGTTCTTCACTGAGGGGATTGTCACACACGGGAACAGGCTCCCCAGGGAAGTAGTCACTGCACCAAGCCCGTTGGAGTTTAAGAAGCATTTGGACTGTGCTCTTAGTCACATGGTCTGAATATTTGGGTAGACTTGTGTGGTGCCAGGAGTTGGACTTGATGATCCTTACGGGTCCCTTCCAACTCGGGATATTCTGATTCTCTCTGGGCTTAATCTTATTCACTCCAGAGACTGCTCTGCCCCAGCCACCAATTTACATTTTGTGTCTCCAAGCATTCCTCAAGTACTGAAATACAATTTACTAACAAGGCTGAGAAATCATGAGCTAATTCTGTAAATGCATTTTAGCTGACTAGGTCCAGATTACTAAGCAGAGCAGCCCAGGTAGCCTGCTCTTGGATAACCACTGGTCCTCACTGTAGTTTTTCCATTCTGATCTTTGTCGCCATGCACAAACTTTGTTAGTTGGTACTTTCACTTCTGGTTTATTAATGAATATGTTCAATATTGTCAGGCTTCATGTAAGTATCTGTGATACTTCATGAGACACATAGTTTAATGATGATTCTCTGTAAGACAGTGAACCTGCTTCAGTATGTATTCAACACTGTGAAAATACCTAAAACTTTACACTAGTTTATTTAAAAAAAAAAAAAAAAAAAAAAAAAAAAAAAAGTATGTATTCATTAAAATCTATATTCTTTAAATCTATAGCTTTCATCCAGATTAATAGCCATATAAATTGTCTCATCCCTTTAGTCATGAAATCGCTTGCCTATTTTGAATTTTCCCAGGTGAACTTCTCCCTAGTTTATGCTTATGCTTGTGTGTGGCAGCCAAGGTATAACTAAAACAGCAAAAGGTCAAAATAATGAGCCATTTCCACTGGTGAAGCTAATATTTTACTACATGCCTACTACTGCTGATCTCATCTTTTCAAATGTTTTGTGATGCTATGGTTGAAGAGCACCACATAAAACAAATTGTTTTGAAGCTCAGCCAAATATTGTAGGTCAAGATTTAGGCAGGAAGAAGTTTCAATAGCACATCCTTGAAAAATAAATTTATCCATGAATATTGTCCCGAGATGTTGTTAGGTAATATTTTGAAGATGGATATTCTCACTTCTAAAAAGGAATATGAATTTGGAAGATTTGAGTTGCTTATTTAAGTTTTATTCTTCTTGTAACATTCCTTTTTTTTTTTTTTTTTTTTTTTTTTCTGATTTCATTAGGTTGGAAATGACAGAAAAGGAAATCTATCTTTTTTTTTAATAATATCTTGTTAATCACTTGTTACTCGGCAACTCAGCAAGACGTGCCCATTTTCATTGAACAATAATCACAGTAAGACACTTCTGGTTTTGAGCAGACAAGTTCATTAAACAAGACGTGTAATTTTCTTCTAATCATAAAATAGGCAAATGCACTTTAATGTCTATTTAAAATAATACATTAAGTTGTTCAACAACAGTCTATGTGTCAGCATAGACTGTGATGGGAAAATATATCCAACGGAGGGCCGAGATACATCAGGTAGAATTTATGAAGTTCTTACCAATGACAACTTACATGACAGAAGCTCCTGCCCAGCTTTTACAGGACAGTGTTGTGCTTTTAGCACTTGCTCAGGAGATGAAACCCAGGAATACACAGGTGTGCCTTCAGCCCAGGGGCTATCCACACCTCACAGCACATCAGTGCATCAGTGCTCCCCCGCAGGATGCACCATTCACCATGTGGTATGAAATGGAAGGCGTCCTTATGTAGAATCAGTGCCACAGGGAGTCTGGGTTTTGTGGGCTCAGAGGGTGCACCTTAGAGTATGACTCTGTTGCCTGATGATTATAGCAATGGCAAAGGGTGGAAATACTGCAGTCTTTTAGTATCTTTTATCCAGTAACTATTTTATGGAAAATTCAGGAGCAGCCTGGTACCCAGCACAAAGCGCCGTTCTCAAACCAGCCTTAGGAGAAGATTCTGCACTCTGGAGCTGAAGCAAGTGGAGTTATTTCCGAGCAGTCCAGGCTCAGATGTCTAAGCTCTGTGAAGGAAAATGAAGGATTTCAGTTATACCCAGGGCTTACAACTTCCTTCAGGCTGTTCAGTGTGCAAGGCTTTCAGGTTACCGTGTGGGGTGGCTGTTTCCTTGTCTGCACACTGTATAGAAAACCTTTATTGCCAACTGATCTCTGGGGATGGGAACCTGGAGTCTGGCTTGCAGACCTTACCTGTAAATGTCTCAATTTTTAAGGCTTCTAGCAATTGTTTCTAAACAGGTGGTTTATTTGGGGGATTAATAAAAAAAACATCATTAGTCTTGTCCCAAGCCTCCTGACCACAAGTTACAAAGCAGCAGTCAATCACCTGGCCCCCAAATGCAGAGGCTGCAGCTTTACCTGAAACAGAGAAGAGGTGCAGGAATTTGTTTATGTATTTATTTATGTATTTTGCCTAAAGGTTTTTTGTGTCCCCTCCCAGTCTTGCATGTTGTTTGGAATTTGACTCCTGCTTCAATGCTGAACTTTGGCTGGGGTCGCCTGTAGCAGGAGTACAAGGTTATGAATCTGATCTTAGATTTCCAAATCTCTTTCTCAGTGGTATATCTACCATAACAGAGTTATGGGCCGAGGAGCGTAACAAAGATCATTATACTTTTGTCATATTTTTATGGTATGATAGTCAAAGCCAATAAAATGACCAACGAATGTAAGATTAAAACAGGCTGCATTATTTCAATCCAGCAATTGAATTCTATCAATCAAACTACCCTTTTCTGTCAGAGAAGCAAACTGTAGAGCTTTATCTTGTGTAACCAAAAAAAAAAAAAAAAACCAAAAACAACAAAAAAACTAAAACAAACAAACAAACAAACAAAAAAACAACCTTGAGGTAAATTGCATTAGAGAGTCTAATACATAAAAGAATTGTACTTCAAAAAAATAGAAAATGAACTAGAAAAGAAAAATAAGGTTTACAGCATATGCGTGATAAGGACAGTCTAGACATCAGTGTATGAATATTGAATCATAAAAGCTGAGTGAATAACACAATGATAAGATCAAGTATATTCATGAAACACAAAGCTGCCAAAAAGAATCCGAATATTTAAGAGAAACAAGAACGCGTGTGGAGTACAATTAGAAGACTAATTCAGTAACAAGTTCCCATAAGTTTTCCTTTGGGTATGTTTCAGAGACAAGGAAAAAAAAGAATTAATCTTAGTTCCATAATGAAAAATGATATTTTAGCATAAGATGGTGTGTTGCTTGAGGAATACAGTAGCAGAAAGAACCTCCTGGGTCATGAATGCAGTGTCTGGTATTTCGGGGGCCTTTCCATATGCTGTTTTTCATGAATTTATCATGATCCATGTTGAAAATATTTATTTTCTGTCCCTGCTGCTTCCAGTCAAAGAGCAGTTCCAGAACCTGATTACGGTGATAGTTGAGAACCTCTCCTTTTCAGCCCAAATGTATTAATGAACAATTTATACCCATTTGTACTTCCACCAGTAACCCTTTTGCTTAAATAGTCTCTCTTTCCCCACTGTTGAGCCTCTGATATATTCATGACTGCCTGTGGTTTTCCTCTCCCAACACTAACCAACACAGAAACCTGCAGTCTGCCCTCGAGTCACAGCTCCACTGCCAGTCCCTGAAGCCTTTTTCTGAGCCTGCTCAAGTCTGGGTTTATCCTCCAGGTACCCATTGGGTGGGCACAGCCTCCAGCAGCTGCATTCAGCAAGAAAAGGACTTGCTGGTGTCCTGGCCCTTGGTATCATGGCTTTCTCTGTGGGAAGGACACATCCTGATGCTTCCAGAGCTGCATTTGCTTTTTCCCCAGGCAGCATGGTGCTGGTAGTTCACAGCCATCCCCTGATGAACTATTTGACAAGAATCCCTCGTTTCAAATTATTAAGTCCCAAACTGAGTGCAGAATCTCTGCTATTATTCCCTAAGCATAATTATCTTGATCTCAGAACCACAAACTTCAGGCAATTGCTTTTACTTAATCTGGCTGTGTATCACTGGTGCTTATCAGCATTGTGTGATCAGCTAATTTTAATGTAGGGTGCTACGATGTTGTCTGTACTCTAGCATCATTACAAAAAGAGCTGTACAGGATTTGTATATTACGCATGCACTAATGAAATGTAACTGGGAACCCACTGCAGCCAAAAGGTCTTATTATCATCAAAATGGCTCAAAAAATTATGGCATCTAAATACATGTTAATGTGAATCTAGTCTTCTTTCATCCTCTCAGGAAAGGGAAGTCTCACTGAGGCATCTTCTTAAATCCATTCTAGTGTTCGACAATCCTTCATAGGCAAAAAATACACAGAATTAAGAAAGTGCAAGCTGAAAACAGTCAAAACATATAAGTTTAACAACCACGTGTGAACCTGGTGTGTACCCTGTGTCAATTGAGGAGGAACTGATAAAAAGGTTAGTCAGATCAATTGGTTAATTCTTTCATTAAAAAGCTATGCAAGAGAGGATAGTTCCTTATATCATTCCTTTTGGATGAACTATGATAAGCAGTGTATTTCCTTGAACACGGAAGGGATAAATGAAGGCAGGATTTTATTACTATCAAATCCTGTGGGAGCAGTATGTCCAAAAAACTTACAGCTCCTCTGGGTCTTTGTCAGAGGTATATCATGTCAGGGGAGAGGCTATCAGCAGTGTCTTGGCCTGATGGACTGCTCTCCTTTGGGTCTGGTACCTGGGAGTCAGAGGAATAAGAAAGTCAGCACAAGATTGACATGGGGGTATTTGAGAAAGCAGGGGAGCTTTTGTGGTAGAGTTGGAGCTCTGCTTTAGAGAGCTTCTTCCATGGAACTTAGGGAAGAAAAAAATGCTGCCCTGAATGTATCTGGGGGCAGAAAGAAAACACTGGACAAAAGGACCTAAAGCAGCGCAGGATGAATTGGCATTACGACCCAGGCCTGGGGAAAACAGAGCACCCTAAAGGCACTCACATGCTTCTGCTACCCTGCATCTCTGCAAATCTCACAGCTTGCTCTGCCACTCCTGGTCTTGAGTTGTGGGTCTCCTTGTGAGCTTTGAAGCTTAATTCTGCTGCTTTCCCTCAGTTTAGCTTCTTCCTTTAAATCTTGCAGCAGAAATAGTGTGCTTTGACAAATACAGGTTTCCATAGCTGTGTTAAAAATGCAAAGCTTCGTAATGGTCGTTCTTCACTGCCTGCGTACTTTGTAAACCAATTCACGTTCAGAAAAGGAGACCAGATTGGGAACAGAATTTTACTTAATCCTAAAGCAAGGTAGGAAGGACAAGAAATGAGGATCCCTGTTCTTTAGTTCTTTAAATTTCCTATCTGGAACATTAGAAATATTGATGTTCACTGCTTTATGATTTTTCTTTGCCTCCTCACCTCTTCCCAAGCAGTCTGCTACAAATCTAACCAAACCATAAATGTACACACTGTCTTCCATGGCATGTCCTTCAATACTTCAAACATTTCCAGGGGCAAGCTAACTCCATTTTCTCCCCAAAGGTTTTCAGGATCAGTTACTTAAAGTGAAGAAAACAAAAGAGCCAGTAAAATAGAAAATAGATTTATTTACCCTCAATGTTGTTGTTGTATTTTGTGTTTTTCTGCTCATGAATTCCCCTGGCAGGTTTCGCAGATCAGCAGTAGAGCAAAAATATTTGGGGGCACAGAGGTGTCTGTCAGACAGGCAGCAAGGAAGCTCTGCACTCGAGCAGTGCGTGGAGGCCACTTGCTGCTGTAATAATCTGACTGATAATTTAGTGGAGGGAAATGGTTTTAAGTTTTTAAGTCAGAAACATATGGCAGTCGACATCGCTTCTTAAACGGATTTGTAGGAAAGTCTGGTGTGCTTGAAGGACTCCCAGTGGCCTCGCTGGGAAACTGGTGAAAGAAGTTTTAGTGTAAAACCTGGGAAAATAATAGGTTGCTTCTTGTCAGAGCTGGTTAAAATGCAAGAAGACATTTTGGTTTTCTCCCTGTTCCAGTTTTAACTTTCTCAGACTGTTATCGACAGGGGACCAGGAAATGTGTCTTTTGAGAAAACTCATTTGAAAAATAATCTCTTACTTGATCAGCGGATCAACTTGATCAGACAGCATTTGTACCCAAGTGAGCGTAAGGAGTTGTGCAAGAGGAGGCAGTTTTAGCAGAACACCTTCTCGGAGAAGCCCTTTCTAAAAACACAGCAGATGGGATGAGGACACCAGCAAAGTTGTGATAGACAGTGTGAAAAATAGAACTGTGTGCAAAGAATGAGGGATGAGATGTGCGACAAGAAATATTTTTGGCAGAAATGGGCTATGTGCAGTACTTCAGTTATACTTACTGTAAAGAAAATGCAACTGCTTTGTTGGTAAAAGCCATCCCCATGATACTGCAATAATTTAGAATCAATGAAATGCAACAGTTTTTGTAAAAATAAGGAGCAGGTAGGCTGCTTTTATTCACTTTCCTCTAATGGATCTCACTTTCCAATTTACTGTTGCCGTTCTCTAGCAGCCTTTTCTGGCTGTGTGCAGGTCCCGCTATTCCAGTTGAAGCTTCTGGCTATCTGTATCCATTATGGAAAGAGTGCAAACAAGCCAAGTCCCATTTGTGAGTCAAATAGTTATCATCCGGTAAAAGCTACCGGCTGTACAGCATAAGACAAATATTTGAGGAAGAAAATTATAGGTTGTAAAGGATGGTCGATCCGTGTTTGCTTAGAAAATGAAATGTATATGTCGATTTTGTGCAGATAGAAATATTAAATAAACAGATAGCATATAATCAGCCTCGGCTCCAGCTCCACACCTCAGCATGCAGTCCCATTTCAGGTTACCTCTGGGGAAATTTCCTTGTTTGCATTCTGAATGGGACTTGTTCTTGGAAGGATGTAATAGATTTAAGGACTGGACTAGGGACAAGAAGCCAACAAAGCAAGCTGCGGCCAAAATGTGTTACCTTCCTATTCACAAGGGCACACGAGGCAGAGAAATAACCCACAAACCACTTAGCAAATGGGCAGATTTGGACAATAGATGATTTACCAGCCTCTTAGTCAGTCTGCGGATTGTGTGGCCTATAGAATTCTAGGGAGTATCCTCTGATAATTGTGACACCTCTTTCCTTTTTTTTTTTTTTTTTTTTTTTCTTTCAATACAGTAAGCAGTAACTTTGGGTTGCACATCCACTTTTCTTCCAAAGTTTCCTCTTTATTTTGACACCAGCAGCCCCAGGTTTCAGATGCTGATGCTGATTCTTCTTCATATTAATTTTCACTCTAGCCCCCAGTAGAGCTTGATGAATAATGACCACACAGATTAAAACTGCCCACATGTTAAACTACAGAACTCTTTTTCCTTAGGACATTCCCAGTCACTTGAAGCCAGCCCTATAACAGAACCTTTCTCCGTCCATTTTCGGGTTACTTTCTGATCCATCTGCATGTAGTTTCGAAAAATATCTTCAGATAAGCTTTTACAGCTGTTTTCCACAATCCTTTTCGTATTTTCCTGTAGGGAAAAATATTTATTAAAATACTCTTTTTTTTTGATTAGCAGAATAATTGATACACTTCATCCAGCTTGGGGCTGAGAAATGTCTCTCTATTTGTATATTTCTTCTAGCTGTTAGCATCATTGCTTGTACTGATAGTATGTGTTTAAGCAATAGATGCTGTGAAGGACTTCAGTAGTAATGACATATATTATGTCCAGTGTTTATCCAACAGTACATGTCCAACATTAAATTATTGAGCCAGAATACATGCCCATTGATTACTGTAAAGGTTATATGCGTACCAGTAAATCAAGACAAGCTTTCAAAAGATCAATTGATATGACAAGTAGGGAAGACAAAGATGTTGAGATCTTTTTCATAATCTTTGCTGGTTTTTATGACTATAATCTTATTTTTTTAGGTTTGGTGCTTTATTTATTTATTTTTATTTTTTTCCAAATCATTGCTTAAAATATGACTGATATGTGAAAAAGAGACATCTAAGCAGAACAACAGTGCACCTTGATAATATATTTGTGAGCACCTTTTGGTAGAAATGGAATGCTGATTTATTATCTTGCCAAAATACAGTTTTCAAAGCAAGCATTTTCCAATGTATTTGTCCTATTTCAAACAACAGCTGGTTGTGGTGTTTCCTTCCTGAGAGGTGCATTTGCACACACACACACACACACACATATATATATATATGTTGTTGAGGTTTATGATATAGGAATAATAAATTAGCATTTATTAACATTTTGCTCTAAATAATACTATTTACAGAATTGCTACCCAAGTGCCAACAGATGAATTGCCAATACAAATGCGCCATTACCAGGAATGGTACCAGGTGCTACTGTGGAGATGGATATGAAACGAGCAGTGATGAAAGAAGCTGCACAGGTAAACAAGAAAGATGCTGTAGGATTGACACACAGGTTTCTTAATGGCTCCTTGATGGCTATCAGGTGCAGAGAACTGGTGGGCTGTCAGGTGGGCTGCCAGCTTAGGTCTGGGAGCCATGCAGGCAGGCTAACAGTGCTGGTGAGCATGGATGAGCTGTTGTGCTCATAAGCTTCCTTCCCAGCTTCAGTGGTGTTCATCAAGGAATGAGCATGAACCTGTGGGATCAGACAGAGGGAAAGAGCCCCACTCCATAATGAGGGTCTGGACTTCCCTGCTGACTCCTTGGTGTTCTTGTGCCCGTGCCCCAGCAGCAGCTGTTCCTAACTTACTGGGATGAAAGCATCCTTTGCCAGACCAGAGGATGTGAGTCTTTCCCTTTTCTTTCCCTTTGCTCAAGTGAGCCTGCAGCTTGTTTGTGCAAGCTGCTCTCCAGACCTTACTGCCAGGAGAATTGCAGAGAGTTGCAGTGTTTTGCCTCATGCCCATAAAGTCACATCTAGATTAGAATTTGATAAATGAACCCTCCCAGATCATACAACTTATCAAGGAATGTTATTTTGGCATAATTAAATGTGGGCTGAAATTGGTGTTCTTTTCCATTTTTAAAATATATGACTTTTTAATTCTCTATCCAGGTATTTGTTTCTTGTTTTATTTTTTTTTCTCTTTTTATAAGCAGATTGGAGTTCTGTTGCCTTATGTATGTGCTCACTACCAATCACTCCTCTACACGTAATAGTGCTAAGCCAGATTCTTCATAAATGTAATTTATTCTAAGTTCTTTTGCTCTATGGTTGTCATGTTTTGTGATTGAAAATATATCTGAGGAAATAATTTCAACAGCAGGTTTTTTTAAATGTCAGTTTATTACTTAAACCCTCAACCACTGTTAAATAGCATGTCTTGAGTTTATGGTATTATGCCTATATACCCTACTTGAGAAAACTGTTCTTTAGATTAGAGAAATATATAGTTTTTGATGTAGTGGATGATGGTTTAATGTAGAAGTTGTGACAGTTCATTTAAGGAACTGTAAGACATTTCCAGCACAAATAGGTTGAGAAGGATAATCAATTTTCTCCCCTGAAATGTTGTCTCAGCCACAGCCCTTATAATTTTAAATACAAGTGTTTTCTAGTACTAACAAGAGTCCGGATGTCTCCCTAACATGATGTAGACATTGGATGCTAATTGAACAAATGAAAGTTTTAACTTTAAAAATAAACAGCAATTTAACTCAAGAACGCCTGGCCTTCTGTTTGGTTGCTGGGGTAATTTCAACAGCCAATATTGGGAATAAGGTCATAGCTTGAGAAGGCGAATACTTAAATACCATAATGATTTAATGGATCAAACTTTCCTCATTTTTTCTTTTATTATTATTATTATTTATGTTATCCTTAAACAAGATCTCATTAATGTCCCTTTAGATTTGAATGAATGTAATACATATGGAAGCTGCAGCCAGACGTGTATAAATACAGAGGGATCGTACACTTGTAGCTGTGTGGAGGGCTACGTACTTCAGCCTGATAACAGATCTTGCAAGGCCAAAAATGGTAAGTTTTAACATCTTTTTACCTTAATGAAAATAATTTCTGTTTTAGTCCTGTATAAACAATATATGTGAAAATATAGATAGAAGAGCACATAGAAGATATGGACTTGAAGTCCTTCACTGTATTACAAAGAACAACACAACAACCCTAGAACAACTTTTCACATATTATGACAATACTCCAAGGGAAATCTTAGTAGTTATTATATGGTTGTTATTAATTAAATTGAAATACTCAGTTCAGCCAAGATTAGAATAGTCCCCAATTTCCCTCTTCATAAATAAATCAAAGGTTTTTCCTCACACAAACAAAATAGGCTGTTTACTCTGGGAAGACAGCGGAGGTAGTGAGGAGGCAGAGGAAATGATCACAAGGTAATTGTACCCTTAGGATGAAAAAAGACATGAGATTGCTTTGTCCTTGTAATATCCCAAGAGGTGAATTTCAAAATACAGATATTCACACTACACTTTTTTTTTTCTTTTTCCTTAGTTCATAGTTTCATTAGCAACAGTAAATTGGGTATTTGAGGAAATTAGTGAATTTTGTTTAATGAAGCAATACTGTACAAAGAATTTTCATACTCTGCATGCTGACTTAACAATGTTTTTATGTTAAAAAAAAAAACAAACAAACACTTTCTTGATATTTTTTTTTACATCTATGATGATTCAACAGCCCAGTATAAGGCTATGTTTGTTATATATTTTTGAGTATTTGTAGCTATTTTATCATGATAAAATGTGAAAGTCTACTGTTTTTTTGAGGCTACCTCAAGCTAAGAGCATTGCTAAGTATGTTCTGACTTGAGCACTAGTAAGTTACATGTTTTTGTACTGCTTGTATCAAGTTTTATATTGATCCACATAACATGGCTGTGTGATTTGTTTTTATTATTATTTTTTTTTTAATACACAGATAAGTGTTATGAGATAAGAAAGACCATTAAAAGTAAAAATATTTTAATACTTTTCTTCCTCCACTGCATGGAAGTGAATATCACTGTTCCAGGTCAGGAAATTCTTATGGTGCCAGTGTTGGGTTTGAGATGAGCCTTTGAGTTTCCTTTCTTACATCTAGCAGAGTGTGTAACTCAGTGTTGTAATGAGGTGTCAATATCTTGTTGGTCTTGGTGATATAAATCAGATCATCTATTAACAGAGAATAACTATTCCTCTTTCTTAGTGTTTTGTCATGTTTGCTTTATGGTAGTTTTCATCTTTTCTGTTATTTTCAGCATGTGGTCACTAATCATTAACCATAGAAATCACAGCAGGATAGTGCAAATCAAGATCATGGCACTGCAC
Source organism: Aythya ferina (assembly GCF_964211825.1). NCBI lineage: Eukaryota > Metazoa > Chordata > Aves > Anseriformes > Anatidae > Aythya > Aythya ferina. The sequence goes on along the minus strand of NC_140303.1, from coordinate 36,749,355 downwards.
AGACATGAGTGTCACTCGTTATGTTGGTTTTGTGTGTAATCATAATTTTTCTTTGAAGTAAGGCTGGATTCAATTATCAATATGTTGAACAGTGGAGCTAAACTCTTCCTAGAGCACAGAGGTCAAAGAACTTTCTGGCATAGTGATGATGGTGCTTTTAGCAGAGAATGCTGCAAGAGCTACAGCGACCTGTAACAGTTTATGTTGTTTTACAGGGCACAGTTTACAGTGTGGAAAATAGTGACGTTTCCATGTACCAGGATGTAGCTTTCCTTAAGCATTCATGTTCATAGCTTCACTGGTGATACAAACTGCTTTCACAGGTTGCTGCCTTGTAGGGTCAAAAGCAAGGTGCTTTTTTCAAGCAGGGTCAAAAGCAAGGTGTTGCCCTGTTCAAAAAAAAAAAAAAAAAAAAAAAAAAACAGATTGGGGAGCAAGCAATGAGGAACCAGTCCTGCCAAAAAGTGTCTAAAATTGTGTAATGGAACACAGGTTAGGCAATGCCATTCTGTGAGCAAAGGGAGAGGTACAATCCTGGTATATATAAGCAGTATTATGACTTCAAAGTAATCCTAATGCTTACTCAACACTGGGAAGTCGTCAGCTGGAATGTGACATCCAGAGAGGGACATCATGCAAAGCCGATGTGGACCAGTAGAAGAGAATCCAGGGAAAAGGTTGTATCTAAGGGCGAAAAAAAAAAAAAAAAATTAAAAAAAAAAAAAGGAAAAAGCTCTTAGAAAAAATAATCAACTTTTTAATTTCCTTAAAAAGCCTAAGGAGAATAAGGATGGAAAGAGCGAGCTACCCATTTAGTCTGCATTTGACAAAAGCAGTTGTCAAATTCATAAAGAAAATGAACTAAAGAATATTCTGTGTGCAAAAGGTATGAAAGATAAGAAGCAATAAAGGTTTAAGTTAGCTTAGGCATTATGTTGAGCTTTCTGATGTTAATAACAGCAATTCTGCTGCGAATATAAATTGTCATCCATGGTCCTAGATACAGCACAAGAAGTAACTACGGAGCCCTATGCCATGATTTTGTTGCCTCTGTAACCTGAGTGAGAGGTTTCTGAATCCTTACAAGAAGAGACATGGGGGAACTTGTGGAAGCCCAGTTCCCAAGGTGCTGAGCAGGGGAGATGTGTTTGTGAGCTGTGGCCTGCAGGAGCCCTGCCCCGGTACAGGCGGCCACTGGAGGCCTCCTCAGCCTCTTCCACAAGCCCCAAACCCATCCACTCACAGCGGCCTGGCCGCATGTGGTCCACCAGGTACAATTTGCAGAGCACCTCACACAAGTTTTTCTACCCTTCAGGCAGTCAAATGCTTGGCTGTGAAGGTGGGGAGGTTCGTCTCTCATTAGAGCCTGCATTTTTCTTCCTCAGCTCATTTACATAACTTTGGAGCCTGAAACTTTTAGCTGCACAGCACCTTTGGGAAGGATGTTAAAAAAGGTATCAAAACAGCTGGGGGCACACCATGTTTCTTTCTCCTGACTTCTTAACCACGCTTTCTTTTATGAATAAAGAAGCAGTTAATGACTTCTTTTAAGGTGAAAATGAAACAAAATGTGGCTTTGCTGAGCAAAGTTTTGGAACAGCTTTGTTTGCCAAGTCTGTATGCCTGTACTGTAAGGCCCACATTGGATAGGAAGGATATTTAAGAAAACAAAGTGACAGATTCAGAAATCTTAAGCTGTTGAAACAAAAAATCACTTTCTTCCAAAATTCCTCATATTTTTTATACCCTCGTAGGCCATCTATAAAGAAATACCATGTGATAAGAAGCATTTGTTGTGTGGTTAAAGAGGGTGGAAGTGATAATGATTCAAGTACAAACCTGTTCCTGACATTCATCACTCTTAAATTTATGTCACAAAACAATTTGCTTGTAAAATTTCACAAGTCTAAGTTTCAAGGGTTTAGAAAGGGTTTTTAGTTTCAAGTAGCCCATTGTAGGACTGTTTAAGCACTGAAAATAAATTTCAGAATAAAATTTGACTGCATTTTATTCAACACTGCTAAATAATTTTTGGACAGTTATGCAATGCGTGCATTACTAAGAGCAAAGGACTTAAAATCTACAGTGCAGACCTGAGGAGAAGTTTTTTTAGTTGCTTGTAAACACCGAATTATGATTTTTATCCTTTTTGGATCATAATAATGAAAAAAAAAAAAAAAAGCACAACACAAATGCTGGCATTTCTGAAGATTTTCTTTCAGAGAAGTAGGACTGTTGGTGGCAGAGCAAAACGCCCTTGTTTCTGATTTGTTGTGGCATCACTATTGATCTGTATTTTAGACAAGATCAGGGAGGGGGAAAAACGCAAGACTTTCATCTTTTCTACCACTTTATCTTAAACATAATTCAAAGGAAGATGCTTTCATTTTAGTCAAGAGGGATGAAACATAAAACTTCCCTGGATTAGAGAGCTACTCACGTCTTATCTTTCCTATAAAATGGAGAAAAAAAAAAAAAAAAAGGAAAATACTCCAGAAAAAATAACACACATGAAGTCCAGTTATTTGAAAAGCTGCAGTCAGCTCACTGCAACTCATCTTAGATCTGTCCACTAAACTTTTAAGCTTTGTAGATTCTGTTCTTGGGAAACAGACAAGTAGATTTTTTGTGATGGGGAAGACAAGACATTTTTTTCAGCTTCTCTTTCTTGTATTTTGTTTACATATATGATACTTTAAAATGCTTTAAAGGAACTTTTTTTTTTTTCCCTAGTGTATGGCATTATCATGAAATAATTTGACTTTTTTTTAGTAAGTAATAATAATGAATCAGTCTTTATCTGAAAAACACTAAAATAGGCAAGCTACCTACCCTACTGTGAAAAAGCAAGATTAACTGATTCAAGCCCTTCAATTATTTCATGTATGGACTGCTTGAAAAATAGAATTTCAAGCTCAGTGATCTAGTTTCTGGGTAAGTTCTGCAAGAATACAGTTGTTTTTTAATGTTTACTAGTGCCTGCTAAGCAGAACCTCTTAGCAGTGCCACGTGTACTTGTGATTCCATTGTTTGGAGCCAGGTTTGATTACAGCTGTTGCTCAGGAGTGTCAATGCTAATTCTTTTTCATAATTCCTTTATTTCTTAGACATTAATACTGAAATACAAGCTTTATCTGGAGTTCAGTGAAGCATTAAATCCTTGTTGCAGTTTCCAATAGGTAGATTCAGAACACTGCAAGAAAGGATATGGTTCTCCATGACAGCCTTGGACAATTGAGCAACGAGGCTGGCTCCTTATCTGCAAACAGCTCCTGAGTATCTGCTGCGTCTTGAAGGCTTTACAGATTGCAGGCAGTGGTAATATCTTCCTTAATATAAAGTATAGGAGCAAAAATGTTAATAAGGAATTTTTCACACTGCTGCTGGTTGGGAAAGGAGTGGTGTTATTTCATTGGAAGGGAGCAGCTGGTTAACTGTTAGGTGTTAAATACTTGGCAGGAGGCAGACACAAACACCTTTTGTACCAGTCTGGAAAATCTCCACTTGGGTCAGTGGGTGGTGGAAACAGAAACTGTTAAGTTCTCTTAAGAGTTCTCTTAAGTTCTCTTCTTCTGATGGGTAGCGTAAGTTTATAAGAAAGGGAGGGACAGAGATTTCCATACACAGGACACCTTTCAAATAAAATTGCTTATTAAAAACTTCATTGCCTTCATTTTCTGGGGAAAAAGCATGGCTAGGGAGCTTCACTTGTGGCTTCTCTTGTACCTCACCACTTTATAAGAGGTTGTTTCACAATCAAGTTTATTCAGTCTTTAAAAATCTGAAAATTTTCAGAAAAATTGCATGGATTTAAATGGGGGTAGCAAAGGTAAGATGAGGACAGTCGATAAGTTAGGAAAGTAGTAAATTACCAAAGTGTGGTTTTGGAGTATGATTTGCTGGAGAGAGAAGTATGCTCCAAGGTACTGAAAAACTATAGGAAAGAATGAAATCCACTTTAGAAAGAATGCATGCTGATCCATTATAGATTTTTTTTTTTTTTTTTTTGGCAACAAAGTAAACAAAATATCAGCAAAATAGATGTTTAAATGAAAGCACATGGTACCAAAGAACAGAACATAAAGCCTACTTCAGTGGATTTCATTAAGACCACTGAGCAGTGTATTTAATAAAGCATCTTTTCTCTTTAATCATACTTGCTGATGGAATGATTTGTAAATCCTTTTATTTATGCATTTTTTCTCCATTTCCTCACCTGATACTACTTAGCAAAATTTTGAAAACTGTATGAAATAGAATGTTGATTGAAAATCTTGCATTTTAATACAGTGTTTAAACATTGTTTTATTCTTCTGAATGTAAGCAGATTGCTTTAGGCTGAGAGCTCTTGGGGTGAGACTTGGCAATGCATATTTTTTCCACAGGCTTGGCAACTGCAGTGTTAGTTTCTGTTTTAGGGTAAATTTATTTATTTTCTTAAGTACAACTTCAGAGGTGCGTCCACTCGGCGTTATTGTTCACATGAACATACCTCATTGCAAAATTAGGCATCCTTGTTACTCCAATTAAACATGAAACAAGCTTAAACCATAAAATTTGCGTGACAGTTCAATATCATCTTTCTTAAAGATGTAAAGAAGTTCCCTGAACTCTTTTTGGGGACCTTGTGAGTCATTATTTCTGTTAAAAAATCATCAATAACAGCTTTAGATGTTCAATGGGACTTAGTCAATTTGGGTTCCATATAAGCATTTATTCTTTTTATTTGAAAATTTTACTTTTCGTCTGGAAATATTGACAGTGCTGACTTGTTCAATATTTTTTCTGCATAGTCCATCTGTTGTCACCTTTGGTGTATAAATAGGTGTGAGTAGTTCTTGAACAACCTTCCTTAGATTCTCTGCAGAAAATCTATATCTGCAGAATATTATAATATGTATTTAGAAAATCTAAATTGCAGAAAATTTATATCTTGATTTGTGTAGCTCTTGCTTACTCCTTACCTTAAATTCTGCTTCTTGTGGTGGCAACTGTCAGGAACGATTGTTTCTACTGAAATTAATCAGTAGTTTGTTGTAAGAAGTGTGTATAGTTGGTCTAGTGCAACAACAGCTGTATGGGGAAGTCACCAGCTCAGAACCTGAGTCTCTTTGGAAAGTTCAGTCAAAGCAGAGATCCCTTCTTTGCAGAGGATAAACATCTGCTTATATAAATGAGTTGTCTTCCTCTGTTAAAATAAATAAATAAATAAATGGAAGGAAAAGCTACACAGAGGTGTCAGTTATATACTAATCCTACCCTAGAAGTAAAGAAATAGTAAACAAACAAATAAATAAAAGATGTAGAAACCTGGCATTGTGTGCTTGCAGCCCAGAAAGCCAACTGTGTCCTGGGCTGCACCAAAAGCAGCATGGCCAGCAGGGCGAGGGAGGGGATTCTCCCCCTCTCAAACTCCTAACATACTGAGATTAATATTAATTAATACTTGACTAAGTCAGATGCATAATTTCAAGTCAGATTTTCTAGGCAATAATGCAATTAAAATACACCAAAAGCAAGACCAGCTGCTTTTGTGCCCAATAGCACTCATCATATGCAAAACATATTTTAGCTCGATAAGTATTGTTTGTTCCTCTGAGTGTACAACATACCTTACTTTAATTGTAACTTGAACTTGACCTGGGTGCTAAATCATTATTCTGTAGCATCACTTCAACTGAATACTTCGTCCTTTAAACTATATATTCTTCACTGTTTGGGTATTATTGTTCCCTTCATTGTTCACACATTGTTCAAGTGTTTTTATAAATTACTAGCAGGATTTCCAGTCAAAGTAATTCAGGTGAATGTGAATTGCTTCTTCATATTTTGTTTGTTTGTTGTGACCTGTATGTTAACCCAATGGAAACTATGCAATCTCTGTTCCCTTTCGCTGTTAGGATTCTCCACTGCATAAAGCTTTTTCCCTTGCATTGCACAGTATTAGACCCAACATCTGCAGGTAGTCAGGTTCCATTGCATTGGGTTTGTTTGCTTTGGTGCTTTTTAAATTTTATTTATTTATTTATTTTAATATGTTGTTTTGCCTTGTAGAAGCATTCACTCAGTTTTTGTCTTATTTTATAGACTCTGATATGAAAAGTACCTTACCATTTCATGCCTACTCATAAATTCTTCAGGTTTTCCTGCCCTCCATTTTTTTAGAAATGTCAGTAATCTGGATAGAAATAATTCGCATAAATGTATTTCTTTTTATGACTTGGGCATGAAAAATGTTGCAATAATGATACTTGGAATTAAACAGAAGCTGTGGGGCTAGGGTAATTAATTTTCTTTAATGATGTGAACTATTAGAACAGCAGGATAAAATAGAGAAGTAATTTGGAATATATGATAGTTATGAAAATAAAAACAAAACCTATTTATTATATCTCTTAAAACATGCAGGTAAGAACATTTAAAAAATATGTTAAAACTGATACGATAAATATGCTATACACAATCTGTTAACACTTTGAATTCTGATTTGTTTTCAGAGCCTGCTGATAGACCTCCTCTTCTTCTGGTTGCAAACTCTGAAACAATTGAGGTATTGTATCTTAATGGAAGCAAAGTGGCTGCCCGAACCCCTGTAAAAGGATCTGCAATTTTGACACTAGATTATAGCTACAAAGAGGACACAATTTGTTGGATTGAATCGAGAGATCTTTCAAGTCAGCTGAAATGCACCAGGATAACAAAAGCTGGGAAGTTAACAGATGAGTGGATAATAAACATTGCTCAGTATCTTCACAGTAAGTATCTGACAGTCATTTAGCAAAACTGTAGTGTTTGCTGTGACCTGGTGCAGGAGATGTCAGTAATATTTGGGGGCTTGCTGTTGAAGATAGTCTTAAGGCATGAAATATTGAAACTCATACTGAAGCACTTTTATGCTTCTCATTCCAATAAAAAATATATGTATGCGATGTTTTTTAAAATGTGCATTTTTATAGTCTAAATATAATGTGTAGAACTTACAAAACCAGGGCAGTACAACAGAAGAACAAATGTAAAATGCATCCTCTTCTCTGGCAAAGTAGTGCTACATAAAGCTTGAAAATGTTTTTTACTACTGGGATAATATTGACAGTGAATGAAGAAGAGACACATGATTATCACATTTGCTGTCATCTATCGTAGGTATGTCAGTTCTTGAAAATAACAAAATATTTCTTGACACTGGAAACAAATTGCTGCCTTTTTTGCAATTAAGGAAAAAAAAAAAGACTCATAATACAGAATTAGTCTTTTGCATTACAGCGTTACTTCTCAATCATCTTTTCAATTTGTGGACTGCTGTTATCTTCTGAAGGAGGTGTTCATCCACTTACATATTTTCATGTGAACAGAATGCAAAATAGCATACAGTCCAAAAAATGCAATTTTCTTTCACAGCAGAATTGTCCATAGATCAGTTTATAAAACACAGCACCAAGGAGTGCCATGGTGGTATTAACCTGGCTTTTGAAAACTCAGGGCTAGAACCTCCACTGTTTTGCTTTGGACCTAAGATTTAGAAATATACTTTAAAGTAGAGATGGACAGGAAAGATGAACTCTGAACTGATCTCAAACTCTGTGACCATCAGGTTCGGAAATATTCAAATCACAAATTTGATGGTGATATAATATCGTGCATATCAAAGTAATCAATTTGTTGTAGAAATTGTGTTTTAGGCTATCAAGATAGCTTCTGTAAAACGTGGTCATTTCTGCAGAGTAAAGGGTTTTTGTTTATTTGTGTTTTCAACCTATTTCCTAATTATATATTTACTCTATAGGACATTAAATGGAAAAAAAAAAATAGAAAAAAAAATAGGAAGGGGTTCATTTTGTTTTGGTTTGCTTTGCTTTGCCACTCATTGTGACAATATTACTTCTAGAGGACTCTCTTATCCTAGATGTATAGTTGTACTTCATTTTGCCTTCTTCCTATTTTATTTTTTCATACTCTAGATATCTAAGACCCCTAAGAATCTCGTTGGTAATATTTGATTGTGCCTTTTTAATTCACTCTATTATTGATATTTTCTTTTCCTGTTAGTAAGAGCAATCAGATTAACTGCAGTCCTTAGCAAAATCTGTTTTGTATTGAACTGTATGTGTGTCTGTTCTGTCACTTATCTTCATCCTCAAAGTGGTTCCTAGCACTGCGGTTTGTGGTTCTTTCACCAGTTCTCTCCTATGTTCCTCTCCCTCTCTTCTCTGCATGTGAAGAGAATTGCTAATCTCTGTGGTGTTCGGATCTGCATTAGCACATCTGTTTGCAAAATTAAGGCTGTATTATGTGTTTGAAATGAATACAGTGCCTGGAATTAATGAGCTAATCATTTTTCATAGTGTTCGTACACATCAGCCTGTGGACTCTAATATTTCCCTGAAACTCCAGTGTAATTGTTCAGTCTTGTTTAAATGAAGAATTGTCATTCCCACAGACATGCACTGACTGCAGAGAATTCTTCCAACTTTTTCTTTAGTTTAGATATGGAAACGGTGCTTGGAGGCTTAGAGAAACATTGCTTGGAGCAATGATTGACAAAATCCAGCAGATTTAGCTGTGGTGGTGTTTCTCCCAGACACACATATTGACAGACGCTCTTCTTGGCAGTGGAGCCACAGTAGTCTGAACATATCAGCAGTCTGAACATATCAGCTCCAAGGTGCTCGGTGCTCTTCACAGGGCAACAAGTAGTGTGAGAGCTGCTTTTGTCCTGCTCCTAGCTCTGCAGTGTGCAGTCTGAGTGGGCTGGTTCACTCAGGCACCTGAGGCACCATGGACAACATGCTGCTCCTCATGGGCACAGTAACATCTAAAAGGTTCAGTCAGAGCTCATCTCTTGATGATTTGGTGTTGTGGTGTTATTTTTTTTTTTTCTTTTCCAGTACTCAGTGCAGAAATTGTCCACCTGATTAATATCCTCCCTTCTAGACATACACCTGGAGTTATTTCTGCAAGGAGTCTGGTTTTACTATATCGTTATATATATCTGCACACGTGGATAGGTCATTTTGTGGCTACTGCAAAACTGAGTTTTAATCTTAAATTCTTTTTTTATTTATTTCCTCCATCTTCTACCCATCATGCACCTTCTGCTATTCCTCTTCAGTGTATAGCACCTGCATCGGGTGAGGCAAACAAATTCATTCTGCCTCCTGGTGAAGGATTTCAACCTGTGCATTTTCAAGCGCAAGTACATCCTCTGGCAGCTCAAGCCAAATAAATGGTTGTGCCCATGAAGTTAGTCACAGGAAAACGGAAGGTCTGTTCTTCATAGAAAATAATTTCTTCTTTATTGTCTTGCCACAAAGAGGACATTCCGAAAGGAGAGGAGAGAGGTCTGAGTAGTATTTGTGGAATTTTGAATTTATTTATCCCAGTCTTCTAATCTGTTTTCTTTAGCTATCTGGAAGAAAATGTGTCGTCTGCATATGACACAAAAAGTTATACAAAGTGATTGGGACTGCTTGAAGTGGCCTTATTCAAAGTGCTATTTTAGTGCAGGCAAGTAAGTCTTGTAGCTGGGAACAAGAATGTAGGTCCTGTTTTAAGATGAGAAACTACCTCTAGGAAAGCAGACTATGAAAATTAGTTAGTTTTCATGGTAGAGCATATAGTGTAAGCTCTAGTCAGCAGAAGCTTTAGATTCACACAATAAAAAATAAATAAAATTACAATGCTTTAGTATCCAGCATTTTCCCTTGAAAGACAGTCCAACATGACTTCATTTTGGCATATGTGTCCTAGGTGGATACAATCAGATTCCTTTGAAAAGAGCAGTGCTAACTTGGTCTGCAAATCAGGTGTCACTGGCTGAAGCACAGCAGTGTTGGCATTCCTTGTGCTTTCTTATTAAGCTAATTTCAGTCTTGTGAGAATTATTATATCATCAACAAGGTTTTTGTTTGCTTGCTTGGTAGGTTTATTCTTTTAAATAAGTAGGTTTCTTGCATTGTAATGTTAACACAGGCAATCATGTGTTAGCCAAGGCCAGGCATTGGCAAGTTATTTCACCTTTGTCTTTTCTAGACATAGAAGTTGTTGGAAGTTAGACTGAAATTTTTCCCTTTTGGAAAATGTATGCAGACAGTGTTGGAGCTGAACAGGCTTTCAGGAAAGTCTCAGATAAGGCAGCTTGTGCAACCACCGCCTATAATAACGGGTATGCTCCTTGACACTTCACACTATCTCACAGTCCAATTCCAGTTAGTACAGCAAGACTTCCAGGAACAATCATTTATGTGAAGTGCTACCGTGAGGACCAAACTAGCAGAATTTCTTTTTAATGGAATGTAAGTGGAAAGTCTCTCACAATTTTCTGTCCTTCCACACCTGTGATGTGCAATCCCATGCTCATGCTTTTTTTTGGTGTTGGGACAGGAGGCAGCAGGAGCAGCATCTTCTGGATGACAGAATCTCCTTCCTCACTTTAATAGGCAGTTTTCACCTTGATCATTACAGGTTACGAAGCACTTTGTGCTCTCTAAACAAGCACCAGGCAGCACAGCCTGCGTTTCAGCCACTGTTCTGCAGAAAACTCTTCTGGGATGCTGCTTCAGAGCACGAGATTTTATGCTTGGATGGTATCTGATTCAGGTTTTCTTGGCATTTGGTAATCACAGTATACTCCAGTTCAAATCCTGGAATAGTTGTGTTTAGCTTTGCTGCTTTGTGTTTTATACCTCCTCAGTGCCACCTCACCTGGGAAGGCACACAGGCTTTTCTGTTTGCAGATGTGCTTGTACGGGACTGATCTGGATGAAAGGAAACATTAGGCTTTGCCTCTACTATTTCAGCTGTAATCTTTCTGACTTCCTTAGCCTGCCCTACTGCAGGAGCAAGGAGGGTGGGTAGTGTCTGGTGGGGAGCAAGAAGTGCTTGTGCAACCCATCACCTTCTCCTTGCCTGCATGAGCCCAAGCCAAGGCTGACGTTTTGGCTCTCTGACGTTTTTGGACACAGCTGCTGTGAGGACCATTAGACAGGGAGCCCAGAGGATTTGACCAGGATCCAGCAGCATCTCTGTGCTTACATTCCTGTTTTCTTCCACATTTCTGGTCCCCCCAGTTGTGCACTCACACACACACATATGTGTGCTCTTTCTTCTGAGTTTAGCAAAAAAAAACCAAACACCAAATAGCTTCTTCTAAGCAAAAACAACTGAGTAAGGTTTAAAGGTACGAGGGCTAGGAAAAAAATAATTATTATTTTTTATTTTTCTCATCGTCTCTCTTTACTTTGAAATCATGCAGACACAAACAAACAAACATAATCGCAAAGCTCCTCCCTCCCCAGACCTGAAACGCTTCCTTCCAATGATTAACAACAGCTATGAGTGTTGTGCTGTTCAGAGCAGCTAGTCATTTACCTTGGCATTTATGAGTCTCAATCATCGAAAGAAACACTAAGCACTAAGGATCGTGCTTCTGTCAGCAACCTTCCTGTGAAGTTTGTATGAATATTCATGAGAAATCAAACTAAAGTTTGGCTTACGCAGGAGGAGAGCAACTGTGAAGATCTGAGGGGAGGTGTTTATTCCTTTATGAAGCCTGCCCCTGAACTTGTCTCCAGACAGGTGTGAGAGGCTGACATTATAGTTGTAGACTGTGATTTTTTATTTTATTTTTTTTTTTCGTGATAGACTGTCTATGCTTACAGACCTCCTAAAAGATAAATAGAAATGAGACAGCTTCATGACAAAGGTCATTTGTACTTCAAATCACACTTCAGTAGTGTTGAGAGCATCTGATAGAGTAATTGGAACCAGAATGGGGGTGTGAAAAAAGTATCCTAAAGAAATACCGCAGTGTAGTTGGAATCTGCTTGGCACTCCCAGAGCCCTGGCCAGTATTACATCATGGTTTAGTTCTGGGAGGACTGGACAAATGCTGCTTCTGGGATAGTGACTTTCCTTAATTTCTCCAAAGGTGTTTCTCTGTTGTTGTAGTATCAATATCTCATTTTAGATAAAGTCATCATTATATAAGCAGAAATGGCACACTTTTCTCTTGAGAATCATGTTTATTCAGCTTGAATTTTCCATCTCCTTTTACTGCCCGGTCATTCTGTATCATGAAATCCTACCGTTATCAAAGCTGACCTTCCCCTTTACTATGGAAACTATTATTATTATTATTATTATTATTATTATTATACTTTCTCAACTTGCTATCCATCTATTCATGTCCTTTTCCAGATGACTTGCACATGTTATTGGTATACGTTCTAGTTGTGCTGTGGAACTCAGCGATCCTCAGTGGGGAACCAGTTTTGTCCCCTGGCTTAGGTAGTTAAACGGGGCTGTCAGTGACATATGTGTAAGATTACCTCTTTCCTGAGTCTTCCCTCATAACTTCCTGTATGGCTCTTGGAAATAGGGATTTCCATATGTTTTTGTGTTTAATTCCCATGTTCTTTTAGGTATTCCCCTTCAGCAGACACAAGTGCAAATCTTTAGGTGGAACATCTTTTACTCCATGGCCTGAGATGGGAAACTCATTCTTTGCAGCAGGGGCTCACAGGAAATGAGACAACATAATTGGGGTCATCTTGATGGACATGGCATAGGCTAGGAGGCTTTGCTGCTGAGATTTTTTTTTAGCCTAATACATTCATTTCTCATTCTGGTGGACCTGGACTTAGAGAACTTTTGATCAGGTGTGTGATACAGTTTTCCTGGTGCTGTATGGACTTTTATTTAATGCAGCAGCAGCGCTATCTGATAACTGTCCTTCTGCGTGTGGTTACTTTGCACTTTGTAATGATAAGACTCCTTTAGAGACTCAAGCTTTGTGGAAACTTCCTTTTATCACTCTGCTCCCGTCTTTAACTCCTGGCTAATCTTTTCTGATTATTGGTTATACACAGCCTTTTTGATGATAATCATGTTTACCAGAAGAATAAGGGTAGTTCACATCTGTTGCAGTTTAACCCGGCAGGCAGCTAAGCACCACACAGCCGTTCACTCACTACCCCGCAGTGAGATGGGGGAGAGAATGATAAAAAAGGTAAAACTCGTGAGTTCAGATAAAGACAGTTTAATGGGAAAGAAAAGGATGGGAAAAATAATAATAAAAGAATTATAAAAGAATATACAAAGTAAGTGATAAGTAATGCAATTGCTTACCACCCCCTAACAGATGCCCGGCCTGACTCCTAGGAGAAGCAGCTCCCCACCGCAGCCAACTCTGTGGTGTTATTGCTGAGCACAATGCCCCATGGTGTGGGATGTCCCTTTGGGCAGCTTGGCCCAGCTGTCCTGGCTGTGTCACCTCCCAGAGCACCTCCAGCCCCTGGCTGGCAGGGCAGCACGAGGAGCTGAGCAGTCCTCTGCGTGAGCCCTGCTCTGCAGCAACTGAAACATCGCTGTGTTATCAACATTATGCTCATCCCAAATCCAAGGCACAGCACCAAACTAGATACTAGGCAGAACATTAAATGTATCCCAGCCAAAACTAGGACATCTTTGGCTAAATCCATCCGTTCAGCCATTCTCAAAGACAGGCTCAGAGATTGCCTGAAGACTCTGGGGTTTCTGTTCCAACATGAACACTGAGCTAGGTATCTTCTGTTGGCCATGGTAGGTATTGCAAATCCACGGCCTTTTTCTAAGAATAGCATCCATATCTTCAGATTTATATTTCGAAACTTGATGGTGTTTGCACAAAAATTAAGCTATAACCTTTGAAACCAGAGGCTCTTAGAGGACTATGCATGTATTAGGAGCTTCTAAATGCTAGCCGTGAAGCATCTGTCTGCTTTTGGTGCTTTTTGGATGCAGTCCATTCAGTCTGACTTGGGGGCTTATGCTGGCTTGAGTCATGTCCCTGTAACATTATGCTGTGCATTTCTGAGTCACAAGCTTCCACAATAGATTCTGTGAATTGGCTGGATTTCCTGCAAACATTAGGTTACCTGCACTTTTGAAATAAGAGCTATTTATTAACTGCTTGTTAATTGCCAAGAATGGATTTTTTTCAGTTGTTCAGATATAACACTACTATTTCTTCAACCTTTGTTACTTATCCAGTTTCTACAATTGATCTTCCATTGACATCAGTCAAACCCCTGCTTCTGTTCTTATCTGAGCTGGCATGCTGTCTTTTTCGTTTCATGTGCTTTTCAGAAGCCATGCCCTGGACAGTTAATTCTCAGACTGTGTGCAGAAAATCAAATGTCTTATCTCAATGGTATTTCTCAGTGCAAATTTTTGATTGCATTATTTTCTTTTCCTTAAACTCCTGGGCTCTGCCTCAGACAGTCTCCTGAATAGTGTCTCTGCAAAGCCTCCATCTCTTCATCTCCTTATTCTCAGCTCTGCATTGTAGAATTCCCTTTTTCCCAATCATCAGCTTGCTAGCTGACCAGTTTGAATCTTAGTTTCATTATTGTCCTAACATTCCGACAGAATTGTACTGTTTGTCATCCCTACACCACAGCCCAGCCTGCATAGCAAAGCTCTTGTGTCAGGGAGGAATTTCAGGAGCAAGCAGACCATCTCC
>NC_140303.1:33528118-33638215 GCF_964211825.1 Aythya ferina | reverse complement strand
CATATGCTGTACTGTCCGCATAGAAACTAAACATAACTCCCTTCAGAAATTAATAATATTATGTTCCACTTCAATGGAAAATCAGTGTACATAAATTAATTAAAATTTCCTGTGGATGGTGGTGAAGAAAGGCACTCACTGTGCTGCTGAACTGATGCAAATAGACATTTAATGATGGGAAGATTTATGGATGATGAATTAATGGGGCCCATAGACAGTCTATGACAGAATATGGGTGTCCCCCATGAGTTAAATGTTTTCCTTTGTGCCTGTAAATGAGCCGGAAAACATACTCTGGTGTTTTCTATCTTAGACATTATGTAAGGATTTTTTTTTTCCTGTCATGAAAAACAGCTCTTTCAGGCAATCACATACATGTTTGCTTAAACACAAGAATGTGCTTAAATGCTTCTCTGAAGTTTGGCTTCAAAAACTGACCAACCTCTGCTGTTGTCTTGCACATACTTCATGGCAGAAGAGCATACTTCCATAAAAGTAGTCATTAGAAATTACCTCTTGTCCTTGGCTATCTCACTAATGATTGTTCTCTCTTATTCCCTTTCAGACCTGTAAAAGTTAAATCAGGGCAATGTTGGGATCTTCTAGGCTTTCCAGATTCCCTCATTTCAGGCTCACTATCAGCCAGAAAGTGACAGGATATTTAACTCTGCTACTGGAACATTACGTGGTTCTTTCAGCACCAGCCTTAGAGCCATATATTTAAGAGGAACTTCTCAAAGGACAGCTTTTGAAAAATCTTCCCCCAGCACACAGAGAGATGCCCAAAGTGGTATTGGGCATCTCTTTTGTAGGCCATCACATACAGACCTGGGGAAATGAGGTTTCTTCCTCCTCAATCTTCTACTTGTTATTTTTGCTTGCTGTTGATGAACGATTTCAAATACAGCTCTTTGAATACAAGTAATAACCAAATCTTGTCTGTCTGAAATTAAATATTTTTCTAATTAAGTTTATTTTTTTTCAGAAATCTGAGGTCTTTTCATACAACCAGACAAGCTAGAGGAAGGAGGGGGCATTTGGATTGTGTGCAGGATATCACATTTATTAATGTGTTGTCTAGTGCACTTTTAAATATCAAAGAAGGCAGCTTCCAAAAATTTCCCTAGGGGTGATATTTCCTTATTTATTAAAGCTCACACTTAGAAAGCACTTGCCAGTGTTTGCATCCATCTATTTTTATTCTATTACTCCCAGTTATGATATAGCAAGGATCACTAACTATTAACTTATTTTGATGATTAAAGCTAACCCAATAATATTTGATCAAATAGTCATAACACATTTAAGATTCCCAAGTCAGAGATTATGTTTGGTAATTTACTACGTATGGTAGCTATTGGAGCTGTTGGATTTCAATGCTTTCAAAATTTTCCTTGTGATGTGCAACTGTTACATAGATTTTAAATATCTCACCACCAAGAGACTGTAGTATATACCAAGTAAGTCTCTTAAGAGATATAAAAACACATGATTGTCCTCCTGTTCCTTTCCCCAAATTGCCCTAGAAAGCATCCAGTCATTTTAGATGAAGGGAACAATGACTTTTAAGGGACTTAAGTGCATTTACAATTCAGCCTTGTATAAATAATTGTTTATATCTGCAGGAAACATGAAGAACTTATGTTATTCCTTTCAAAAGTTATCTTATACACATATCAAAATAAAAGAAAATTTCTGAAGTGGTTAGGTAGCAGCATCCTACAGAGAATAAATATAACCTCAGGTACAACAGGTATTTTTGCAGAGCACCCATTGGATCTAATACTTAGCTCTAGATCAAACATGTGGGCTGTTGTGGGATCTGAAATTGGGCTTTCCACAAAGCTCACAGGATTCATGTTTGCCTTTTAACTGTCAAAAATAGGCACTCCATAGACTTATAAGCAATGGGTTTATCTCGAATAACAGTAAATGGCCTTCTAAGGTCAATATATTAGTTTTCCTCTAGATATACAGTTTCAATAGCAAGCGATGCATGAAGTCTGTTAAGCCTTTAGAATTGTCTATCAGTTCTGGGAATTATAGATTTTAACCCATATAGATACTTGGCTCAACCGCAAAATGAAAAATCATTAAGGAAAAGGCACTGTATATCACTCCAATGTGCATTTGTGATTTAGAATTGGCATTTCAATACACAAAGAAAATTTCTAGAATCATCTGGCTAAATGCAAATGATTCTATAAATACTTTAAATAGCAGAAACAAAAAGCTCATCAGAATCTACTACTCATTCAAGTGTATATTCTTTTTCTATTACACATCCATAAAAACAAAACAAAACAAAAAACAACAACAACAACAACAAAAAAAAAACTTTGTACTTCTACAGTTGATTGAATCAAAATATGAGAAGATCTGAAAACACTTTTGTAGTTCTCTTGAAGTTGTACTACTACTGTAATGTGTTCCTTGGTAGTGCATAGGCCATGTTCTATAAATAAATGTGTTTCATTTTCGATTGGAATTTCATTAATCAAACCACGGTAATAGTGAAGTATTTAAAACAAGTTTCTCTAAAGAGTGGGTAGAACACTCCAACAAGCTACTGATATAGTCCTGCTACATGATGGAGCAACACTGATATAAACCGAGCTGAGGATATGGCCTTCTAACTTTGGATTTCATGACAGTTTGGACTTGACCTTCTTCCATTCTTAGAGGCTCTCAAAGCAACTCCAACATAGTAATGAACTCTCATATCTCTCCTTCTGATAGACAAACTTATGTTATTCTTCTCCCTGTTTAATTCACAGGGAAAATCAAACAAAAAGAGGTAGGTTAATCTGAAGGCACCATATCTGTAGATCAAACCAAGGGCAACTAGGTTATAGTGGCCTACATCTTGTATCTTCAGAAGTAGTTGACAGCAGCTACCGTTATATACAGCATTTCACCTGAAGTCAAAAAACTATTTTATGGATGAAGAAATAGGAAAACTGAGAAAAGAGTAACAGTAAAAAGCCCTCCATGTTGTAGGAACCAACCCAAAATAATCAGTGTCCAAGCAGTTTGCCCCTGCCTTCTGAAAGAAACACCAGGGAGCCGACAGCTTGGGCGTTCAGGCCCTATCTAACCTGAATACACCATGACAATAGGAAAACAGTAGCAAAACCATCTGTAACTCTTTCCTATAGAAAGATGGGTTTTACACTGAACTTTCATTTACAGAGTGGATAGCTAGAATGTGGTTGCATGGTGGCTTTCTTGATTGCCAGGTGACTGTGAACACCTCCGGCCTTGATCCAGGCCAGCCCCAATATGGATAACTTACAGCATTCAGCCACCTGCTTTGCTGGAGCAAGACTGCAGCTCCTGAGGAGCAAACCACCTGTGTCAATTTTTCCTTTGCAAAATGGAAGATCCATAATACTGGGTGTTTGTGAAGCTGAGTTAATTTATGAGCATTAAGCAGAAGAAGAAGCTCAGGCAGAAGGAAACCTGCAGCATCTCTTTTCAAGAGGCTCCACCAGAGGCCAAGGCTCAACTGGACCCTCTTTGGGGTGAGTGCCCTTGGGGAATTTCAGCCTGGGGCCTATGGGGTTCCTGGAGATGTTCAGTGGAAGAGTCTCACACAAGAGAAAGACAATTACAGTAATTTATAGGACACAATTACTATAACATGACATTAATGTTTGCAAATTTAAGACACAAATCAACACTGTATCTGTTAAAAGCAACTGGCGCTTGCTATCAGCTTCATATTTTGATCCTTAATGTATAACACTGAAGGTAGAGAGAGAGAGAAGGAACAAAAGGCAGAATTACTTCCCTAAGATTCTCTAAGGATTTCAGGCAGAACAATAAAAAACTAAATTAACTTATTAATTTTTATCACCTGATGAGGATAATTAGCAAACAGTGCATAATGACAGCAAATAATGGCTCTCTTTTCTCCCTATTAAGATAGCTTAATGACTGTATTTTCCCAGTCTTAAAGCTGTGCTGTATTTACCAGTTGCACTTACCTGAAAAATGTTTTGTCTGTCAATACTGCAGTTAACAAAATGCTTAACTATAGCATATAATGATCCTAACACAAAACAGCCTTTGATCTGAGCACAGAGGCTTTCACAGATCAGACTGTGCTGAAAACTCTACAACAGCAACTCATGAAATATATGTGAAGTAGCGAAATTTAATCATTCACTTCATCTTCTCCGTATGATGACTAATAAGCAACCTTCATTTATGAGGTGCTCCTTCTTTACGAGTTTCACTATCCATGTATGAATCCCAGAACAACCATCTAGAGAAACCTGATGGTAGAACTGCATTTTAATATAAGCACTTGAATATACAGCTTCAGGATCCAGGTACCCTTTGGTAACATTGAACTCTCCCTTTGGGTTTCAAGGTTGTGAATAAGGTTATCAAGCTGGCTTGCTCTGTACTTGCACCGAGAGACTTTGCAATTAAACCTGGGGAAATGGCTTTGCTGAATTCACTAGTGTTGCAAGCAGCTTTTTGCAACAGGAACAAGATGCAAAATGTCTTGTCCAATGACGGAGTTTTCATGCTATATCTTCAGCAGCCAGTAACTCTGATTGCATTGGCAGCTATTGCTATCTACCGCCAGACAAAACAAATTCAAACTAATTTGGACAGAGTATAAAATATACCTCTTCTCAGGGCACAGCCTTGCAAGACCTCTGGAGACCGAACTCCCATTGATTTCCCTTGATTTAAAAGGCACAAATGATTCGCATGACCAGATCCAGAATGGATAAAGATGGAGAACAGCAGTGATCCTGATATCATCCTAAAAGCCTCTCTGACCCCCACGGTATTGGCCATCCTTTAATTCATCTGTCACAACTGTATCTAACAGAAGTATTTACTTTCAAGGATCTTCCCAGCTTGCCCTATTTTACCTACACTTTCCTTGCCACAGCCTAAATGTCAGCTTCTGGCTCTTCCAGATGTCTGTATTCATCCAATATCTGTTGTCATATGAAGAGATCAGAAGTGTCTCGTAGTTCTCTCTTTGTACAGCAACTTGCACAACAGGACAACGGTCTGTAAGCAATGCTCCATTGTTAAGTAAAGCAAAAAATATCTAAAAGAGAAAACTACAGAAAAGAAACAATATTACTATTCCTTCTCAAATTCAACTGTTTGATTATCTGGGAAATAAAAACAGTATAAATTCTGACTTAGCCCTAACCTAGCTGATTCTTTTGGAGATTTAACGACTAATATAAGCAATTCTTCTGGATTTGTTGTTGTTTTTTTTTTTCACCCTATTTTTTTCCTCTTTAATTAATTCCCTGTTAATAGACATTAAACGAGCCTCTGCAGCTTTTCAGGAAGATAGCATGTGACATTTTATCATCACCTAGATGATTAAGGTGCTAGTGTCTCTGAGGCTTCTAAATTTTGTGTTATTCCTTACAGTTGTATTAGCTAGATGTACATCATGCTGATGGATGTATAGCTTTTCTGAGAAAAGGAGCTTACCTCATTCTTTCCTCATGCAATATGGGAGAGAGAATTGTACGACAGTAACCATAGTGTATTTTGCCTATCTGGGAAACATGTACAAAAGTTTTTGTTTGTTGTTATTTGATTTGGTGTATTTTGATGTTGGTTTTTGCTCTTTCTGCAGAGGAAGACCTTCCACCACGAATGCCTCTTGCTGTGGTTCCCATGGGTCCACAGTTCATGACTCATTCGGTAATTAATTTACTAATTTTAGAAGAATCTGTGATTGAGACTGTAACAAAAAGATTTTGAAGTATGGTTGTAGGAAGTGTAGAAGTTGTACTTCTACTTTGAAGTAGAGGTCACTACATAAAAAAATAAATAAATAAATAAATAAATAAAATAATAATAATAAAAAAAAGATATTTTCTTCTTACTTCCTCTCTCTTCTTCCATGGTTTCATTCAAGTTCTTTCATCAGCCATCAGTAAGGTCTGTTGCAAAGCAGGACTCTGAAAGCTAGACCCAAACATCAAAAGAACAGACTTTACCATACATGGCTGCAACAAGTTATATGGCTATTCTGTGTTGCCAGAGAAGATAGGCATTTTTTGTTTTTGTTGGATCCAGTTGGTCCTATCCTCTCATTACAACGAATATGTGACCTTGACGATCTTACTGTTTCAAACAAGAGCCCACTAAAGAAGCTTATTTAACAGCAGGGGACAATTCAGTAAAGAATCTCAGAAGATCCCAATCCTTCAGCAGCTGGATTTTGTGCCAACGAATAATCTGACAAGTAAAGCAAACTTGTCAAAACTAAGTTCATACAGCCTGAAGTACCTGTCAGACACTCATCCTTTTTTTTTTTTCTTTTTTCTTTTTCTTTTTTTTTTTATCCATCTTTGTCATGGCTATTTTGAAATAGACTTGAACTAGGAAAAAGTTGTTGCTTCTACCAAGTTTTTCTGTGCATACAGAAGATCAATACACATGGAATATTATCACTTATTGCAAAAGTGGAATTGTGTGTCTTAGCCACTAAGGAGAACCTGGAAGAATTAAGGGATTCCTCTGTATGTAAATATATATTTGCAAATACACAAATGCCTACTGATACTATAAATGGTATATAATATGCTGGCACTTGTTCAGAATTTTGAGGCATTGGCATTATTTTAATCATTTTTCCATTGAAGTAAAGAAACTGCATGTATAATTAAACAGTTGTATTGTATTGTAGAAATAACCATGTAATGACATAGTTAGAAATTCTTGGTTTTTCATGGTAACACCAAGTATAATTACCATGTAATCTGCAGAAAGCAAACAAGACTGTAATTATTCTGTAATCCAATTTAATTACAGGGTAACATATTTGTTATTTCTTCCCCATAAAATATAAATGCAAAGGAAATAAACTGGTAGAGAAAAGATATCATTCCTTTGAAGAAACTTACTTAATTTTTGAAATATATATATATTGGTTGACTTGCATATCTATGTCAAAAGACACAAATGAAGCAAGCATTGGACATCCCTTGGGCATCCCTGCAGTGCATTATCTGGAGTTGCTCCATTGGGAGAGATACCTTCTTTCATTTTTTCTTTCCTTTTTAGTTGCTAAAGCTGCAATACTTCCATGAAAGTTGAAACCACATATATGTATGGTTCTATAGGAAGATACTGAGTTAAAATCATAATAAAAGGGCGTCTTGTAAGTATTCCCCAAATAGGCTTCCCTATGCCACCTGCCTCAGCGATGAGAAACCAGCAGAGAATGAGCTGACTGTGTCTGTTCTGCCCTTTGCCGTGACAGGAATCACATCTGCCTGTTGACACTGCCTGTTGGCATCATTCTTTTTTTTTTTTTTTTTTTTTTTTGAAGTGCCCACTTTCAGTTATTCAGAGAGAGTTGGCTAAGGCAGATCTGAACGAGCTACTTCTACCCAAAAACTCCAACCAGTTAGAGATCGGATCTTTCCCTAGACAGAAAGAAAAAAAAAAAATTAAAAAAAATAATACCATAAGCTGTACTTAGGGTATTTTGGTATTACCCCACTCACATTCCCATTTTAGCTCTATAACTCCAGTCAAGTTGAAAAGCTGTGCCACCAATACACAGGGAGAGATGAAAGCAGCAGATTCCACCTACTTCTGCTGTAAGTTTAAATGACTGCCCTCTAGAGCCAACAGTTTTAGGTCCAGTTAGAAACTTTTTAACAGTTTGACTATCATATGGCAAAAAATACTGTTTTTTTATGTGATATATAGACAGTTTTGAACATATTTTTTTCTTTTTTTTTTTTTTTCTTCTGCTTTCTGTGAGAAACAACAAAAGAGCATTTGATCCCGTGAACTATCTTTACCCACCTGCTTCTGCTCCATGTACTCTTCTTCTAGTCCATAACCACCTTCAGACCACTCAAAAACCCAGCCTTGGTATGACAAGATTGGGTCTACAAGCTAGCAATACTCCACTTTTCTAGACTGTGTACATAAAGGACATACACAAAGTCAAGATAATGTCATTAAAAGCTAAATTGTCAACCTTAAGTGCATTGCTGCTCTCTTTCTGTGCTTTAGAAGTATAATTTGAACAACACTAGGGACAACAGGTGCCTTCTTCCCCATCAGAAATTAAACTTAGCACATAGTGCAAACCCCATGATCCCAGCACCACTCAGTCCACAAGTGAAGCCCAACGTCTTTTTGTTCACAGTGCATTTCTGTACAGCACTCTGGTCTAGTTCTAAACAGGAATCTGCAAGACTTGACCAACACTGTTAGATCAGAAGGGCACAAAAGCAAGCAGATCTGCTCCAACCTACTTCCATTTATCATGCAAGCAAAAACCCTCACAGAATTCAGAGGCCATTGGAGTTATAAATTACTGCATTGCAAATAATCACTTTGCCCTACTCTGCCTGGCCTGCTCTGATCTCCTCTTCTTTTCCAACTTTGCACCACTCTAATCCTTAGTGTTCAGTTGTTAATCCTTTTGAGAACAAGATGAAAAGTGGTGCAGTAAAGCAACGTTTGAGGGCATGCAAACAATTATACCTCTGCCCTTAGCAGGTGCTGTTTCTATTTCTGGAAATTGTTTAAAGCTCTTCAAAGTATGAATAGATGGAAAGTACTCTTTCTGCTCTGTTTTCTCATACACAGCACCTTCTTAATGAACAATACATTCCACACTAAAGGAGTCCTGGGGGTCAGGTTTTCACTTAGAAAATTTGGGCACTCGTCATTAGATATTAAATAAAAGCTCAAGACATTTCCTCTATTTTGATGCAAATATGATTTTGAATGTGCATAGTGTTCAGTTTTAGAGCATGAAACATATACACCACTTGAATGAATTGGGACAATAGACTTCTGTCTCCTAGAATATAAGTGTGAATTTCTGGGGAGGGGGATAGGAAGAGGCAAATTTCAAGGGTCACACACTCCTGTAATACTTTCTTCCTATCTGCCTCCTGAGCCAAGTTTAGAAGATTAAAATGAGGAAAGGCTATTACACAGCAGTAGTTCTAAAAAGAGAATACTTATAGCAACATGCCCACAGAGAAGCTGTTTTGACAGTCTGCCAGATGCACACAGGCTTCTGACCCATGGTTTGAATTTATGAATATTTATTTTTGGATAAAATACAGCAGCCTGGAAGTGTGGGGCTGATTTTTTTCTTTTTTCTCTCTTTTTTTTTTTTTTCCTTTGGTCACACTGCTGTAGAAGTTGCAATTGGGAAACTACTTCGGGATGAGACTTGTTGCAAGATCTATTCCTGCTTAAAGACTAGAAGTCCTCTGGGGAACAGCTTGGCAGGGTAGAGAGGGAGTCTCTGCTTCTTGCATGCTGCCTTTTGCATGTTGCTTTTTCCTTTTCCTCTTAATGGAATGAAGCATATGCAATCATGTCATGTCTGAATGTTCCCTCCTCCCTCACCTTTTCATTTTGCAAATGATTTTAGAGCCTACTAGGCAATCGCAGCCAAATTTGTCAGAGGGGTGGGTATTAAGTCTCTTCAAATTTCCTGAAATATTGCAGGTGAGAAGGCTGAGAGATTGTATTAGTGGCCCCATGGAAGAGAAGACTACAGCTTGAACGTATTTTCTTCTAGCTATGGGAGAAGCCATGTGGGTGAGAGATGCTATGAGGACCAGGGCTAGAAAACCATTGAATAGATCCCACATCAGCAAGTACAGATGCAGTGCACAGGTCCATAGGAAGCAGGTTTCATCAGCTCCACTTGTACCACAGCTTCCTGATCCCTGCCACAGCTCAGGTTATAGTCTCACACAAGACTGTGGAAAAAGCCTCTTGGCATTATCAGAGCACAGTTGCATACAAACAGATGCACTGAAACTGCTACCAAATAACACCACATGGATGCCAAAATGACAAAATCAAGCTCTAAAAGCATTGGGAATGTATACAGGATGTAACTATATCAGTATGTAGAATCTGGCTTCATTTTGTTTCAACAAATCTTTTTACTTTACTTGATACAGCACCACACTAATACTGTCTATCTATTCAGTAAATGTATTTTTTCCCACTGGGTTTCTATGCAGCACTCTCTAGAGTAACCAGTAGTACCACAAACATGCAGCCCAGTGCACTTTTAGCTCTCTGCAGAACTGATATGCTGATATTCGCACGATACCCCCATTTTACAGAACAGAGGCACAGAGCAGCCAGCACCACAGCTATCTAAAAGTGCCCACTAATCCCAGATATTTGCAATCAGTTTGGGTTTTATTGTTATTATTGTTCTTGGGTTCCTTTTTTGAGTATCTGGCATTGTTATAACACTTTTTATTTTGCAATCACACCTCAAGTTGACTCCTGTTACAGCCGTAAGACCTCAGCATCTCTCTAAATATGGCCACAGATGACCTGCATTGGGCATCCAGAAAATGAAAAACTCATTGTTAAGGCCCGGCTGTGATGAAACTAAGGCTCTGCCTAAATTTCCAGGGCAGACAGCATGAGACAGCAGCAGGGGTGGAATCCAGCCTCTTTAACTGCATAACACAGCTTCTCCTGCTATTGCCCCATTGCTTCTGCTGCATGCCTTCTGGCAATGGAAAAAAATGGGCTGAAGATCTGCATAGATAAGGGCTGCATTGATTGCACAGTGCTAACTCACTCCAAGGGCACTGTCTGCTTTGTATACTTACTAAGGCAGGATTCTGGTGAGGAATGGTGAAATCTTCCTCATATGAAATATCTGGGGACAGATCACTATTCAGATTACTGAAAATGCACATTACTGCAACATAGAGGTTCTTACTGTATTGTTACTGTATGTGTTCCTTAAGGATGCTAAATCTTATTTGCTTTGACAATGAAAATGGATATTCTGGTTTACAATGAAATAATGATCTCTTAATTCTGTGCAACAAGCCCCAAAAATCTTGTGCTGACAGGAGCACTTAGTGCTCTGCTAATTGAGTAATTTGGATTAGTGAGCTCAGGAAGAAGCATATTCTCCTGCATAGTATGTGCTCACATACTTAAAGACATTGTAACGCATACAACCTTACTAATACCATATAAGCAGAACATGCTGAATCCTCGACTTTTCAATATTAACTTTTTTTTTTTTTCCAAAATATTTTCTGGAAGGGATTCAGAATTAAAAAAGGAAATTATCTCCTCCTTAATCTTTCTCCCCACTTCCATCATGCAAAACCACACTGACTCCACCCAAGGTCAGCAAAAGGATTCAGACAATAGATATTTTGCTATTTCTCTTGAACTGCTGACAGCTGGAGACTTTTAAAACCTCCTAAAGCCATTGAACAGACATTGGTCAGCCAAGGCAACAATAAAAAATATCTCAACAGATCAAGCACCGATCTCTGCAGAAAAAGTAAAACACGAAAGATTTGGTGTTCATTTCTTTGCTCATATTGAATAAAACCTTACTGTGACTACAGTTCAGAGAAGAATGGATGGAATGTCCACATGTTTCACTGAACTTGGTGCTTAGCATGTGCTAATGTGCTTTGATGAATGAACTTCTGAGTAGCAATACTGAACTCAAACCACAGCTTGAAGTATGCCTCAGTCAGACTGAAAATCATTTTGAGGACTTCTTATTCCCTAAAAGTTATCATTTCTTTCTTAGATCAAAACCAACAAGTCATTGAGCGTTACTTACAAGGCATAAAACAGTATTTTCACCAAAACTGGGTTACTAATAAGATATCAGCCAAGTGAGTTTTGCTACTGGATTGCTAGCTATGAGACCCATGCATTATTTTCAGTGAGGGCTTCCATACAGAAGCTAAGGCTTCCTTGCAAGGTGGTTGATGTCCCATGCCTCATCAAGAGGTGTTTGGATAATGCCCTCACTAATACGCTTTAACTTTTGATTAGCCCTGAAGTGGTCAAGATGTTGGACTCGTGGATCTCTGTATGTTCCTTCCAGCTGAACCTTTCTATTCTAATTCTAACTTTAATTACACTCAACACTGTTAGTGTCTTTTAAGACAGCTTTAAATGGCTGGTTGTTGGCATGACAGAATGAAATGGCTCCTAGGAAACTATTGTGTTGCATGGCATCAAAGTAAGTTTTTCTGCCTACCCAGAGTGATACTCCAAACAATTCCATGCTTTAGCGATAAGTAAGAGTGCTGCAGAAGATACTAAGAAATACCGCAATATTGCAGCACCATAATTTCAAAATCAATGCTACAGGCAGAAAAATATCCACCAAAGGAATGCAATAATTCATGCCATGTACAGAGTTTTGTCTGCCTGCATAATGAAAACAAAGTATTATCACCAGAGGAAAGATCAGTAAAAAGTCTGCCTAGAATTTAATGTGTTTGTGAAGTGTTTCATCTCCAAAGCTCCTGAGCAAGTACAACTCCTGTGAGCTTGGTGAGCAAATGCCCAGCATTGCTCAGAAAGAGATGAGAGAGTAACCAGTCACCAACACCATTGTATTCTTTGTGCCTGTGACAACAATTAGATTCAGATAATTGTCTTCAGTATCACTTCTTTGATTTCAATGCCCACATTCAAAGATAGAGGCAAGCCCATGTTTAGAGACTTCTTTCAGTGTAGGTGATCTGGTATCTCCATACTGTAATTCTATTTTGTAAGTACAGCTGGAAATTTTGTCTGCATGTTTGTGTTGGTCACAAACTGCACATCACAGAGCCCTTAACCAACATGATGAAGGCCTGTGCATCTGCAGTGAGGTCCCACCTTGTCTACCCCATCTTCTTGCCTTGCATTCCCATCTTCTCCCTTGTGACAGCATCAGTGATCATGCATCTGGCTATGAGCAAAACACTGATATTCTGGGGGGGTTGTAAGATTTTTTTGGGGTTGGATCAACCGCCTGACCCACCTGACTGCACAGCTGTCCTCTGTTAATACTAAGACAGAGAAAGAATACACAGCAGGACCCTGGGCTTTCTTTGGCTTAAACTGGTTGATAAGCCACACTCTTTGAGTAGTATAGGGAATGATATCTCATCCAGCATAAAGCTTATTGGTACAAAATCATCAGAAGTGACAGATTTGGCTTAACAGAGAAAGTCTATCCAGCCTTGGTGTTTTGCGTCATTTAGTCACAGTGTTTTGATCCAGTATTACAAGACCAAGCACAAATTTATTGTATCATTGAACTATAGCTTCAGTCTGTACCCTAAAATACTTTCAGTTTGAAAAGGCAAGTAAAAATGGCTAGAAGAAAGGATGTATTATCTACCTATTTTCAGTGGAAGGTGTAAGGTCAAGTGACCTGACCAAGACAGCACGTCAAGTCTGCGGCTAAGAGGGGAATTTAATCTGGATTTTCCAAATCTCACTTTGATGTCTTAACCGTATAACCACCCTTCCTCACTTGCATACACAGCCTTTTCATTCCAGAGACAGCAAACTATAAGGCAGGACTTTTCAAAAAAGCCTTACCCTTTTGATGTACCACAAAACATGTTTGAAAATCTGACCTTTTTGTAAATGTTTAAGTGAAAAGAGAAAAGCCTAGCTTGATTTATATACACCATGCATTTGGAAAAACAACATAGAATACCTTCTCTATTACTTAGGTGAAACTCTTCAGAAGCCCAAAATTTGGAAAGCCATGTGACAAAGACAGGGAAAATAGCAAATATTCTGCTGTCCTCCATCTCTAATTGTAAAATATGGTTAAGAGGAAGATTCACTCTCTATTCCCCACACAGATTAATTTGCTGAATGCATTTTATCAGCCTTTTACTGCTACAGAGTAATTTCTCAGTAGATGCTTGAAGTATGAGAAGAAAAACAATAAAATGGAGAAGGTAGCCTGAATTTAACAGCTGCCTAATATCTGACTGTTACAAATGTGGTAGAGTTTTTTGGGTTTCAAAGTATTGGTATTTCTCTTCTTAAAATGAGGAAAATTAAGCATAATTGTGATATAAAATTTCTTTTCTGATACAATTATCTACTGGAAAAACTATCACTTTGTACACATTAAGACTATTCTAATGAATCTATTCTATCTAATCTTCATAATCATAGTATCTCCAAGGTAGAAAATTAATTGGATGAAGTTAAATATCCCCTTTTCATGTCAACAAAATTGGTTTTTCTGGGGATTAAAGGATTAACGTGGTGTTAAGTCCCTAAAGAGGTTAAAACACTTTATTATTCATTACAAAACACAAAGATTGGACTGTTATTTTGTTCTTATGTCACTGGTTGTCATTTCATTGAAATAAGAAAAACAGGACAGGAAATCTTTAATGATTAAAAAAAATGTCATTTTTAAAAAGTGTTTTGAAATTAGTAAACTTTTGGTCAATTAAATTACCAGTCTTTTTAAAACTACAAGTATCTGCAGCTTTCAGAACATGTGAAATGTATCTGTAGGTGAGGAACAAGAGATAATACAGAGCTGAGTTGTGGTTCTGCATTGATATGTTAGAATTTCAGATAACTCCACAAGCATTACCAAATTAATCTTTCAGTTATCTTTCTTAAAGCTATAGAATGAAGAAAATGGTCCATTACCTCTGTGTTCAGAAGGAATTCTTGCTGAGGGGAAGGCTCTTTAAGTAGAAGAATTAATCCTCACAAAACACTTCCTTCTTCACTCCGGGACTGATCTAAAGCCCATTAAAGTCAGTGAGAGTCTTTCCAGTGCCTTCAGTGAGCAATGGACCAAGTCCGAAGACCTGTGACATGTCAACATCATTAAAACCCACATTTTTTTTAATCTGTTAGAAGCAAAATTTTGCGCTAACATGTTCTTTTGACTGACACTCTTTATTAAATTTAAATAAAGTGCTGCTTATGGTAACAGCTTCTTCTGCTAAGTCCTTTTAGCACTCTTTCTCTGGACAAATCAATGCAGTAAGTAGTTCACAGTTTAAGGGCGCTGGAAGTGGGATCAGTGTATGGATTTCCCGGTGGAATCCAAAGGCGGGATCCTAAAGCCTGTGAAACGCCAAAGGCATAAGTAGGTGTGTGATTTTAAAACATCTCAAGCCAGATTTTTTGTCATGATGGTATCTCACAGCCTTGAACAAATGCCAGCAGGCAAGGCATTTCTAGAAAAAGGCAGGTTTACATCTTCCAAATGTCCCTAATGCATCAACAAATTCACCACCTCCAAAAAACTGTCCCTTTCACTAACCTCGCCCTTAAAACAGAGTTCAAAACAGCTGTTTCCACTAGTTTAAGACATATCATGAAAGACATTTCCAGTTTGGCAGCTCCTTCTTGAAAACTTCCCTGAGTGAGGTGTCACTTGTGACACTAGCTAGCAGCATCTGGAAGAGTTATCTTTGATCATCTGTCAGTTAGCCAGTAATCAACACCTCATTTGTATGAAGCACTGTGAGAAAGTGCATGCATGTAGGCATGCCTGCTGAAACACATCACACAGCAATCTCTAATCACATTGATTTTCAACTGGAGAAGGTCCTTGGACACAGAGAATTGTCCACATGGGAAAAGTATAAAAGAGATGATTGGGTTGATTTTTCTTATCTGTTGATCTGGGGGGTTGGCTCAATGTTACTCCACTAACAAGATACAGTGCTGGAATCCTTGGCACAGTAGGCCAGTCCTGGAGGAAAAATGTCTTATAGCAGTACTTTAGCTTCTGTGATTTCAGCCCAAATTTTAATCTGTATCACATAAGATACAGACAGTGAGCCCAACAATGCTTTACTGTATACAGCACAGACCCAGCCAACATCCATGTCCAAGCCAAAATAGAGCAAAAGCCCATTGCAGAAGGGGTGCAGCAGAGAGCAATCTATATTAACCATACAAAGAGCAAAAGAGAATTTCAGGGGCACATGATGGTGGGAAAGGAGATGTTTTCAAGCAACATTTGAAGAGAAATGGAACATCAGGGAGGTGGACTGGCATGGGAAAGTTGTTTTAGCTGTCAGGAGCTGCAGAGCATGTTGGTGAATATCATCATGGAGCCCTGGGAGGCAGATATGGGGGTGTTTAAATGCTACCTAAGAAGAACCATATATGAAGCTGAAACAAATCATCTCCAGTGGTCCAAGTGCAGATACTCAAAGACACTCAGCCACTAAGGAAGGCCACACGGTTATTTCTTCATCACTGATGGATACACAAGCTTATGTCTGGGTTACACTTTTCTCTCAGATTTTGCTGCTGGCTGTGAAATCATTCGAGTTCCATTTCTTCAGCTGATGCCACCCTGATAACAGCAACAAATTCCTTTAAATTTCACTCATCAAGCTCTTCTTTAATCTCAGTGACCAATTCAGCTAGCCTTGACTTGCCTTAAAGAAGAAGCCAAAATATATATATATATATATATATATAAAATGAAACAAAACACCACAGACCAGGCTGAACAAAAGCAGGAAATTCTAAAGACTGCCTAATAGAGATTATCTTCTTGATATCTCCTTCCAAATTCTGGCAGCCCAATAGAAAGGAATAAGCTGACAAATTTTGAATTCTTATCCACTGAATGCAAGCTTTGACCCATATTGGTTATACCCATTTTTAGTCAAAACTCAGCTCCACAAAACCCTTGGGGCTTCTTCCAGTGTTGCTGCTTTGATGTCTGTATAAGGAAGATTTATACTTGGAGCTTCCGGAGTGTCTCACACAGTTCAGTTTTCAGCTCTGGAAAACAGCATCTTTTCTCTTTCTAATTCTCACCTCATTTATTATACTAATGAGGGAATCTTCTGTGCTACTACTGACTCCAGTGCAGAGGTAAAACTTTTCCACATCCTTCCCAGCAACAAACACCCCATTTATGGCTTTGTTTCCTGAGCCTGAGAGCTAAGGGAAAGGGATGAAACTCCATGGAAACTTTCCCTTTGCTGGCCATTGTAGTCAGCATGGGTGAAAGCCGCATCCCTGGCACCAAAAATCCCATTGTTGCAATGATATTACAGTGTGCTGAATCACCTGGGTTGATGCTGAAACAGATGCTGGTTAGAGGAGGCACATGACATACATTTTGAGCAAAGCAATTTCAATATTCACCTCACTTAAAGAAACAGAATACTTTTGGAGTTGGGGAAAGAGTAAAAATAAACCGATATGTATTGAATGTGATGCAACTACACATTCTTTGTCTCTTTGTTGTGCCCAGCAGGTGGTAATCAACAACCTGATAAGATTAGTGAGACCTTTAACATTTCAGAAAGGAGTGTAGGAGCCATGAAAAGGTCTTATAATTGACCGGTATTGCAGCAAGCTCACCCAGGGCCAGAGCATACTGCGCTCATTTTTTGTTTATCTCATCCCTGACAGTAGATATCAAACTTGTAATGCATTTTCTGAAAATAATAAAGTGTCAGGACAATACTCCTACAAACCTTTTCTTTTTAGCTAATGATAGATACCCTTATTAAATCAGAGACTATCTGGACTTGCCATGGAGAAAAATAGAAATCCAGAAAGTTGTCACTTAGTTTTAAAGAAGTTGTGCTGGATTCATTTAGCAGTGCTGATTTCATAGCAAAGAATAAGCACTTATGAAACCACTAAGAAAATCTGAGAGTAGGTGTATGTCCTTGTATATTTAATGACAGCAGTATTCTACATTGGTGATGACTGCTGTAGTTTTCTCAAATCAACCCATGGATAAGGTGGAATTTCATGCTTTTTTTTATTTTTTATTTTTTTCCAAGAAGTATTATGTGATTATTTAGAGCCCTGGCCACAGCCAACCCTTTCACTTTATTTGGTTTCTGTATCCCAGAACCAGATATATTGTAAATACTCATCCAGTGTTATTTTTCCTTGCAAAAATGTGTCTTCATTGCTACATGAATAACATATGAGTATGAACAGAAAGCAGGTAGTTTTTCTGGCTGGAAACAGAAAAAGAGATTTGTATGGACCTCTTTTACAGCTGCTTCACATGATTTCAGAAGGTACTGATTTCAGACTAAAAGTCTGATAGTGAAGCTTGTTTCATCTTTAAGTCAGGATTCAGAGCTGCAAATTTCTAACTGACAGTTTTGAAAACTTTCAGTACCAAAATGAGGAATCACACAAGACTAATGATAGCAGTCATCTGTGAGATCTGATCTCACTACATTTCTATCGAGAGCCAAAAACAGTTGAAAGTACAAAATACACGTCAGCTCCTGTCAACTAAATCTATATAATATCCTGCTTTTGTCCATAAGGGATTTTGTGAGTTTGTTGTTGTTAGTGGTGGTGTGTGTGGGTTGTTTTTTTTTTGTTGTTGTTGTTTTGTTTTGTTGGTTTTTTGTTTGTTTGTTTGTGTTTTGTTTTGTTTTGTTTTTTAGAAACTTTGGATATGTAGAAGTCTGGGCTTCTGTGAGTTTGGTCTTATCTCTAACCATACACTTTTCATTGAAAAAGTAAAGGGATAGAACCTCAATGTGCCACTGTTGTTAATCAAATGATGCTGATTAACATTTAGTGCTAATCAAAGGGTTCAGCAGCTGTCATGCCAATGAATCCTCCATCCTCAGCAACCTTACCCATGTGCAGAATGACTGTCTAGCTTCTGAAGCAGTTGCCTCCACTGCAATAGTTCCAGACATCTTCAAGCATACGTTAGAAAAAAAAAAAAAAAAAAAAAAAAAAAAAAAACACATCAACAAACAAACAAACAAACAATTTATTGTGTTTATTTTCTTCATGTATTTGTGTTACATGACCCCAAATTAATTTTCATCTGGAAGTGGGAATAAAGTCTGACCTATTCTTAGGTTCTATTTCTATAATCAAACTCCACCACATTTCTTTGACAGTTATAAGTAAGTGTGGGGTTGTCCATTCCTCTCATGTGTATGGGTTATGCCAGAATCTAGGCACAGCCACCGAGCTTTGTGGACTACAGAGGCAAAGGAATAAGATTCAGCAGAGGTTGGAAGCAAATGTTTGATTGCTAAGTATGGAGCACTATTGAACTAGAGGTGGATACAGCTTTATTCTGACTAGATTTATGGTCTATAAGTTTAATTTAGGGCAATTTTCTGGGAAGGAAGAGAAGAATGTAGCTTTTCTCTCTAATTTATGCAGAATCAGCTTCCAGCCACCTGGAGTTAAGACTGTGGATATGGTTACACCTCTGGTATGTGACAGAATGTTTGGGGAAAAGGGAGTGTATTCGAAACCCCAAAATGGGATAGAAAAAAGAAGACAGACTGGAAGATCAGGACTGAATTATTAAGTGATATGAATACAAAAAACAGCACATTTGGGAAATTTAGGAAAAAAATCAAGATTTGGGCTCTGCAAGGTTTTAAATTGCATTATTGGCATTTTCCCAGCAAATAACCCAGAAAAAAAAAAAAAAAAAAAAAAACTCACTTGTTTTGCCAGAACTCTGGGATGATTCTCTACATGAAAGACCTCTTACAGAAGAATAGCCTGCTCCCTCCAAAAACAAGCCCTTTGATTTATCTTTCCTTTCTCACATAGTCACAGTGAAACCCCTTTGGTCACTGGTCATATATGCGCAACCCCTGTTGAAGAGAAGAGATACTGGACAGATAAAAGCTGGTCCCAGATGAGCGTTTTCAGTACAAAAGAGATAAATCTTTTTATATCTAGGGGTCTCTTCAGTGTGAATAATCCTATAAGAAAACAACATTAAACAAGAAGGCCGTCAGCCTGTATGCTTTTCTGTTCTATTTTGCAAGTCCTGCAGGTTGTGTACTGCACTACGGACGCAGCTACCTGCATAATCCTTAGCAATAGCTGTACACATCTTCAAGTGGCTGCTGTGCCTGAGATGTCCAGTGCAGACATACCTACTTGTAAAGTGGTTGGACAGAGTACTTTTAGTTTTTAGAATAGAATAGAATAGAATAGAATAGAATAGAATAGAACAGAACAGAACAGAACAGAACAGAACAGAACAGAACAGAACAGAATAGAACAGAACAGAAGAGAATAGAACAGAAGAGAACAGAACAGAACAGAACTAGAATAGTTCAATTGGGCTAAAAAAAAACCAACAATGCATATTAGTGAGGGCATGATCCAAACACCTCTTGACCAAGCATGGGGCATCAACCACCTTGCAAGGAAGTCAATTCTACTGTCTGCCCACCCTCATGGTAAAGAAACTTTTCCTCATGCCCAGTCTGACCCTGCTGTTCCTGTGCATCCCATTGCCAGGTACCACACTGTCAGGACATGATTCAGGCTCATGTTGAGCCAGCTGTTGACCAGCACTCCCAGATCCCTTTCTGCAAAGCTGCTCTCCAGCCATTCATCTCTTAATCTGTACCTCTGTCCAGCATTATTCCATCCCAGGTGTAGAGCCCAGCATTCACTTTTTTCAACTTTTTGCCATAGATGATTGCCAAATCTACCTAAACCCTTTTATGCCTTGAGGCAGCCAACAGCACCTCCCAGTTTAGTATCATCAGCAATCTCGTTAAGGATGCATGCAACTCCTGAAGCCAGATCTTGGTAAAAATGTCAAGCAAAACTGACTGTATCTGGAGGGTCACGACTCAGACACTTATTCCTCTCCTTGAGAAGATTCTTTATTTGCCCAGAGCTCTGTGCTGACCCAGTGGGACAGAAAACCCAACACAGGTCAGGCAGTTTAATGGCAGAATGGATATGTCTATTCTGTATGCAGTCTATATCCCTCTATGTCACCACAAAGAAGGCAGAGAGAAGCAGGGTCTCACAGATCCATGCAGACATGAAATATCTGCACTGAATGGCCTCACAAATTCATGCCGAACACCAGACTTCAGCCAAGAAGGGGGTGAGCTACAGGGCATCTGGAGCTGCCTTAAAATTAACTAACTCGGGTGCATTGAGGTGTCATCAGCTTGGAGGATGAAGGAGCGAACATCATCTCTGCCTCTCCCTGGCACACTCTCATTGATGCCTCTGCACAGCTCAGAAGTTTTTCAGCAAGAGTGACATGAATGGAGGCATTTTAATTGATTTCAAAAGTCCTTGAATCTGGGTTACAATGTACAGCTGAACTTTGGACAGTAAAATCCTTAGGGCAGGAACATCAAGTTTTTATTAAACTGGCAGTCACTTAAACCTCCACCCCCTTTCTCTTGGATCACTACAGAAATGATTAGCGTGAGGATCTCAGCGCTGCAGCACTCTGCTTTTGAACATTAGTATCTCTGGCCGTGGCTCAGATGAATTAAAGGTTCACCAGAGTCAAAACGGCCATATTAATAGAACCCAGGCACCAAGGTCACACCTGCCAGCAAATAAAAAGCCCATGGTGGGGGGCCAGGTAGCAAACGGACCCAGAAGACTCAGAGATTCCTCTCCCCTGCTCCTCTGGGCTCCACAGTGGTGGCACAGGGAAGAATCGCTCCTTGGTGAGGTAACCCAGGCTCAGCACTTCACAGGCCAACAATGCGCCCAAACACAGAGGACAGGAGGCTTTTATAATGACAGAACTCAAGTGTATGAATTTAAAAGGCTATAAAGATTCCCAGTTCCTCAGCCAAAAGTGATCATAAGCTGAGTAAAGGCCCAGCCATGGGCCTCAAACATTTTGGATGAGGTTCTTTTCAGGAACCACGTGAGCAGAGGATGTAACTGAAGCCCCCTGTGCCAGCACACTGAAACCAGAGATAGCACTAATTTTGTGTGCATGGCTATGCTGCTTAGAGAAGTGTTCTCCTTGAACTGTGAGCCTCTAAACTATCAGGCAAGATGGTGACTGTCAAAACTGTATCAATCCCTGCAGCTCTGCATGGAGATCCGAACAGTGCCCTGCTCACACGGCACTCTCAATGTCGTCTCATGGATGGAGAAAAGAGGACCTTTCAAGTGCCATACAAATTATAAGGCTTCATATTTTGAATTTAAATTATTACATTTTAATGATAAAATAATGATTTGACCTGGTTTTATCTGTTATCTTAATATTTTAAATGTAGGGAATAATATGTAGATCTAAAAGATGCCCCTCCGATAAAAAAGGCTTTGATACTCATTCACAGATTTAAAGCTGTGTTTTGTTGGCCAAGGAGAAATCATTATTCCAGCCAAGCCATAATAAATTTCTATGTTGTAGTTCCTAAAATATTTTCCTGGAATTTATGGCATCACTGGAACTTATTTCTTACATTTTTAAACACATAACTTTATTATTTTGCCAGTAATTTTATGTATTACACTAAATCACTAAGTTATGAATGTTCCCATTCTTCTTAGACTTTGCCTTTTGTAAATCAAATTAATCACAACTTAGAAGTATATAAACTTGATTGTACAGTTTTATAAATTTGCTGAGAATTTAAAGCTGAGTATACACAACAACTTACAATTTAAAAAGTTAGAAAATATATTGAACCAATATTATTTAAATTCATTTGTCAGTGATATAAAATAAATTACAGCTTGTAGAATCCGATTTAGGCCACTCTGTAGCTTCAGTGACAACCACAAATCATGTACACGCATACAGATTTCCTTACATCTCCCCTGCCTCCTCTGCAAACAAATCTGTTTCCTCTCTGTTCACCCAGCCTTCTCAGTTCTTAGTCTTTCCACACTCCGAGCCTTTGTTTTTCATTAAAACAACACACTCAGCTACTTAGCAGAGAGCACTAGGAGTGCAGAAGTCTGTGTACTTCTTAGGTGCCGCCCTAGAATTATCTTTTTGTAATAGATGTAACTTTCTCTTCTTCACCTTCTCCAGCTATAAAATGCCAACCCTATGCAGCTGAAGAGACACAGAGATTTATTAACCTGTCTAAACCAGACTTTGAGAAGAGCAGAGGAAATTTCTGCACAGCAGATGCCCTGCAGAAGGCATTTGCAACACTTAAAATTAACTTAACATTCCTTTTCAAGGGTCTGAGAAAACTATAAAACTCCAGCTTTCAGTTCTGCTGCTGATGTTATTTTGGTTATCTTTCTTGCTTTCCCTTGATGGTAGGCTTCAGGACTTGCACTGTACTGCCACAGGCAGCAAGAATAACAAGCAGTCTTAGAGGGCAACTCACTTAAAACACAAGGTGCCAGCCCCACCACATGAAACGGCTGCCAGCAAGGTGTTGTGGATGCACAAAAACAGACTCGGAAGAGTTACAAACTATGTAAGTCCTCTCTGACCTGCTCTGATTTCTCACCAACAGTCAGTTTTGGGTCCTTCTATACATCACACAAACACACTTTGATGAAGTTCACAAGTGCCCCACCATCCCTATGAACTTTCTTGCCTTTTTCAAGGAGCAGCTGGTTTGTCAGCATGCTTTCTGCAGAGTCACTTCTATCCCGAGAAACAGTAATGCCCCGGATTTAATTTGAAGACTGAACTATAAAACCCCAAAAGAAGGATTTGTACAAGGTATGCTGAGAGACGTAACCAGCACAGCAGGAGCTGGTGTGATAAAAGTGGGACCGAAAGATTGTTTGAAGAAATGAAACAATTCAAAAGATTCACTTGACAAGCAAAAACATATTTCACCACTGAACATTTTGACAAGCTGGTTTTAAACCAAAACCAAATGAAATACCAAGAATTTTATAATTATGGGACTTTTTAGTCTGATCATTTGGGAAAAAACAAACAAACAAACAAAAAAAAAAAAAACAAAACAAAACAAAAAAAAACACAACACAACATGGGAATGGTAGTTGCAGAATGAGTCTCTCCTTTTAGTGAGTCTATCACATATGATCATGGAAAATCTGTCAAGCTTGGTATTTATTATCAAGGGGCTTGCGTAGCAGCACTGGAAACCTACATATGAATAACGTTTGATGCATTGCCCCAGCTAAGCAAGGTCCCAGCTAGCCCCAAAAAGGCTGCTTCCGCCATGTGGCAGGTCTCAGCAGCGAGCGTGACACCTGGTAGCAATAGCAGTCACAGAATCAGAACCAGAGAGCAGGCGAGCGTTGTAAGCTTTTGTTAAACCTGACAGTTTAACCTACTGCTGAAAAAGGAATTTATGGACTTCTAG
Source organism: Aythya ferina (assembly GCF_964211825.1). Classification (NCBI taxonomy): domain Eukaryota; kingdom Metazoa; phylum Chordata; class Aves; order Anseriformes; family Anatidae; genus Aythya; species Aythya ferina. Next base: position 33,614,363 of record NC_140303.1, on the reverse strand, counting down.
TTTTGATTTAAGTCACTGATTTATCACTTTCATTCTATGCTGAACTTCTCCCAGTGAAAGACTTTGCATTAACAATTGCACTTTTCTTAGCAGAATTTCTTGGTGGAGATTCCTTATGTGAAGAATTAATCGGTCTCTTCTTTCAACATCCATTTTCTGCCAGGGTTTTACAGTCACACAAGGTATTTGCAGTGCAACAGGGTAAAAATTTTCAGACAAATAATATCTTTGTCAGGAAATGTCATGCTGGGACATGTAGAGACATTCAAAAATTCAGGTCAAATTCTCCAAATATTTTGAAAACAGCAAAATGGAATTGAAAATTAATGCCTGAATATTTTATTTAAATATTTTCTGAGTGAAACATTTTGACAGCTTATTTTTTTGACAGTTATCAAATTATTGCTGTATCTCATGAAATCAGCTACCTTTTAAAGAAACATTTTAAATACATTTTAAGGGTAAAGCATGAGAAAAAATGAAATTGCTTATTTTATAGTACAGGTGTTGAACTCATAATTATTTTAGCCAATCACATGGAAGAAAGATTTTTTAAATGATTGTAGGATGTAATTGTGGAGCATGCTGAACTTTCCCCATCCCTTGACATTCTGATTTGGTGCCTTAACAGGAGGTGAGGAAGCAGTGAGGCTTTCTCCTGGGTATTGCTGTGAGCTGCGTCTCCCTGTGATGCAGTGCTAGGCAGGTGCAGATGTGGGGTTATCACAGTGCCAAACCAATGGCAATGGCAAGTGGCAGTAGTGGCCAGAAATTATCTGGGGCTGGAAAAGTGCATGAAGCTCTAACCAAGGACTGGTGCACATGGAAAGAATTTGATGTAAAAGAGAAGAGAAAAGAAATAAAAAAAAAAATAAATAAATAACATACCACACACAAAGCACAGAGCATTGTTTTAAACTGAAATTTGTCCTCATTTAAGTAGTTCCACATATTTCAGCTACCCACAATATTCTTAAAAATTGTTTCGTTGTGAGACTGCATGTATGATGTGCAAACCTAGAATGAAGGAAGCAAAGAAGGATGTTGAATGACAACAACGGTTAGTGGCTGTTTACTATCAGAGTTAGAGCAGTTTTGTTTAGTGTGGCAAAACTCTGTCCAAAGTTATTTCCCATTACTGCACTCCTACAGCAGTGTCTTCTCATGCCTACAAACACAGTGTACTGTTGACAACACACAGCTATTAACACATCTGCATAACCTGGTTGTATTTTTCTCTCATGTTATCCAGATAAATCAGTCATTGCTTTTTAGAAAGCGCAAATGAAATGGGGTGAAAGGTGGAAATCTTGGGGAAAAAATAATGCAAAATACTGTTTAAAGGCATCAGGACCTTATGCCTTTGAAAAAATCCAGGCACTGCTACAGGAATTAATCCTTCAGCTCTCTCAGCCTATAATCTTTCAGCCTATATTGTGCATGGTTTACCATGACATCAGCAACACATCAAACATGAGGGGAATTTTACCCTCTTCACAGAACCACACTCTGATTCCTTACCTTCTCAAAACATAACTTAAATAATACATTATCTTTCATTCTCTCTCTGCACAGGAGCTTTTCACTCATCACAAGTGTTGTCCGGCATGTAATCCAAAGGATGTGCCTTCCCTTCTGTAATCTTCCCGTTTACCCTTTACTGAAACTTGCTACACCACCGTAATTCCCATAAATCAAATTACCAATCTTCAGACTTAGCTCAGCTAAGAAAGCAGGTATGTCTGGCAAAAGAATGAAAACTGAAAAGAGAGAGAAATAAACTTTATCCAAGCCACTGACAATGATTTGTCAAGCTCACCAGAGCCTTGCACTCACTCAGTGGTAGGAAGCAGCTAGACAGATACTTATACTGAATCCAGACCTTATTCTGCTCTTGGGTTATCCAATATATTATACCTTGAAAATGGCGCTTATATAAGTAAAGTTACAGTGGACTCACATTTCATATGTAGAGAAACAGCTGCTTTTTTAATTTAAAAAATCTAAATTAAATCATAACTTAAAAGCTATGTTTCGTCATCCACAGAACATGCCAAATCATATGCCTGAAATATAAAACTGATGCTGAAATTCTGGTAATATTTAACATGTTCTTTATGAAGAAAACATTCTTCTTGAGCTTGGAAACTGACTGAACAATAGCAGCTTTAGGACCTCCAAAGCCGAAGGCGTACAAAGGTTATGAGAATGTGTCTGCCCAAAACTACAAATCAAAGAGTAACAACAATACCATATGTTACAGAACATAAAGTATCCTTCACAAACACTATAAAACCCCCACATATCTCTGCCTCAAGAGTCCCACTGGCCAGTGGATGGTTGTGTTTCATTACACTATCACCATATAAGAACATTTTTTCTCCATTTTTAATGGCATGCCGAAAACCTAGTGGTACCACTGAGTGACCTTTGGGTGGTTAAGATTAAGTAGTAATGACAGAAGATTGTCCTTGGCCTAACATTGTTTAAAAAAGCAGAAGCTGATTTCATGGAGAATGGCTCCAGCTGGCTTTAAACTGCAGCCAAAAGTGGTCCTAAGTCATGTTGTTAGTTTGTTTTATTTAAATTAGGGGAGGAGTATGGATTTGTTCGCTTCCATAAGACCCATTTCTTTTTGGAGTAATTCACTCACAAGTACTAAAGGTCCCTGTTGTCTATAGTATTATAACTGGTAAAGAAATGGGGGCATCTAGACTGGCACTGAGACCCTGCACCCAAGCAGTGGGAGAGATAATTAGTTGCCTCCCTTGCTCAACTGCACGGACCCCTGGGCTCAGGGATTTATAACAGATGCACCCACCACCTCACTGGGCTCACACAAGCAGTGACTTTAATATAATTAATATAAAACTATCTTAAGGGTCATAAACATCAAGCATAAATTTATCAATAGCTCCCCCAAATTTTAGGAGCTATGTGGAATACTCTTGAATAGCTCTTTAAATAGAAGATAGTGAGTAATGAAACCTTTAGCCTCTCTTTCCTGTATTGATCTCAGAGAGATTTTCCTTACTCCATTAACATTACTTTTTCAGATTCTCAGTAGTAACATTGTCTTGCTCCACAGAACTTATTCATAGCCTATGTCTGGTTGAATGGAAGCTTAGGTAGACCCTTTCAATATGGTTATGAAAACAGAAATTTCCTGATCTGCTATACAAATGTCGCCATCTCATACTAACTTGTGGATTGTTCAGTATACTTGTCTAATAAAAAGTAAAAATACATAAATCCAAGGTGGAAAAGGTTTATAACTACATGTAGTAAAATAAGAGTTAATTCCTGCAGAACATTTTTGAATTAAAGGCTCTTTGTCTCCTAGATGAGGAGGGTTAGAGAAGCTATTTACAGATACTCCTTGTAGTTAACTCCTGTATCCAGTCATGGCATACTAATCAGCAAAAGAGTTAAAAATTATGTGGATTCTAGAGATTAAAGCTTTTGCATAAAGGTTTGGAGATGCCTGAGATCTAACAGGTGGGCTAGATTGAAAACCACTTACAGGTTTCCCCTCTGTACTGAAAGTCTGGAAGGGAATGTCTGTAAAGTTCAGCCAAGCCCAGCACTCCTCATATCCAGGGCAAAACCACCAAACAACATCCCCATTCTTTGCCTTATGTCACATGAATGGACTCATCTGTAGACAGGGCTGAGGAGAGACAGTGACAAGAAATCTTTCCAGGCTAGAACTTAAATCCTTGCACTTCTGATTGAATTGCAGATTACTGTGGCCATATGCTGTCTTTCCACAACAGGTGGAATATGCTTTATCAGATCTGCCATTGCCAAGACAGCTATCATTTTACTCATTTAAAAGATTTATGCCCCAATTGTCCTCTTACTCTCACATGGAGGGCTTGTCTATGTGGGAAATTTGGTGTGCAGTAAGCCAAGCCACAGATTTTTAGCAGACATGCTTTTCCACACTAATACTCAATGCATGCTTTTAGGGCCTTGTGTTGTTACTTTTTTTTGTGAGGCACTCTGAAAGAATATGTGGTTGGAATTTGGTGCAGAGAAGTTATATACAATTCACAGCCTCCCAGGCCACAGGCTAACTTTCTCTGGTTAAAATTAGCATAGACAAACTCTGATAATACTAGCTGAGAGAAAGAAAAAAATAAATAAATCATGTCTTAAGATTCAACCTTCCTCTTTCCTACTCTTTCCTTTCTGCTCAGAAAGCTCTAGGCCTTTTCTAGGTGTAGCTACTTCAGAAGTCTGGCAGACTGAGGCCTACTGCTGTGGTCTTTTCTGACAAAGTGAAATATATTTCAATATTCCACACGAGGCTGATGGAGCCAAAGCCTTCTGGGTATACAAGCAAAAGAGGAGAGTGAGTCCAAGAACTTTGATAGGACTGTTTCCATTGGAAAAATGCAGTTTCCCCATAAAAATGCAGTTTCACTTTGTGAAAGCTGGTAAATTGAGTTGAACTTTTATTTTGTCTGAGGACTTTCAAAACATGTCAGAAAATATTATTTCTTTTTTTTTTTTTTTTTTTTTAAATTATGATTTTCAACTTTCAATCTCATAAGTGGTAAATAACTCAGGATTATCCTCAGATCTGCAGATGAGAAACTGAGGGCTGTCCTCCCACCCTCTTTCCTTCATCTCCTCAGGGACTGGAGACTCTGGGATGGGGCCCACATCCTAGCAGGTTTTTGCAGAGCATGAGGACTCACCCATGCTAGAATAATGTAAAAAATGCCGTAGTTGGGAGAAATATCAGGTATACCAAAACAAACAAACAAACAAATAAACAGAGGCCGAGCAGTGCAAAGTAGCAGAAAGCCTGTATCGGCTGCTCAGGGGAGCTGGCTCTTGGCCATTGAACCAGTGTATGGAGCTTCAGGCTGTCATCCCATGTCTTTGCTGGGACAGGGACAGAGGGCCCCAGACTGAGCTGGAGGGACATCCAGGCCCTTAGGCAAGAGGAAGCTGCATAGGGCCAGTCCGGGCCATAGCTGCTCTGGCATCCCTGTGTCCCGGTCTTCCTGGTTCCGAGAAGGGGCTGCATGGATGCCTGGCCATGTGGATTGCAAAAATGCTTGTTCTAATCCTTACTGCTTATTCAAATTTTTGCTTGCACACTGACAACCTTCTAGTCTTTATTCCTTTCACACCCCTTACGTTTATACCTGAGCCTGCCTGCTTTTCTGTTCAAATCCTGCTGCAGAGGAGATAGCAGGGTGTACAGAGGTGTCGCAGGACAGAAAGGGTAGATGTTTGAGGGGGAAGTAAGATGTGTGATAAGCATGGAGCTTTTGCTCCAAGTCGGACTGATGTAAGAAGCCACAGCCAGAGCCAGGTCAGGTAGCTTCAGGGGATCCATCATGCAGGGTGGTAGCTCAGTTCTCTGCCATGTCATCATCAAGCAAAGCCTGGAGAAGTATCTTCCTGTGCTTGTAGCCAAAAAGCAGGTATTTTGTCAGGAGAAATTCCATCCTTCGCTGCAGCTAATTGCATGAAGAAAAGCATAGACCAGAGAGGGCAGATTTATCAGCAGCAGCATCCACATCCATTTAGTTTCAGTAAGAGGTAATTCTCCGTTGTGACTGGAGGTATTGCGCTATCACATTTATGGTAGTGCCAAGTATGGAGAGCATAAGGTGCTGCTGTGCCAGGTACTGTACATTATCATTATTTGTACTAGCACTGTGCCAGGAGCCAGATGCTGTACCACATAAAACAAAAAGTAATTCTCTTCTCCGGACAGGTTACAGAGTAATAGCAAAGGTGACCACTCCTTGCCTGGACAGCTTAGTCTAGATCAAGACAAAAGAAAACATGTATCAGATGTCACACTTAAATAAAAAATTTGTTTTCCTCATGGAAAAGGGTTTTGTCTAACACGAGTCAGAATTACAACACTTGGAGACAGTCAGAAGGCAAGGTGAGGAGGAATCCACTGATATCACACACCACGTTTATTCAGGGGCCTTCCTGAAACACTTTAGCAGAGATACCAAGCTGGAGAAGAGTCTGACACAGAAGCCAGCTGGGAAAAGTTTTGTCCTGTAAACGGACTTCATCTGAATGGATTCTTCATCTACAGACACACATGCAAACCACTGCCTAGCTCATGCAATTAAAAAGTAAACATTACAAATATAAGTCCAGAAAAGTTGTTTTTTTCTGCCTATGATGATGGAAGAACCTGCCCTCCAGCAGGCAACTAGGTTCTGGTAAGCACTTGTATGCTAGGTGAGGCCTCAGCACTGTCAGGTGGCTTCTATGTGGATATGGGCTAAATAGTCCTTTAAACACTGTTTCACCATGTGACAGCTACAGTGTTGTTTGTTTGTTTGTTTGTTTGAGGCCTGAAAGTTAAAAACAAAACAAAACAAAAATCAACATATTAGGTTTAGAGTGGTTTTTTGTTTGTTTGTTTGTTTGTCTGTTTGTTTTAAGTCAAAACTGTAATTTATTAACTATCTGTACATCTGTGAGTATGGCTTCACCATCTGCAACAGCCAGGAAGTGTACAGACCCAAAATGACTGCAAAGCAGCACTGAACAAGACCTACATTTAAACAAGAGCAAAGCCAAGGGGAAAAAATAAAATAAAATAAAAAAATAAAAAAAGGTAATAGGAAAAGGAAAAGGAAGTATTTCTTATTTTTCTGGAGAGGACATTGCTATGACATAGGGTAGTACTTCAGATGTGGATGAAAAACTAACCTGGGATAAATTAACAAAGGAAAACAAACCTGTTTCTTCAGGGACCTGACAGTGACACTGATGTCAGGCTGGTAACAGCTGTCTGAATGGGGGAAATGGAACACGGAAACATTCAAATAATGTGCTTGACTTTTTTTTTTTTTTTTTTTTTTTTTTCTGGAATGCAATTTCCAGATTTTAAAGTTTAAAACTTTAGAGAAGTCTCAACATGATTAGCAACACAGTTGGGATTTGGAACTTGATTTTTATCATCTTTGCCATAGAGGCTTTCTGCCTTCTTGACAACTGAAAGGTAACTTTCAAAACCTCCAGAATAATTTCATCAAAACTTCAGATCTTAGAGATAAATAAGGATGTTCTTTGTGTTCTGCTGAAGGGATCATTTAGTACTTGGTCAGAATAAAAGTCTTCGTAACACAGGTCTTTCAAAGCTAAGTTAAAGAAAAGAAAAAATGTCCTCATTTTTGAATCTTAGAAAACATGCCAAAAGTTTCCATTGGAAGGAAACTAAATTTCATATAGAAATATGTGTATAACTTTAAAATCTCTTCCACTTTTTAAGAATGTGTTACACTGCATTCATTAAGAAATCTAAGTAAAAACTAACAGAAATCCATGTAAAGACCTTTATAAAAATCTGATTGATATGTCTGTCTTTTGATTTGACTGAATGCAAAAGGGAAGTTTAAGAAATTTGGGTTCAGGGCAAATGTGCCTAGGAAGATCCATTCAAAAGCCCATTTCAGAAGCCCCTGGGTTTTGCTATATGGTCCCTCCCCCTGCAATCCCTTCATCTTGGTGCTCATTGTCATGTATCTCAACTCCACATACAGGGTCCAAACGAATGAACTGCAGTTTTGCCATTGTCCCTATAGGTTGATGGATCACAGTCCTAGTCTTTTACCTGCCTAATCCTTTCTCACAGAGGGATGCCCCTAATTCTAATTAACTAAGTGCCTTTGGGTCCCTAATCTATGCAAAACCCTTTTCAAAATGTGTACTGATAAAAGTACCACGAAGGTATGTACATGACAAGATCCTACATGGAAAATACAAGAATTTACTTATCTTTACTTATCCAGGCACAGGCCTTGTGAATATTTCATGCCATGAGTGACTCTTGTGCTTTTAGTATAGAAACAGTATGCTTTTTAAAAATAAGTTGTGGAATACCCTCCTGAAAGACTCTTGTATTAGTTTTAAGATGCTGAAGGCATTCAATGGCTAAAAAGAAAACATTTGGTGGGAAGGGTAGAGAAGACAGAGTATGAATTCTGTTTGCTGAAGGACAGGTTTGGAGATGTTGGAGAGATGGTCTCAGGCTGGTTGTAACACAAGCAACTTTGATTATGATCTAAGCCACCAAAACATGAGTACAAGGATAGTGTCCAGAAGACAGCTTCTCCAAGACAAGTATTATAACGGCATACAGTACTGTGGAAGTTAAGGTGCCTCCATACACACTGCCATAATGAGGCATCCTAACAAAACAGAATCAGGGGTCTTTGACTAACATGAAACCCAACTGCCTTCGTAAGGTGGGTTGGAGCTAGATCTCTGTGCCTTGCATGAAGACTCCAAAACCTTTGGGCCAGCTCACGTGACAACCTTACCTGCTATTCCTCTCTGAATGAGACGTCAGACAGTCCTGCTTTAAGAAACCAAATTTAGCATAAAATAAATAAATAAATAAATAAAGTTTTATAATTCCTAGATGTAGATCTTGCCAAGTTTACTCCTATGGTCTTACCCTACAAGAAGTTCCACATAAAGTGCTGTTCCTAACACACAGTACATACAAGAATTTGTCTGGAAATAAACTGTATGAAGCATCACCTATTTCATAATGAATTATATAATCACTGAAAATAACCTTAAGATAATACAGGCCCCCTTCTCCCAGCAGTTCTTCCTCTGTGTGTCGAGTATTATGGGTCTACCAAAAACCCCTCTGCAAGCTGAATGAGAGCCTTAACCTCTTGAGAGTCTCCCAAATCAACAAAATGTCCCCTCCTAATACTTTCTCTGCTAGAATTTGTTTTGCATAGAATTTATTTGCCTGTTTTGCATGAGTTGTTTGGCTATAATCTCAGCAGCATGCAGCTTTGCCAGATTTCAGAAAGATGAGTAAACTTCTGAATCTGATAGCGACTTCAGCAGAATACCAAAAAGGGTCTTCTTTGTTCTCCATAAACAGACTATTTACTTTGATCTGGTAAAATGAATTAATGAAAGGAAATGACACCTTCCAATTTTGTGTGTGCAAGAGAAAGGGAAGTGGGCTTAATTTTTGTGTATTTTTTTTCTTTTTTTTTTTCTTTTTTCCTTTTTTCCCCCTTTTTCCAAGGATAGAATAGGCTGAGGGCCGTCTTTTGGAAAGTACAGCACTGTTAGAAACAGACAGATCTTTTCTGTGGTTAAAAGTCTCCTCATAACACCGTAAGGTCCATGTATATGCAAGCAGTTCAGAGTTATTACAAATCTAAAATAGGAAGCTATTCACTTGATCTTTTGGTTCAATCCTATTAGGACCCCCCTGGAGCTCTAAATGGATACCAGCCTGTCACAGGCCTGTTGCTGTGACGACCCAGTCTTTACAGAACAAGAAAAAGAAATGATAGTGATTGGCAGACCTTCCTTGCCCTAGTATGTAACACAAAAGGAGACAAAATGAAGAGGAAGTCAGACTCTTATTATAGGTTTGATGCTTCTTAACCTTACAGCACCTTACACCTGGTAAGTGTCACCCTGCAAACTTAAACCCTCGGAAGAGCAATGTAACGTTGCAGTCTCAGATGTGCAGAGCTAACTCGGGCATTAATTTCTCTGTCCTCTTGTTTTGGTTGATTGAAATGCAAACAGCATTCCTAGCAAAACTGCATCTGCAGAAAGAAGAAATAAACAGAGGGCCAAACCCTGCTCACCACACTCTCATGAGTAGCTTTGTGGGTGTAAAAGCACAAGGAAAAGCAGGATTTATCCCATGGTGTAAATGAATGAGGGGCTAGCAAAGCAAGGACTACAGGGGGGAACTGTCTACAGCCCCTATTCACCCTGCATGAGAAAGGAAAGAATTTGATAAATTCTACCATATGGTGCCATACTGTATCTTGCTAGCTATAAATAATAGTCTTTCTGTTTCTGGTTTTCTTTAGCTTTCCTTGGTAGCTGTGACAGACTTTCAGCAATGGTTATAAGAAAGTACAAAAACACTTTCCTCCTTTTTTTTTTTTTTTTTTTTGTGATCAACTGAACAACAGAAAAAAAGATCAGAAGGAAGGGAATAAAACAGAAAACTTCCCAGTAGACTATCGACATGAAAACTCAGATAAAGTCATTGTGATGTCAGAATGTTGTACATTCAATTGTTGATATCAAGAGCCATCACAGAAAATGATTGCTTAAGGATGATAGATATACACCTGTGTCCACAATGCCTGAGTTATGAATCTGTATTGCAATGCATGTTTTTGCCAAAATTAATTACAAATTTTGTTTCTATCACATAATAAGCTTGAAAAAAAGTCCTAAGAACCAAATAGCTTTCTGATACCATTGCAGAGAAAGCTAAATTTCATTTATTTCTGAGATTGTCTTAGAAGAAACAAAGTTTTTACTCATAATTTTTCAAACAACAATTCTGATATTTTTAGTACAACCCAGTATTTAAAAGTGTCACTAAACAAATGCTTGCTTGAGTAGTCAGATGAAATCCAATAAAATGTGATCCTTAATGATTTTATAAAACTTTTCTGAGTTAGCATGCTCCAAAAATGACACTCTTTAAAAATAATAAAGGAAAGTTAAATTAGCAAGAACAGAAAATCTGGCTATATTCTGAAATGGCTTTTTTAATATCTAACTCACAGTTCAAAATGCTAATTTTCTTGAATTAGCAAAGCAAACCTTTTTAAGGTTTGTAGAAAAGCACTTGCTCTTAAAATAAGATTCAGAACGATGGCACAAATTCCTATAAACCAGTAGAGTCACACTGATTTAAAGCAGCAGAGATTCTGATCCAACCTTCTAAAAGCTTTTAGATTCAAAATTTAGAACAATATACTATCGAGTTTTTTGGATTATATTTGGATACTTACATTTACAGCTCTCCACCTTTATTCCTCTCTAACCACTCACTTCCAAAACAATGCCCACCTCCAAAGCAAAATTTTAAATGAATATGTGTTTGTTTTATTTTTGAGGTAGGGATAAAGAATAAAAATTAAAAATCCATAATTTCTCAGACTTAAAAAAAAAAAAGAAAGTTTGCACATAGGTAATCTAATATTTTCTTTTACCTTTTTGAACTTAATTTCATACATGCCTTTAAAAAATATTGTTTAATAACACGTCCAACTGAGATACACCTACTGCAACATATATACTTATTACCTGCTGAAGTTTACTTTCATACCTAACAATGCAGGCTCTTGTAGCTGGAGCATATTCAAAAAAATGCATTAAAAAAAATATTGGTTAGCCAGGAGAGGAAAAAGTTAAAGATGTCTTTTTTTTTTTTTTTTTTTCCTTACTGTTTTCTGTATACTGGCTTTCTAAACTATCCCACAATAGGCATTGCTAATCATTGCCAATTGAGAAGCTGAAATTAATGCTTCTTTTACAAACCTTTGTTCTTTAAAACAACAACAACAGAGACAACAACAAAACAGAACTGTAATATGAGGAACAATAAGCTGTGTGTATTTTTTTATTTTTATTATCATACTTTTTTTTTTCATACAACGTAAAACAAGTTTTCATATGGCAGCTTTGTAAAGATGCACTGAGATTTTTAAAATTAAATAAAAATTTCAGTTCACTTGAAACTAATGTATTTATTTTGCTAATGTTTCAACAATTCATTAATCAAGCCATGCTTTATACAGTTTTGTCACACAAACAAATTAGTTGTTTTGTTAAATTACTACCAAAGGCCATCCAATGACTTTACAAACTATTTATTACAAATATATTATGTTTCAGTAAAGAGAAGGGGGAATTGTTTGTTAGTTCCTGTTTTAACTAAGAGGTAATTGACAACACACTTTCATGACAGAGCTTTTCAATTGTTTCTCATTAATACACATGGAAACAGTGGTTTATGAATATCTATTTATTTTGCAGATTAATCATTTTTAGTATGAGTGTGTGGAAGTTTTAAAAAGAAAATCAATTGTACAAAATGGGAAAAAACAAGCACAAAGCATCTAAAATCTGATCCTATTTTTTATCCACATTCTGCACAGCAAGAATTGTTTGCCCTGTAAATATTACACTTCAGAAGTCATTTGGTAATACCTTTTTTTATTACCGCTATTGCAGTACGATAATAGTGTTTAGCAGTATAAAGTTCCTCTGCATTTTCTTCCTTTCACACATTTAATATTGTCAGCCTTAAATACATACCAAAATACCAGCGTTACCGTGGCATGCTGGGAGGGTTAAACCTCTAGTATTTTTCCTTGGGAGTACAAGTTGGAAAGTAGTCCCTGGAAAAATGAAATTTGTCTCCTGTCTGCAGGATGAGCAAGGGCTTTGCACCACCTCCTGGTGCACGGGGGAAACGCCAGAAACCAAGGCTCACCACTGACTCATCCTTTCTCTCTCTCTCTTTTTTTTTTTTTTGGTTTGGTTTGGTTTTGGTGCTGGTGGTGGTGTTTTTTTGTTTGTTTTTGTCCCTCACTTTCCCCCCTAATTTTTTAACCTCTTTAAAACTTAGTGCCCCAGTAGTGCCAGAAGCCCTCTTACTGCTCTGCTGCCCCCTAAAACACATGGATGGAGCAAAGGGTTTTTGCATCCATCCTCCCCACACCTCCGTGGACAAACCAACAATACACACATTGCTGATTTAACACAGCCCCCGGGCTGTGCATGGGGATCCTTGGAGACTCTCCAAGCCTGCACTGAGAGATGTGCTCAGGACTGGCAGTACTGGGCTGGCAGCATGAGGCCATGGGTGCCAAGAGCCCCCAGGTGCCAGGTCTAGGCAGGAACATTTGTGTTGTCCTTTTGTCACAGCCCTGTCTCCTCCTCCATAGCTGCTCTCAAGGTTTTATCATCCTGAGCTTTTTTCATGAGCCCCAAACATGGCCTGGTCCGAAGGCTTGCAAAAATGGAGATGGGCTCATCCTGCCTCCTGTTATGTTGGTTGAACAGCACCCTGGATGGGGTTTCTTCCACAGAAAATGATTCAAACAGAACAAATGGAAATTAAAAAAAAAAAAAAAAAAAAAGCAAAATAAAAACACAAAGTGCTCAAACTGAATCCTCCTCTCTTGCACTGACAGAGCCACTGTGTGATGGGGACTTGACCCCATAAGTCTAGTCACAGTCTAGAGCAAAACAAAAGAGCTAATAAAGGAGTTTCATCATCTGTTTGGCTTTGCACTCTCCACTTTAAAACAAAACAAGACGCTACCACCATAATACCAGAAAAATAAATGCTTTTCTTTCTTAGGTTCATAAAACACTCATTACCCATAATTAATCATAATGACATGCTGTATTCAGGCCTTTAGCTAGGTTCTGGCTGGAAGTGTAACGAATTGGCTTCTCATAGCTTCCAATACTTTACCCAGGATGTTCTTCAGGATGCAAAATTGATTATCCAAAATAGAAATCTCTTCGTTTCCTTTGTTTTGGTTGTTGTTGAAAAACCTATTGGTTTTTAAGTCTCTGCATTTTCCACTTCCCTTAAACTATGGCTATTTAAATCCAGTGAAGTTAATGGGTTTGCACTACAGTGAAGTTAACCTAGCAGCTACAAAGTCATTAAAACCTTGACCAAAGCTTGACCAAAACTTGACCCGATCCTCACTGAATACTCTGGGCCACTACTGAGATCGTTAATAAATTATGTGTGTCTCTCCAGGTTATAAGACTCCAGGTTATAATATATTATATTGATTGTAATGTAAGCTTTTGTAAAAACAGCTGTTGATAATATTTATAAATATGATTCTTAGATTTTCAGTGAAAAAACAAACAAACAAAAAAAAAACACACATGAGCACTTTAATTTTGAAGGTACATATAACAGTATAAACATTTTTGATTCTAAAACTAAGAGTGGAAGGAGAAAACAAATGTTAGTATATATCCACCCCCCCCCCCCAGCAGACAGTGACATTTAAACTAGTACAACTCTGCTGAAGAGATTTTGTTCATCCTCATATCACTTGCACTGAACTCTGACAACAGGAGGTTGGTGCTTGATCCAAGGTCTATTTAGTCAGCAGTGTTCTACTCTCCTCATTTCAGCCTACAGGTTGAATTGGATCAACCCCCAGGAGGGACCCTGCCTGTTAGCTTCCTCTATTCTATGTGTGATATCAGGTCAGCAACAGAAAAACACCCACTGGCTCTTGGGAACAAATTTTACGTCCTCCAGCCTGGCTCCACACAAAGCCTGTACCAGCCTGTACCTGTACCAGCTTGCTCTTGCTAGCACCCCCTTCCCTTCCTCTGAGTCTGGATAGTCAGCCTGGCCAAAACAAGTTTTGAGCATCCTTGATACGAAGCAGCTTATTTTCCAAAGCCCAGGGAAATGAAAAGACAACAGCTCCTTGTGTACTGAACACAAGCACTTTGCTTTCTTACTTGACAAACCTGGCCATGAAGTGGGTTTGATGTTGCAGGAGTAATCACTACTGACTGCTCCTCAACAGGCCACTTATACAAAATCAGCAGGGCACTTCCTGCTCACATGCTTCAGAAAATGGGTTTGTTCAGACAAAAGTGGCAAACCTACAGAAACCTTCCAAAGTCAGCGTAGACGTCACTGTGATTTCCCCATAGAGATGGTCCTCGGAGTTTTATAACAATAACTTTGGATGACTGTGCCAAGCCAGAAGAAATATTGTGTAAGGGATTACGGATTTGCTGTAGAAATCTAAAGCAGACTTAGAAAGAAAAACTACAAAGAAAAACTCTCAGTACAATTCTGTGGACCAGACTGTGTTCACTTTCTACTGAGCTTAGTAGAGTGTCAGTTTATGGCTCCCTAACACATCCCCATGGGCTGCTCTAGCTTTCACCAGATGGCAGTGGTGCCTCAGGGACTATCCATCAGAAGAGGTTAACAGCAGGCTCTCCTCCTCTCTCCTGACATGCCTACCAAATGTGGGACTTTGGGGAGAACGCATTGCACCTTCATTATCTTGTTCAAGACTCTCCCATTTCCTGTGTGTCCACAGCAGAACATGATAGGAAATCTCTAAATTCATAGGACGACCTGAACAACAATCTTTACTTTGTTGTTCAACAATGCAGAAAAATAAGGAAGAGGTCCTGGCAATTTCTGTAGTTAAGTCTACAGAGTTTTGTGAGATTCCAGAGATCGTCTGTTCTTAAACTCTAAAGGACTCTTTTATAAATGCAAGGACAAAGAACAGCAACCTGGAATCAGGGCTTATGGATTTGGTTTTGCCACAAGCCCTGCGTTTGTGCTTAGTCACCTAACCTTACCTTTTTTCAGTCCACATGATGAGTATAGTAATGCTCCCTTGACTCGTGTATCATGGGGGTTAATTCAATCGTCATCTGCAGGATGCTAAGGTTGGTGGCTACCATGGAAATATCTATCTGAATGTTTGTGTGGAGTGTACATTCTTGGAGTCCAGACAATGTTTTTGTACATGATTGTGGAAACAGAATGGGGTTTCCAGCAAGAGATTTCCATTCACTTCTCCTCCCAGCCTTTCCACAGCCCCCTTCACACTCCACAATCATTCGTAAAAGCATGTTTATTTTTGTTACAATGAATACTGTATGGTCCCTCCTATATAGCAATCTGTGCAATTTCTCCAGTTCCATTCTCATTTTCTTCCACTAGCTAGAAGTTGGGGCAGGTGCGGGTTTTCCATCAGTAAATCCTCACACTGCCACTAAAGTTGTTTTTAAAAAAATACTTCTCAGAAGAACTAGACTTGTATTAAGTCCATCCTGACAGATGGAAGATACCAACTCTGAAACATATATTTGAGAAAACCTCTTGTTGCCTACAAGTCTCTTGGCAAATAAGCATTCTGGTTCTGTGCCCTTGTGAGCAAGTATTGCAGCATAATAATGAAGTCAGTTTTCAGGTTTGGTGCTCTTCTCCCCAGATTTACACTTGCTTCATTGACTTCAACTGCAGAGACATCTCAGTGTCGTATTATGGCTCTTTAGTACTGCTCAGAAACTCTGATGCTGACTGCAGACAGTTCTCACCAGGTGGCAATGGTTTCTGCAGGAAAGCTAGTAAGAGAAGCTCACATTTAATGTGCTGAATAGCCAATACTATATGTCAAGGCTTTGCATTTTGAGCATCTCTATATGCCCCAATAATCCTAAAGCACTTTGCGCCTCATCAGATGGTTAATTTCATGTGTAATTTCACTGAAATCAACAAGACAGATATCTATATAAGGGTTTAGTACCATTTGAGATCTGGATCTTGATAACACGTTGACCTAATCTCTTCTGAAACAAACAAAAATATTGGGATCCAGAAGTAAACACCTCTGAGAAAGGCTTGAAGTTATATTTTCTGAAATAATGCCATGCTTCCTACAGTTTCTGTCAAACACCTTTTCTAATGCTGTAGTGGACACACTAGAAAAGGTGGCAAAACCAAGCAATAATAAGTGAGAAAACTACTCTGTTGTGCCCCAAGCAGTAGACGGGATGATGACATAATTGAATATTTAAAGGATTATATGCAGCATTCACAAGTAACACTCCCCAAAGCAACAACTCCTGTTAGCAGTGGTGGAATTAAGGATCCCTAACAGATTACACATTTTCCTTCTTGATGTCATCAACCAGCTTACCCAGGGACCTGGAGCTGCTGAGGGCCAGATGATCTGCTCCAGAACTAAGCCCACATTCAAGGCTCAGAACTTACGAGCAGCCTTAGTGCAATATGGTTCAGAGCACAACTAGCACATGGAACAGCTAATCTGTCAAATATTAACTTATATATGTATATACTTGGGGGCAGGGGATCATGTATATGACTGTGCACACATACTGTAGGTGCACCCAGCAGCAGTACTTGTGTCATCTTCTACAAAGGTCTCTTGTTTCTGCTACAATCCCGTCAAAGGCTGAAGGCTTTCCCTGCTTAGATAAAACCATTTCATTGGGGAAAGAAATGAATCCAGCAGTACTTCCTGTTTCTCTAAGTGGTCAAAGAACTGCCTCTGGTATGTGGACTGAGACCTGGTACCACCTCAACCCTCCTGAGATGTGAGAAAAGCATATTCTCTTCTGCAGAGTGAAATATGTTCTGAGACACAGGAGAAGTCTTGTCTGTTATACAGAAGCACAAAGCAAAAGGAAAGAGCTGGCCAGTATATACTCTGTTGATATGCTGAATTTATATTCTTGCAATGCTGAATTTTGAGCCACAGCTTCATCCCCACCTAGCCACAATCCTGCAGCTGTGCAGGAGTACACGCTGAACTGCACGAGCAGGGAAGAGACACATTTTTAATAAGTTGTTCTGACATTTCTACACTATGGCATTTGTATTTATTACAGCAGACCATCACAGTGCACATTGCAAATCAATAAAGTGAATGTGAAGCCGTTCGTAGCACTCAAAGCCTTGTCCATTACTGTAATATCCAGTTGTTTACAGTGCAGTAATGAGGCACTCGTAGGCCTTGCTCAAATATGGCTTTCATTCTCCAGCATGATCAAATGCCAACATGTGGTACAATGGTTCCTTTGTGGATCAGGTATATCCTGATTTTAGCCTCGGATAACACTGCAGAAGTCAACAGGGTTGTAGTTCACTCACATCATCAGGTAAAGATAAATTAAGTCAAAACCTCAGACCCAAGCAGTTTCCAGAACTAGAGAACTTTTGGCTCAGATCCCTTTATATCAGGAAGAAGAATTTAAGGAGGAGAAAGGGATCACGAGGAGAAAGGGGGTGTGGAGACAGGAAAAATATGCCATCTCAGCCATGAGCTGGCAGCTTCCATAAGAGAGAACTTGAGCACAGCTCAAAAAGCTATTTCACAGCTTCTTTGGCTGAGACAAAGTCTGAGCAAACGTCTGTATTTTATTTCCTAACATTTCAGTCGGGTTCCACATGGGACAGGCTGCAGAGACAGCCTGTTCTCTTTGCCACATCCCTTCACACGTCCTTGGTGCGGGCTATTCAGTGGTCATTTAGCAAGTACCCTGGAGAGCTTAGCTCCATCTCTATGGAAACAGGTAAACATCCAATTGAGAAGTTAGTTATTATTATTATTCCTTATTTAGTTATTATTATTATTCCTTATTTTCATGTCAGAGACATTAACCCTCGTGGGGAAGGGCTTGCTGACTGCAAGCACAGTGATCACATCCCAGCTTTTCCAAGGAAGCTTTTATTCTTTTCACATCAGCAAGACAAATGATCTGTAAAAGATATGACCTTAGAACAGCCACAGGTTTGGGGGCAATCTGGTGTTGCACCAGAAACTCAAAACCCAAAGAAGTGGTTTGCTTGCAGATCAGAGAGATTTCAACAAGAGGCTAGGAGCAGTGCAGGCTAACATATAATAGGGCTGTTTGTACTTGTCTCTAATCAACCATCTTCAGGGACCACGAGTAAGGTAAAACTGAAACTTGTAGTGAACAAAAGGAACAGAGGGAAGATGGTTATTCCCAGTTCTGTGTGTCTCCTATACAGTTTGTCCTCAGATACTCTAATTTCCTATAGCAGCTATTAATTTATTAAAAAATTCACTATACTTTCTGTCCTCAGATTTCACCTTTTTTTTTTTTTTTTTTCTTTTCTTTTCCCCCAGTCTTTCTTCTCTCCCTTCTCTTAATCCCTCTTTTCCTGACCCCTATTTCCCTTCCTTCTCTCCTTTATCTCACTTCTGTCACACCCAGCTCCTCTAGAGGCCCTTCCCTAATGGGACCTCACTCTACGCCCAACCTTCCATTATCTCCCTTCAGCAGCAGCCAGCTTTATTATACTGTTGTTCCTAACCCCAGCCCAAACTACCTGCTTTGCAGCAACCCACCTCTGGTGCAATTCAGAATAAACAGCCCAAGCTGGCCACACCAGTAGCTGCTCACAGATGTGTCTAATGAAGCCAGATTGATCTACCCTAGCACAGAATGGCAACGGCTGCACCTGGACCAGAGCTGCAAGAAGGGCTGCCTCAAGGCTCCCTGTGATGTTTGAGAAGGGGCAGCAATACATAACGTGGCAGCAGAGCAGATCTGTAAACCAGCATGTTTATGGGAATAGCCAAAAGCTTAACAAATAAACAAACAAAAGAGAGAGAGGAAAAAAAAAAAGAAAAAGAAAAAAAAAAAAAAAAAAAGCAGTTTTGCTAGGATAGCCATGGACTCAGATTTATTATTTTGTTTTCAAAAGTGATACCACAGGCTCTTTTTTACCAGCTCATGGCTTTCAGACATGCAATAGTCATTATCCCATAGCAGTATTTGATTTGATATTTGAACTATGCAGACTGATTTTGTGAATCCAACCTAAACCACCAAAAAAGCCAATCATCTTGCTTAATTTTCTTTTGTGTCAAAAGAAAAAGCTTATCTGTATACATAGTTCTGGAAAAGAACCCTAAATACCCAGAGCTCTCTCAGTTAAACTTCTTTTTCTCTCTCCACTCCTTACTGTAAAAGAATCTGAGGCCCAGCACAAGTCAATAGAAGGGCAAACTCCAAGTTTGCCTAAATAAGTAGCAAGACTTGATCTGATTTTGAGATGATATGCATGCTCAGATTTAATGTGTTCCTGCAGACCATCTGCTTAGCACCCAGGCAGCAGGGCTGGTATATCCCACGTACATCAGAGTAGCTTCATGTGTATCCCCAGCTGCCCAAGGTTTCCAGCAGTCTGGTCAGAAGAGCAGCAAGATCCTCGAGCTATGCTCAAGGTAAAGCACTGGGCAGGAAGAGGATATGGCCTTGGCAGATAGCCCCCATCTGCTGAGCTTTTGTTCAGTTTCATGGAGCTGCCATAAAGCACAAGGATAGTGATAGCCTTCATCTCCAACTCCTCCAGATGGTCTGTGGCAATTGAAGCTACAACTGGCACAAAAAATGTTCAAGTATATGTAAAACAAAAAAGGTCTTTTTGGAATCTCCTGAATTTCTTTTAAATGAACATAATCTTTTAAATTTACATTTCAGTCAGGAGCTCCTATCAACCTCTTGCAATTAGTGTTGAAGTGAAACTTATTTCAGGCATTGAAGAAGCTGGGTTCTGAATGTGCAGACTTGGTGTATCAAATGGAAAGCAGCAAATCTACTGCTTAATGGGTTCCTTGTTACATCTGCCCTGACTTAGCATGGTGACATCAGAAGCAGCATTGCTGCTTTAGAGTTTTGCCATTCTGTTTCACAAATCCACACTCCTCTAGTGTGTACAAATAACAAACTCCCTTGCTGCTGCTCCAAAAACTATTTAACAGCAGCGGCTCCAGTGATCATTCACATTACTGAAATGTAATTAGTCTTACAAGAAGCACATGAACATTTACTAGCCCATTATATTAGCATAAAGAATAATTACACTACCTTCATTTTTTAACAGAGCTGTAGAAGTACATTTTTTGCACTGTCAGCACATGGGAAGGCAGAGAGGTTTGGTAAGCCCACAGGCAAGTGTTTATTTTACTCTTGGGAAGACCAAAATATCCAGGGTTTCTAAGTATCCTGGAAAAGGGACAAATGCACTGCAGCAATTTAACAAAGTGCTTATTCTAATCCGTATAAATATGCACCACATGTATCTTTTATAACTGTTATGTTTTGCACTATTTAGGCAATAGCCAGTATTGAAGGCTTTGTCAGCTATGCTTCAATGGACTTATAAAAGCACCTCCATTTAAAGAAAGAGGATTTCATAGTAATGGGAAAAATTGTAAGTGCTGTCAATGGCTACATTTCATCTCATTGATTTACACTGTGTAGGATGATTGCCTGATTTAAATCACATATGCCAGAGATGTACTACATTCAGTGCAAAACAACCAGATTTCACAAAAGAAATGAGCTAGGAAAATCTACTAATTCTTGATGTGGCGATTCTGTCTGTGGAAACCTTGCAGGGTTATGCTGACGCACTCCCAGCAGTGCAGCGGTAAGTGGAACATAGCAAGCTACGAGTCTTCAGATGGTGTCTTAAGAATATCCAGGGCCAAAATACACCTACTTAATTAGCAGGTGTTGAGTTTTTATGAAGAACACTACTACTGAAATGATGCCTTGGGCTGGGAGAACCTCTAGCTATGGCTAAGCAGAGAGTATTTTGAGACAAAACTTGCAGATGAGGGCTGTTGGCCCTGTTGGGAAAACACTACCCAAATCTGCCTGCTGGTGTTTGCTGGGGCTTGCTCCTGCTCCAGATGAGTTGTCTGTAATGGGGAGGAGGCAACTGCTGGGTTACAACCTGGACTATGTACATGAAGTTGTTCTTGCACCAAGGCAGAGTGCTGGTTTGCATAGCAGGACTGGTGCTAGCCCAGTGTCTTGGCAGATCTACTTCACCTTTCTTTTTTCCTCCCCTCTGGAACCCCTCAGTGTAATAATATGTGTTAAGAGGTCCACACCTTTGAGGCCTTTAATAGCTTAGGGTTGGATTCTGAATGTGATAAGCTATGCTTGTCACATACCTTACCTAGACTTTGTTACGGTCTTCGCAGCCAGTGATAAGAGGTAACACCCTGGCAAATCCATGCTCCTCCTCAGCTGTGCTAGCAGCCATAAATCAGAAGGTAGACACAGGGTTTGCTTTCCAAAGCACACCAGAGATCAGATGCAGAGGGAGACCAAGTTTTGTCTCCTGACCTATTTCATTTTAGGCCCAAGAAGTTCTGTTCTTCTGTTCTTCTTTATCAGTAGATGAAATAAGAGCATGGTCTGGATACAAGCAATGCTGAATTTTTCTTTTTCCTCTCAAACAGGGCTTGAGAGTTTGTGCTCTCATACAGAGTAAACCCACACAACTTTCCCCTATGTACAACATCAGGGAAAGCACAGTGAGGCTTTGTGATCACTCGTCATAGCTTAAAATTGTAGCTTAGAGATGGACATTATTTAAAATGTGCAATGCACAACAAACTTTCCACAAACCTAACACATCATAACTATGGGACACAAAATATTTCCAGCATAACCAAAATATTTAGCTTAGGAGAAACTTGAAAAGTTAGCCTGGATTTAAAATATAGGATATCGGCCTAAGCAGACAAGAGGTAACTCAGAGCACAGAACAGGACAAAGAAGCCAGAGCAAGGTCAGAGGAAGGTAAAACCTCTGTGCAGCGTGGCAGGGAATCATGCAGAGTTGGAGTCCCAGAGGCAATACAGATGCACCAGTGCACATGTTAATAAGCTTCATCTCAGTAAAAACTATTAGCATGGGCACAGCCCCCTGCTACACCAATTATTCTGCTTAGAAACTAGTTTAGTTTCTTCAAGGTGCTCCATTGCAAACAACAACCATGCCCTCTGCTCCCATTCCCTACACAGCTACTTTGCTAGCACACAGATCTACCTTCCAATGGGAAGAAGCTGCCTCATTTCAGCACCTCAAAAATCTTTGTTCTCTGCCCCACAGGGTGTGGAAAGGGAAGAACATGAGTTCTGAGGCCAAAGAAAATAAAGGTTTAGTCATAATTACAAGGTTATTGCAGGGCATTGCAAGAGATCTTGGGGAAGTTTCCAGTGTCTTTTTCTTAGGAGCTATTTTAACTGGGCTAACTTCAGCTGAGTTTTCTGTGAATTATAAGGCTTGCTTGGGGGATAATTACATCTGTTTGATGTGCCTTGTGATGGAGTGATTAATATATATATCAGCCTGAACTTCTTCCTAGTTAGTGCGGGGGTTTTGGCAGAATTCAGGAACAAATTGTTAATGAATTTACAGTTAAACCTAATAGCCAGTACCAGGGCTTTTTCCTTGCACAAAAGGCCAGATGCAGAAGTAAGTCTGAAATCAGATTTTGGAACTTGAATCTTAAACTTAGATCCTCTTGAATGTCAGTCATTTCACAAAGCCTCTGAAGCTTGTGGGGTGAGAGGCAGAGGAGTAGTGGGAGCAGCAAATGGCCGCTGAAGGAGGAGGGCTCAGCATGATGGTAGGCCTGGTGGCAGCCTGCCCACTTCCAAAGGGTGCCGGGAATTCCAGTCCTGCTTCCCTCCATTTCATCAGCTGCATCCATCTCTTCATCCCTCAGAGAGAAAACAAGCATTTAGCAGCGCAGGGTCCCTAACAAGGATGTGGATCCTATCCCTTTCCCTGTACATGGCTTGCACACGGGGTTTGTCTCCCCTCTGCCAATGGGGGTGTCAGCACTGGTGCCCCCGCATGAGTGAATGCTGTGACTGTTGTGTTACGTGGTGGGCACCCAGATCAGAAATGTGCCCTTACTGGTGTGAATAAATGCCTTCGCAGTCAGAAATAGCTGCTAATAAAGCTCTCTTTGAAACTGAGAGCAGCCTATGTGCTTCAAGAACAGTGTTTAACGGGGTACAGTGTGGGCAGTAAAAGAACAGGCATAGCTATTCATGTTGGGAGATGCTGCTGAAGCATGAGGAGTTTCACACTGGATGGGAGTTCAGCTGAAGCCTAGTACTGACACTGCTGACCACAACAGGCTCAGCATTTGGAGAACTTACTGAGAGAAATTGATTAATACAGGGCATGGAGGGACACAAGTGCATTTCCTGCACCCCTTTATACATCTCTTTTCATTATTTTTGCAGAACATCAGTGCCTAGGTGCCACAACTGTAACCCAATATGCCACTGTGATGAGCACAAAAATCCCAATTTCCTTTTACCTGACCACAGGTACAACAGCACAAGTGCTTGCAGTACCCTGCATAGCTAGGACCAGCCAGCAGGCTGAGAGCCATCCCCATCGGCACAGAGCAGGATGGTGGTATGGCCTGCCCACTGCTGTAGTACAGATGCTGGAGAAGTGAGGCTCACACAAATCCTGAGACAGCCTCAAGCCAAGCTGCGAAGAGTCCTCCACATCAATCTGCGATTTCTTCCGCCTGCGATCTCTCCCTGCTGAGGTGTTCTGCCTTTTGAGTTTTGGCTCCATTTGACTTTGGCCATCCTGGAAAGAAAAGCTAAGTTAGCTTTCTGCTTTTAACTGATCATCCTTTTCACTGTCTAGGACCCCGTGGATTACAGCACTACTGTGTTGTTGTTGTTGTTGTTTAGTTAGTTTGTTTTCCATAGCCCTTACAGTGATAAGGGAAGAGTCATTTATATAACTTACTCTGCTTGGGGTGTGGATGGTTTTCTGCCCCACTCGGTGGAAGGGTGGTGGAGCCAGATGCAACTGCATGAGGAAAATATAGAAAATACTAAATATTTCCAAAAAGATCTCCCTGCTAGTATGGAGAGGAGCAGTGATGAGATAAGATAAATATTAACAGGAGAGAGGAGAGCTGGTATAATAACTGGAGTACTAATAACCAGAGTACAATGTTCAGGGACTGGGTGCCAGTTTCTTATCTGCCACATACTTTTTTATGCCCTAGGGCAAATTACTTCAGATCCCACCATCTGAAGTATTAGGCATTTAAGGAGCCTTTATTTAGGCATTTAATGAGCCTTCATGACTCAATGTCCCTTCTGTGACAGGGAGGAGTACCATTTTCTTATCCCTTGAGCAAGCTGCAAGAACAAATAAAGCAAAGGCTGCAAAGGAGCACCAACAAATGTTGTAGACCAACAAATGCATCAGGGCTTTTCTTGTTGAGAAGCACTCACGCCATAAGCATGCGTGATCCACATAGCCCACGTGCTCTGTCAGAGTGTGGGGGGGAGCAGGAGCCACAACACAGGGTGTGTAGGCTGGGGCTGGCTCCACAGACCCATCTTTGTGCATATGAGTCCTCACTGCACCCACAGGGCTCTCAATTCACATCCCAGCACTGCATGTAATAATTTTTCCAGAGACAAGCCCCAGGATAGATATAAGACTGGCAACGGACTGCAGAGGAGGAATTAAGGCCAGCTGGAGCAACACTGTTGGGCAAGGAAGGCTGTGTACCCTTGCCCACTGCCATGTACAGGACTAGCAGGGACTCCTGCAGTCCCTTCAGCACTCTCTCCTCCCTCAAAAAAAATTGTGCCTGAATATGTCAGGGAGCCAAATCTTATGAAACTTTCATGAACCGGTGTAGGCAACGTGCAAAGAGATGGAAGGGTCTGATTTCTCCTGGCTTCTTAACGCAGACAAAGCTAAGGATGGCCGTGTGACTTAGAGGTTTGCCGTGGCCTGTGCCAGTGGACTTGCACAAAGCCCAAGGCCAGAGGGAGAGAAAGTGGGGGAGCATGAGGAGGAGATGCAGAGCAGGAGCATGCTGAGAAAAATGTGTATGAGGGGAAGAGAGAAAGCAGGCATGCCTGCTGGGAGCAAGCATGCAGCCGTGAACAGGGCATGTGTGAGACAGAAAGGGAGAGGGAGAGCAGATGAGGGACCTGCCAGCACCAAGTGTGAAGATGAACACCCAGTAGTGACAATGATGTTCTGGCCAATCAATGATGCTTGATGCATGGGGGACAGGATAGATGTCATTATTCTACAAAACCATATACAAGCAAAAACAAAGCCATCTTTTTTAAATAAAAATGAAAGAGAAGTGGCAGGGGAAAAGGAAAATATTTGTGAAATGATTTAAACAAAAAGAAGTAAATCCAAGGAATATATTTTTTTCCCCACCGATATGATGTACTGTATAGTTTACAAGAGAAGAAAGAAAAAAATCAATCCATGGCAATATCTGATGTGCCTCTGTGTAATAAACTGCTCTGCAATTATATGAACAAGGTGGTGGTGGTGACGAGAGGTAGGGGATTTTGTGTCTCCAAATGTGCTGGGTTTGTATCATCCTGTCACCAATTGTTCAATATTGTGATACCGGACAATCTCTAGTGTTTTTCCCAGTAGGTCAGTGAACTTATTTTCTTATCAAGCCTTAAGGCAGGTGCAGACATGAGGAAGGCATTTGCCTTTGTTTTTCTCCTTCAGCCCAGCCCAGCAGCTCCTTAGTATGCGGGGCCAGTGATTCAGCCACACAAGTTTCCTCCTCCCAGTATTTTCTTTGCAAGGATTGCAGCGAAAAGCACAATGGGGAGAAGTTTCATCTCCCCCTGTATGATGCGAATGAGAGAAATGTCTAATACCTCTTATAAAAGGTGGCATTTTAATTATCACACTGCACTCCAGCAGGCACAGGCACACATCTGTGTACGTGCACATGCACGAACACACACATGCACACGCACACCCCCTGCACCTCTCTCATCCCCCCATTATGAAGAAGGTCTTCCTCCTCCTCCTCCTCCTACCCCTTCCTCGCCTTTAAGCAACCCAGGGAACACGGGCTGATTGGAAAGGTCTCCTTCCTTGATAACAACAATTCAATGCGTCTTGACATTTTAATAGCCTGCCGTCCTAGTGAACACAATCGAGCTGAGCAGTGAAGCAAAAATCATTAGGTAAGCAAGATAATCTAAACGAAAAATCAGCCTCAACTGGCTTCCCACATCTGGGGCACATCTGGGCAGAGGCTGCCCTTTCCCGCCTGCTTCCTAACAGGAATCCTCTCCTGGGAAGGGTGTCAGGGGAAAGACGGGCGTCCGTGGATTTATTGCTGAGGGGGGGAACCATCCCTCCAGCCCACAGCCCCTTCCTTCTGCTCAGCCTTCCCCCTCCCCTCCCACCTCCCTTGCCATTGGAGTGAGATGCTGACTTTGCAAGCCGTTCGCTTTATGAATATGACCCTCAAAGGGAAGCAGCCCTCTCGCAAGCCCAGAACTATGTTATCATCGTTATTAAGGAGCTTAAAAAGGAGCCGGGAAGAGGAGACACCGGTGGAATTGCAGCCTGATTGTGATTGATGTGTTCCTATTAGCTCCTCACTGTTATCTCTCTGGATGGCAAGAACAGCCAGTGGCTTGTAACACAACAGATTACCTGAGTTTTCAGCCCCAGACGGATGTTTAAATAAAATATAGTCCCTTTTAGCGAGAAGCTCATTTTCTCTCCGAGGCTCCCAGACTATTTCATGTCAGCTGTGATTCGCTGTGACTCTCCTCAGTAAACATGTCTTATCATTAATAATTCTTTACAAGCACAATTTCATGGAGGCTTTCTGTCTGCCTGTGTGGGGGAGGAGGGGGTGTGCATGCGCAAATGTTGGGCTCAGCCTCATCGTGATACAGTTTGGGAACCAAGGTGCTTCTCTTCAGAATTTCACCTGCCTTGCCAAAAATGATTGATTACCCCGAGCAGACTGGGTGTCCGGCTATACCCAACAAATGACTTTGGCCCCTAACAACAGGCCTTGGCCAGATAGAAATCAATATTTCACCATTAAAATCTATCAAAGAAGAGTTAAGGCACCATCTGTCCCTGCCGCCTTTCCATGGTGTGTGAACATTAAATCCGACACTTGTAGTACATGAGTAATCAATATATAGTAGTTCACAGATCATTTGTGGTCCCCTTTTAGCAGTGATGGATGCTTGGAATAGTTGTGATTCATTTTGTCACACCATTAAACAAGATTCTGTCCAGTTCCTTCCTGATTTCATTTAGAGGATCATTCTTCACAGTTCATAAGAGAGAAACGGTTTTACCAATCTGCTTCTATTTCAATAAGTCACTTTATAGAGATTTTGTGTCCTGCAGACTGTAAAAATTCTGGAGAGATAGTACAAACATACCTCTAAAACTATTCACTGCATGACATATGCATAAAGTGTGAAAAACTGAATGTAAATATGTTTACCTCTTTATCTACAAATATTGGTTTTAACCCTCCCTGTGCTAGAGGGGTCTCAAGGCAGAAGTACATGTAAATGCAGCCCCGCGTAAGGCAGATGTCATCAAGTTTAGAAATGGGCTGTAATTAAAACCATGAATAAAACAACTGGAAACTCAATGATAGAGATTTACTTCTGAAATTAAAATGGAGAGGTCTTGGTAAAATAAACACCTTTCTTAATTGCTTCTGCTGATACTCACCCAGCTTTTTCTAAATTGTTCATTTTATACTGACAATAAATGTATAATTGCTGAACATGTTTAAATAATTACAAAGAAATTGCCTTCTTTTTTAAAACTTTTAATTGTCATTATTATGCATAGTCTTCTTTCTTTTTGGAGGAGGGAACAGAATTACATATTAATGTTCCATAGATTATTTATCTTGTAAAAAACCTGCTCCTTCAGTCCTCAAATCATTCAACCAGATCCTCAGATGATGGTGTAATTGGGCAACATGATGGAGCTTCTTGGATTTAAATACTTTAGGAATTGGCCTTGTATGTGCTTCTCAAAAAAATAAAAATAAAATAAAATAAAATAAAATAAAATAAAATAAAATAAAATAAAATAAAATAAAATAAAATAAAATAAAATAAAATAAAAGCAGAAGATGTGAATGCAAAGACAAAGTCAGAGGTAGCACTGAAGATCTGTCACAACACATCTTCCAAGTCCTGCATTGTACAGCAGCTTATTTTCCTAATTAAAGAACATAAATAGCAGTGATTCGTGCAACTAGCAGTGCTTGCCTGTCCCGTGGAGCACTTTATGCAGTAATTTTTAATGAGGTTGATCGTTTCTAACCCATACATTTTTAAGACTCTATTTGGCTGCTGGAGCATGCTGACTCACTCAACACAGCGGTGGAGGAGCAGGAAGGCAGAAACCCACCCCCAGCTGCTTGTAGCCACCAAAGCCTTCCTGGTGGTAGACCAGATCCCACAGACATTTAATCCCATTTTATCTACAGGGAGAACCTATTTTTAGGAGTTCAAACCACCCAAACTGGTGTCCCCCATTCTGTATGTATGTCCAGCAGTGCCCAGTGGGTCAAGGTAGATAGGAAAGACAGAAGAAGGGCAGAGCTCTTCAGCGGGCTACATGGAGACCACCAGGAGTGGGAAATGCAGTAAGCTGAGGAGTTCATACAAGAAAAGTCTCCAGGCCAATATATCACTCCCTGGGTGGCTGGGCTCAGGTACCTAAAACTGTTCCAGTCAGGAAAAAGCTCCCCAGCCCCATGTGCTGCTGGGCTAATGTCCCAGGAGAACCTCCTGCAGCTCTTCTTTTGCCTCCTCCATGCGTGCCGTGAGCATGGTGCCTGGAGTGCAGGGAGCCCACATCTGAGACTGTGGCTCAAGCTGCAGTTGTGCCTTTAATTCCTTCCTCTATATACCCGCCATTCATTAACTTCTTAAAAAGGGTTGTGCTCCTGGGAGATAGCAAATGTAAAGAATTACTGCTAAAAATGTGCTGTGTAAAAAAAATAGGGCCAGAACTTCAGCACAAATCAAATATCTGCATAGATTCCAGGGAAGCCGTGCCAATTTGCACACATGGAAGCCTGAATCCTGAATCCCTTATGTTTAGACTTCCAGCATTTCAGAGAACAGAGATGCCAAAATACTTACTGTTTTCCAGAAAAAAAAAAAAAAAAAAAAAAAAAAAAAAAAAAAAAAAAAAAAAAACCATACATGGACCCATCAGATGAAGGTAGTTCCTAACTTCAGGCAGCCGCCTGCCATCCCGGTGCTGGGGCGTGCTGAAGGTGCCTTGCTTCTCACATCACCACCAAGCAACTCCTCAGGTTCAGGGCAGAAGCCAAAGCAAGAAAACAAAGATGCAAAAAGAAACCCGGCAAGAACCCTGAGTTATTACCTGTGAAAGTGTTGTGTGGTGAAAAGAGCAGACGAGAACATGGATCATTTCTACCCTTCAAATACTATGCAAAGCACCCCCTGTTTGGCTAAGCCTTTAGTACATGTAAATATGAATTGATTTTATTATTATTATTTTTTTTTCTAACAAACTGCATAGCTGTGATTCCCTTCTTATAAATCTTTTCCTAAGCACAAAAGTGGGCAAAGGGAGGAGGAAGGGGTTGTAGGGTAACAAGACTAATCAGGACTTCACCATCAAAGCAAATACATCCAATTAACAGCTATTAAAGAAGAATTTTATGGCACTGTGCACAGTGAAGGCCATTATATCCAGTGGAATTAATCTTAATTATTTGTACCTGTGTACATACATGCAAAGGAAAGCAACTCACATTAATCAACATTAAACTTAATACACAGTTGGTGTATTATCTTCTGAGTCAAAATTGACTGCTGGTTTCTGCATATGTATCCATGATGCTATCTTCAGTAATTACAGTGCAGCATGGCTAAAGACACAATTTGCTCCACAGAGTACAACTTGGGAGATAAAATCTTTTCTATGATTTTTAAGAAGCCAAAAAATAGAATGGCATAGGCAAATATTATCTTCTCAGAAGTCTTTCTAAAAAAAATAAATAATAATAATAAAAAAAAGACACAAAAAGCCCAGAAGAAGCTGTACAGATTTATTATCCAGCTTAAAGGGAAACCGAACAAATATAAATCTGCGGCTTTCTGAGGTTTAAATAACGGCAATTACTACCCCCAAAATATTGCATTTCATGCACTGTGGACAACGTTTTTAAAACCACCCACAATATTTTGGACGGTAGGGATTTTTTTTCACGGTTTTGCAGAAGTTGACAGTAAATTATGTTGGTTGTTTGTTCACTTGGTTTGCATTATTCGATAGGGCTTGTTGTGGAGGTCTGTGCTGTGGTAAGAATAATGAATGGTGTACTTTTTACTTTAAATCCTTGCCTAATGAACACAGATATAGGCGAACAGCTACTTAGGATTCCAAAATATAACTAACCACAACACAGAGCTCCAGCTGGTCGTTTCTTCCAGTGCATTATTCGAGGGTGTTTTTCTTATCAAGAAACAGCTTCTGAGTCCTGAGAAGAAAAAAAAAAATAAAATAAAAATAATTTCTGTTGTGTCCACCAAAAGCATTTCTGATTTGATTCATGACTGCTTAATAGTCTCATAAATGTTTACACCTTACAGTGGTTTTTATTCAGATCATGATAAGCAAAATCCTGACTGTGCCAAGGTCTGTAGGTCCTGGTTTCATGCAGTGTCTCAGGTCAGAATCCCCAGAGCAGATGGTACTTTAGTAAACATAGGTCCATGCCTTTTCCTATGCAAAAACCTAACCATTGGATTTTAGTTATGTTTTAATATATGTTAATTAACCTTCACTAGCTATCAAGATTTTAAAATTTTGCTGAGACACTATAAAAAATATTTCTCTTAGGGCTGATCACAGCTAGCAGAAAGTCCTTTCCTCAGCAGCATTTGTAGATGTGTCAAAAAATGCAGATGTGTCAAAGTGCTATGGTGTCCTTCGGTTCTTTATAAGGAGAATCTTTAGTTAATGTTTGTAACTATGAACACTTACTAAAAAAATAAAAATAATAAAAAAAAATCAGTAGATTAACAAAGACGTAAAGAAAGGGCTTGAAAATCTATGTCTCATGCAGCAAAACTATTTTTACTCCTTCAGCAACATTTAGTCTGCTTCCAAATTTTTTGGAGATGTTATATTTCACCCATGCTTCTTCAATATTGGTGCCTGTTCAGCAGTTTATTAAACCATTACGGCTGCAGTGATTTCTCTCGCCAAGGATCTCCTGGGGCTCGCTGCAAGTGAAGCTGCACAGGGCATGCAGTGTTGCTGTGCACAGCCTGGCATTTCAGCATGAAATTAAATTCTGATGTGAGTCAGTTTTTGCACTGTCAAGGAATGTTCAGAGAGGTCGTGTCACTGCATTTGTTTTAATTCAGATGCTTACCAAAACCCAAAACTACTATTCTTTATGTCTGCTTGTATAACAAACTTGAGGCTTTACCCCCAAGCCCACCCGTTTTCCTTTCTTTGCACAGTAACCATAAACAGACACCATAAAAGTGTGTCACAGCATGAGTGCTACAAACCAGGCAGTCCCCCAGCCCAGGGGCACCCAGGCAGCAAGGAGGATTGATGGAGACATTCCCCCAAAGGCGTCAACAGAAGATTAACAGGCAGGAAAAGGGGACAACCTTAGAAGAAAAAAAAAATGGGGGAGTCACCTGCCAAAGCCCTGCATGCTCAGAATGACCTCAGGGAATCTTGTTGGGAAGACATTAGCAGAGAAACCACTCCTCCTTAAAAAGGATGAGAGCTCTGCAGCTCTTCAGAGCAGCTCTACAGCGGGGTGCGTTTGCAGGGCAAGGGTCCATTGGCGGTATGAGCCTGGGAGGATCAGGCCAGTGGACGGCATGTACGATGAATGGCTGTGGAGGCAATTGAAGCATGTGTCAGGAAAAAAAACATCATTATACACATTTCTGAGATCTGCGAAGTACGACCTCATACTTCTGTTTGTGCAAAAAGTTGTTAGCAAGCCTCAAACCACCAAACAAGCAGGTGGGGAGGAAGAAAAGATTTGTATACAAAGCTGTGTCTTCCGGAGTAAATTAGAAACTGAACTACGAGTGAATGTTTCTGAAAATATCTCAATCCTGAAAGATTAGCCTCAGCAGAAGTGTCACTGCAAAAACCATCTGCATGCCAAAGAGGTTGCCTAGCAAGACTTTTTCCTCATTATTATTTTCTACTTAGATTGCTCAGAAAAGATCTCTCAGGAGTAATAACAGCAGGACCTTAAAAATAGTTCCAAAACCCGCGATTAAAAATTCAACACAGATATTGTCTAAGCCATTTGCTCTCCTGCTGTTCCGATGCCGTGACTGGAAACGTGCTGAAATTCTCTGCTGAGCTTGTTTGTAATGCTCAGCACCCACCCCAGTGTTTCACTGAACGAGATGTCAAGGGGTACAGCAGTGCTCAGGGAGATGCCACAGGGCCGAAGGGTTGTGAGGCCATGGGGTCTGCCTAACACAAGAAGTGGGTGAGGAATTGGGCTGGGACAGCCCAGAGGGGCTACCCCGAGAAGCCCCAGAAATATTAGCAGAAAGGGAATGGGCTGAAACCTGATGTTTTCTGTGCTTCTCCTTTACGCTTTGATATGTATGTTAGTACTGTGACCCTCACTATTGCACTTCTCCCTTTTCCAGAAGCAAATTAATAATTCTTGCCATGTCCTATTTTTCCTTTCATCTTTTTTCCCCTCTGGAAACTGGATGTTCTCTGTACAAATTAGCTCTAACCCCATCTAATCTTCTTCTCCCTGCTCTTCTCCTTTCCCACCGCCCATCTCATCAGTGGCCTGTCCTGCTCCCTGCCCTCCCCCGGATCCTCTCCTTGTCTTGCAGGATTGCAAGAACCACAGACGTTGGTGAAGAGCACCCTCATCATGAAAACAGGAGGGGAAACGAGGTAGTAAATTGTGTAGGCTGTTGCTCTCATGCAGACTATTGCTCCATCTATGTAGTTTACATATTAAACTTCTTTCTACTGTAATGTAGTGGTTGGACGATGGCCAGCAGCAGAAGCCCTGAGGGCAGAAACACCCTGTTACTCAGCTTCTGCCACGTCGTGTCCAACTGGACCAAACATTTTGTTGATCCTCTGACATTGTTCTCCTAGACGCAGCAATCCTCTGTGGCACAGATGTTTATTTTGTGAGAGTCCCGTGTGCTCAGTTTTGGGTTGGTTTGGGATGCCTGCAAATACATCAGGATTTTTACTGAGACGTGAACAAATGGGACATGCAAGTGGCTGGTAGCATCACAGGACATAAAAGCATGTGGGTGGTGGGTGACAGTTTTTAGCATTTAAATACAGGAAAAATCCTCATAACTTCCTCCTGGGTGTGTCTTGTTGAAAGTTAGAAACTAGATGTCAGTATTTTGGAAACTAAGTGAGGCAAATATTACTCTGATACATTTACTGAGGACAAAGGTGGCAAGCAGGCAGCTGTGTTAAATTGTAAATGTCTGACATTTGTTAAGAATTTTCATAATTCATCTGATCTGTAGAATATAAACGGATGTGGGTAAAACCTCAGCTCTGTTGAAGACAATGCAAAGCTACTATCAAATCTTTAAGAAATTCGGTAGAAGCCATAATTTTAGGTGGATAGGAAAATCTCCTAAGAGAACTTAGGAGATTTATTGTCTCCTAAGTTCCCCATCACTACAGTCTGTAAGCACTTCCCAAATAACATGTCTCATTGTTTCTCTTGACTTTCCCCCAGGGAGAGTTGGGGCCGTACCACGAAATTGTTTCCTTGCCCCGCTCTGAACGTGGGGGTGCACTTTATGCAGACCCGCAGTGTTCCTCTGGCAGAGAAGGTAACGCCTAAGAAACCTGCACCTTGTACCTGCCAGGGGAGGTTTTGCACCTTTGATGACCGCCTGTTCCCCAAGGACTTCACCTCCCAGCTAACCCCAGCCCTGCAAAGAGAGAGCCATGGGCTATGGGAGATGCCCTGAAGTGCGGCTCAGCAGGTCCCCAGGCTTTGGCCAGCCTGTCCCATGTCCTTGTGCCAGGCCACCGAGCACTTTCAAGCCTAGGACCTGTGTAATAGCAACAGCGAGTGCGTAAAACCCTTTTTTGTGATTCTGCAGAATAATTAAACTTCCATCAGTGCTGCTGCTGCCAGTGTAACAATACCAGCTACCACATGCCAAAACAATAAAAGAGCTGCTTTCCACAAGCAGCCAAATGTAATTTGAACTCTTCAGTTCTTTCCAGTTATTTACAAGCATTGTATTTCATAAACAGACCACCTCTTTTGTAACGTTCTTTAGGAAAGCTGTATATTATAGTGGCATAATAGTCCTCTTCAGGGAGAGCATTTTGTTTTAATAAAGTGTGTGCCACCATATTTAATCAATCAGATTGATTGACACCAGCAATAGCCCAGTCTCCCAGCAGATGCTGCTGCTACCTCATTCTTATTCCAGTTTCATTTCTCAATCAAATCCATGTGTAAAAAAACATAATGTGCTGCCAACATAATGTAATAAAACTTCAACTGAAATGCACACCACCACAACTGAAACAGATAAGTCAAAGTATGGGAAAAGTTAACTTTAGGAAAATCATTTTTGACACAAAAGTATTAAACTTTTACAGTTCAGATATGCCTAGACAAACCCTAACATGAATAAAAAAGTTTCATATCTGAGTATTGAAAAATCCTAAGGAAAGAAACCTTCCTAAAAGTTACCTAGCTGTTAGCTTGCTCCCAGTGTTTTGTAATCTTTGTTTTTTTTAGAGCCACTTCGGCCAGATTAAAGCACACGCTGCGCAAGTAAGATGAATTATAACTTTTATCCAAACAGCTCTACTGCTCTGTTGAGGTGAGCACCAGCTAGCAGTGATGCATGGCTCTGTGTCAGAGGCTGAACTAGCAGGTTTGGAAGTTAATGATTCATACAGGCATACCGAGTACCCTAATTGTTAGATGTCACACACAGTGCAAAAGTGCTCTCAACTCTATTAAAGTTCATTCTAAATAATCTGCACACCTCACCATATGCATGCGGTATGTGAGGCTCACAGGGCATTTTCCTGGAGACTTTGCCCTTACTGTGCTTGTAGGATTGGTCTTTAGACCACTGAAGGTGTGACCCTTCATGATATAGATGGATCCATCAAATTTCAGAGATGCTGATGCCTCAAACCCCCATGGTTAACCTACAGCATGCCAGCAGTCCCCCAAACCAAGGGGGAACAAAAGCTAAACACATGGGTGCTTGCCAGGCTGTATACTTCATGCATAATATTTTCATGTGTAATTACTGAAGGAGCTGTGAACAGAGCTCCAGACCACTTTTTTGAAGGTACCACAATAAATGACTTCCCCTTCACTTATTGTGCACTTCTCCCAGCGATGATATTATAGGAAACACATGCCATGAACTCATGTGCCAGAAATTTCCTTGCTTCTCTTATAAAGGAGAACAGAGGTTTGAATTGGAGAAAATGTCTTGCTTTTTTCTCTCATCTCACATCTTCAAATAAAAAGGTTTCATTAAATGCAGTCATGCTGGACAGTGCTTTGGGCAGCCTACGTGGGAGCTGTGGTTATAAGAAGAGTGCAAGATCTGGAAATTTTAGGATCTAAGGAAATTGCCAATTTTGCTCATCTTTTTTTTTTTTTTTTTTTTTTTTTTTTTTTTTTTTTTTTTGAGAAATAATGAGTTTCCAAAGAAGATTCCTTTAATACAGCCAAATGTCTGGGGCTGTCCCAATCTCATAGCACATTGGAAATCACACATAGACTCAGTAAAACAGGGCTGAGGACTGTGGTGGGGGTTATTCAAGCAGACTTCAAAGCCAAAGCTAAGAGGCATGGGGGCTACCTGGTAGAAGCTTGAGATGGGTGGATGTTTTCCTTTGACAGCCTGTCCCAAACTGGCGTTCTCCCCAGCAATGCCTCCTGCTCCTCCTGTGCCTGCCCGGAGAGGGAAGGGGGGCTCCTGCCCTCCAGACTAAGCAGGACCATATGGGCAGCCTGAAAGTGGCTCCAAAAGAGAGCCATGCAAATGATCCACTGTTTGGAGAACCTGTTTTGTAGCAAGGAGTTCAGTCCATGTAATTTAGTAACATCAATAATAATCAATAGTTTAGCTATTGTCTACACATAATATAAGCGTAGGGAAATTGTGACAGTAGAGGGCTCTTTAAACTCTCTCTTTAAGGCTGAGATACAGAAATGCCTGGTAACTCCAAGCTGAAGCATACACAATTGAAACAAAAATAAACTGGAAATTATTAATGATAAAAAAAATAATAGTAAAAAAAAAATCCCTGGGATTTCCTGGCTTTAGAAATAAGTTGGATTCCATTGCACTTGACAGCAGACTAAATTGGGGTGGATAGGAACGGGTTGTTCCAGTTGGATTGTGGAGATAATTTTCATTTAAATTGCATAGACTTTCTTAGAGAAATAAACTTCTTTAAAATTGCATTGGTTACTATAATGAGCTATAGTAAAACATAGGCATACTGTTATCTTGAAATGATTCAGATTCACAAAACAACACACTGCATCATTGAGATAAAAGTTATTTAAATTCAACAATATCTATACATATATACATGTATATATATACGTGTATATATATATTTAACACAGGGGCTGAGGAAACAACTCGAACTTTCAAAAACAGCTGAGGATATACAAACTTGTAATAAAAACAGACAGTGCATTGCCTGCATCATGTTTCTGAAAGCTTAAAATTCCTCAAAGTTCAATATTTGCCCCCAAACCGTTGCAAGCCCCCTAGTGCTCCTCTCTGAAGGCCTCGTCCCTATTCATCAGGTCTAGGCAACCATTCCTGCCAGGAAAAACAAAGAAAACTGCCCATTTTGTGAGCAAGACACCCTGACAGCATATGATGTATTGCGTATTTGAGGAAAGGTAGAGCTAAACAGAGCTGGAGCTGAGCTTTTTTGGAGATGGTACAATGAAAACACTCCCATGTGGAAAAAGGAGAAGCCTTTCTAAGAAGTGTTCCTTGGCCCTGCTGCTGAAAGGAGCATTGTGCCCAGTGGAGAAGGGTTTTTCATGACGTTTCATCCCTGCCTCAAGCAGAATTTGGTGCTCAAAGTGGCTTCAGGGGAAAGAACTGAGGGCCAGATCCCCGGGAGAAACAGCTCTATTAAAACACATGTAAGAGCGAAAACATAAGAACACAACTCTTGAACCTAAAATATTTAGATTAAATTTCACCCAAATCTGTGCCGAGTGTTTTCCTGGCACAGCCCTAACGATGTCCTTCCACGTAGTCCCATTACGTGTTATTCTGGATAATACCAAAGGAATGCAATTACATCCGAATTCAATACTGCCCTGTTTGAATTAGGAATAGAACCACATATCCTAGCATCTGGGCATGTTGTCTTCTCCTAAGGACTGTATTTTGCAACAAAGACCATAAAGCCTTTCTTCTCTGCTACTGAATTACCCCTCGCATCAGCTTTCCAAGCAAGGCACAGCTTGTCAATGTGTATGTGGAGGAATTAGAGCCCGAGGATGAAGCTCAGCTGCTGAAACACAAGCCTCCAGTGCCTTGTGGGATGCTCTGGGGAACCTGAGGAGATATCAGTAAGGGGTTGGCAGATAGGAGAGGAACCCTACATGTGGAGGGCTTCTCCATCTCCTTTAGTGGAGGCCAGGGCTGGCAGCTGAGCATGTGCATGAGGCACATGTGTTATGGTATCTCCTCAGAAGCAGCTAAAACTTGTCCAGGCTCTCCTATGGTATAAAAACTACTAATATGACAGAAAGCTGTTCTACAGCAGCCTTCCAGAGCAGAAGCTGGACTTGGACCTTAGCCATGGTGTGCATATGTCCCTAAGTATCTCTGCTTTGGTGGACCCCCAAAACAGTGAAGGAGAATCAGCTTCCTCTGCAGGAGGGACGGGCATGTCAGGGACTTGTCTGACCATGTAGCCTCTGACACCTCTTCAAAAGGATGCTTGTTTTACAAAGACCTTTTCCATGAACGCCTCCATGACCTTTTTGACCTTTTGTTGGTTTTTTCTTTGTTTGTTTTTTTAAGAGACATAACCACTGAAATATGGTTTTGTGTTTATTGTTGTCTCTGAGCAACCAAGCTCTCATGTGTTGCAATCTTCTCTGTGCTTTCTGGTCTTTTTATATGGATCTTTTTTTCTTTTTCTTTTCTTTTTCTTTTTTTTTTCTCTTTTTTTTTTTTTTTTTCATAAGAGATATGGGGGAAAAACAATGACAACAACAAGAACAACAAAAACAAACAGAAAAGAGAATCAGCACAACTTCTTACAAGGACAACTTCTCACTGCAACAAGTGTGACAGTGCTTCTCCCTTCCATGTGCATTTATGCCCTGCAGTGGCAGGCTGTGTAACTGCTGTGCTAATGGTCATGTTTTGTAGTGCAAGGGAGTGGATGCTGAGCAGAGGAAGAGTGGATCTGTGTTCAGGATGCCTGTGGTCAAGGGGAAGGAGAAACTTCCCATCTTCCCCTGTCACTCCCTCTCCTTCCCTTCCCTGCCATTCTGGTGCTGGGTTTTGAGCTTGACAACTGTTGGCTCCTTCTCCCCAAAACTCCAAGCTCTCCTACCCCATGATTTGGCGCTAGATGTCAGAGAGGAAAAACATGAACCATAAAGAGCAGGTGTTGGGGGAGAAGGAAAGGGCACTGTTGCTGCAACTCTCCCCATGGCTGGCCTGGCAGCCCAGCCTGTTTCTGCTGCCTGGGCCACAGTGCTCTTCCACCGGACTTTTGCTTTGGATTGCTTTTGGCCAGCCTCCAAAGTTTCCCCCAGGAATGCAACTGGAAGGAGGGAAATGGCAATTTTTAACACCTCATATTTCATCCAAAGTGGGATGAAATTTTAGCACAGCAAAAACACGGTGTTTGAGCACCCCAGGCCTAGGCTGGGGCTGTCTGCTTGCCGAATGCTGCCGGAATGCCACAGTCAAAATGTCGAAGTTGTGAAGGGAGAAGACATAGGACATTTTTGTGAGGGGACGTGTTGCAAAGGCTAGAAAAAATGGTCATTGCACATCCTCCTCTAATACATCCTGGGGAAATCCAAAAACTTTGGGCATTCTTTTGAAAGTTTTGAATACTGATACTGATATAAATATTCCCAAACTTTGGGAATTTTTTAATTCTTATTCATGATCTGTGGCCTGACTGCACTTCTAATATATTTGTTACATGTATGACATTAAATGTCCCATCCTGTTTGTTTGCTGTGCTGAGACCCCCTCCTTCACACAGTGTTTTGTAGTTGACCTACAGCCCCTTAGGCTGACGCTGTTCACCCGCAGTTTGGCTGCAGGGTTATTTACAGCCCTCCCCATGGTACGAGGCTGTTGCCAGCTGTGCTGGTGGCTTTTGTGACAAGGAAATTCAATGCTCTGAATTTGGCTGGAAACCTGTAATTCATTGCACATTTAAAAAAAAAAAAAAAAAAACAAAAAAAAAAAAAACCAGCAAATATGAATGCTCCTTTTAAATGTCCCACTCCTTGGCACAAATCTCTCCTACATTTGCATGAAGAAGCTGTTGCATGTTGTGGGATTGTGGAGATTGTGAAGATGGCAGCTCTCATCATGCTGGAAATTTGCTGGATTTGATGCTAAATTTACAAATGTTTTGGCAAAGTATAAAGAGAAGGAAGCTTCAGGGTATCTAGCCAACCTTGGGAATAAACCCATCTAGGAGAAACTCTTCAGGCTAAGGTGAAATAAGTTGTTTTTATGCAGATTTGCACTTTCTCAAACTACTCAAGGAACAGTTGAGTAGTACTAGGAAAAGGCAAGGATCAGGGGTTAGACAGAAGCATCCTCGCCACTGTCCATAGACAGATGGGGATTGTGTGGCCAGCTTATAGTAAAACCTCTCACTGGTTTGGTTTTCTGTCATCCAAGGGAATTCTCCTGATGTTTTCCTTGTTTTACCCCTTTGGTGTGGTTTATCTTTTATACTGGCAGATTGTTTGTGACAGCATAAAAATGGCACTGTAAAAGAGCCATGATTTGGATAAAAATTATAGGTGCTGCCATGACATAAAAAATAGGAATTTTCTCAGTCATCTCCAGAACAGTACAACATTTTGGCCAGTAAACCTCTCTGTGAAGCACAAGAAATTCCTCTCCATGACATTACAGTCTCTAGAATGGCCCAGCTGACTTGATTCCTTTGCTCCACAAAAGTAACCACATGGGATTTGTAACCACTGGGACTTGATGAGAGCAATAAAAGGACTCACCTCCACCCAGTTAGCCTGACATT
The DNA here is from genome assembly GCF_964211825.1 of Aythya ferina. Classification (NCBI taxonomy): domain Eukaryota; kingdom Metazoa; phylum Chordata; class Aves; order Anseriformes; family Anatidae; genus Aythya; species Aythya ferina. Next base: position 33,574,052 of record NC_140303.1, on the reverse strand, counting down.
TGAACAACATCTCCAGGAGAACTCAAGGCAGAAGGATCAACACTTCATCAAATTCAGGACTCCATTTGCTTTGGACTAAGAGCTGTGGAATCCGTTTTAGTTTCTTCTGTGAGAAAAGTGAGATAAATGATGTGTACATGTCTATCAGCTAAAACATTTGATCGCTTACCTTCTCAGTCATCACTGATCTTTAATCGCTTATTATGTAACATTAATCCCAATACAGATTGCTCTGGGGGAAAAATCACAACCATGCAGCCAGCAGGAACAAGACAGCAATTTGTCTGTAGGAGGAAGGTTGCTTTTTTCTGCGCACCCTGTTTACAGCATCATTTATCATGGCTGAGAATCGCCTGGAGGCAGCGGAACAATGCTTTGCTGAAGTCACACGAGGCCAGCTGCCTTCTTATGGGCTCCTGTCCTGTTAGCAGCCCAGCCCTAAGACTTTCCCAGGGCAAAGGCCTCTTAAAGTGCTGCCAAATCAGTCAGCCCAAGTAGGCCTACAGGACTTTTTAAACTCTTGGCCACTGCCTTAGCAAAAAATGGTCTTTTTCAGACTACCTCTGTGACAGTGCCATGTTTGGAAACCTATTGTACTTGCAGATTGAAGACAGATCTATTCGGTAATAACAAAAGAAGAAAGGGGAAAAAAAAATAATAATAATAATAAAAAAATAAATAAACCCTACAAATTATTTCCTACTAAAGAAACTTTTCCGATCCTATGAAACCTAGCTACACTTTGGCATCTTTTCCCAAACACAGCATGCAAAAGTTGTAATATTTTACGTTGTGATTATGGGACACTGTGGGCTGCAGCCATCTGCTAAGGGAGGGACATTTTGCTCCCTGAACATCCTGGCTGTAATCTGTACAGTATTTGAGTTTCTGAGAGTTACCACAAGTTCTGGTATGGTGTGGTTGCCCATCAGCACCAACAGCACATAAAACATGGGAAAGCTGACTTGGGGCTGACAGTGAATTTTGGCACCTTCAGATTTTTCCCTAGGCAGTGGAAAATGTTCCAGCATGAAATAAACATGTAAAAAGATTTCCCCAAAGCACGTGCTGCCCCTGTGGCAAACAGAAAGCACAGAGATGTCTCATGCAGTCACACTATTTCCTTTTTTCAGAGTTACAGTTGGGTTCAATTTTCTATTATGACCGAGGTTTTGGGTGGGATTTTTTTTTTGAAGCATTGAAGACTTGGCCTAAATCCTCTCCTGTTGGGAACAATGAGCCCCCCTCTCCCCCACAGCTTTAATGGCAGAAGAGCGAAGCCAACACGGAGCGCTTCGGGAAATCCCTGCCCTCGTGCCGCATCCTTCACAGTGGGGTCAAACCTTTCATCCGCGTGTGAAGTCTGAATGAGCAGCATTGCACAAGGAGCCATGGTGGGGAGCTGAAGGCGCTCTGCCAAGGGCCAGCACAACCGCTGCGACCACTTGGTGTTAGCTGTGGCTGCTTCTGGACTGGCATAATTTTTGGGAACGTTGCTGCCCTCCTGGGGGAGCATGGACCTCTACAGGTGGTCATTTGACCAATGTCCACAAAGCTCTAGAAGAGTAGGCTTGTGGGACGGTTATCGCCAGGACGTGATTCGTACTTCTGTCCCCTCATACAACCGACACAGACCCTCACTTCTGAATTTCAGGGCTGTGGAGATGGGAAAAAAACAAACTATTATACTGTGAATTTTGGTCCCCTCATTGCAAATTTTGATGCCAGGTAGTATTTTTGAAAATCAACACATTTCATTCATTAATGGAAATAGCCACAAATTGTTACCTATGACCTTCAGAAGTACAGGAATCTACTGCTGGTTGGAAATAGCTGTCACTACCTGTTATCACTCAAATATTAATTTGGTTAATATTGTTAATAGCTGTTATCACTCAAAGACAAACTATATTTGGAGATAAGGCTTGGGTGAAAGGGATGTCTATTTGGCATGCCAGCCACACCCAGAAAATTTTGACCAAAAAATGTCTGAGAAACCGCTTGATCTCAGCCAGGTATTGAAGGCAACATGTGCTGAAAGACCTGCAAAGGTCACCCATTTTCCTTCTTGAACTCACAGACAGCACAAAGATTATGGATGGCAACTTGCATTCCCACTACTTTCTCACCCATGAGCTACCTCACAGGAGAAATAAAGATGGGCTCTATATCCTTGAGCCTATTCCTATAACACCCCAGCCAGAGCACTAACCTTGTATTGGGTGAAGAGTATTAATTTGCTGCTAATACTCACTTTAACATAATTATTCTTACTTACATGGGATGTTTCTTGTGTGGTTCATCAATATTTTGCACAAAATCTCAGGCTGTGTTGCTGTAGGCCAAAAGGAATAAATAGGTTTTTCTTCTGCATTAGTTAAACAAGCACAGTAAATAGACTCTCCTGTTTTACGCTGGTTGAGGATCTGTCCCATCACTTTCAACACCAAGATATCCAGGCATGTCTTATCATCTTTCTATTGAGATGACTACAGCAAAGGCATAAAAAGCAGCCCTGTGAATATTGTGCTCATTTAAGATATAAGTAAAGAAGACCACTGCTGGTTATGTGTCCTCTGGTAGCAATCAATGCACAGCATACACTTTTGATGAGGTTAGATAACAAGCCTCACATGGAGAGAAGAGTACCATGCACACACACCCTTCTGAATATGTCAGCAATAAAATGAGAACTACAAAGGCAAGCAGTAGCTGCCCACTGTAGGATGTCTCATCCAGCTCAAGTTCAGCTGTGCAGTACAAGTCTAGCTCTCTGTAGTTTGATTTAAAAAAGGCTATTACAGAAATCCACCATCTAGTGCTCTGAAGGATCAGCACAAGGATATATCTTTGTTCACAGAGACCTTTTTATTTCTGAAAAAGGAACTTCTTATATCAAAAATAGAGAATTCTTTCATGTTACTGTCAGCTCTGTAGCCCACCTAACATTGCATTATTACCATTGACAGAAAGACAGGTGTTAACAGCTGGAGAGAAAACAAATATAGAGAGCTGCGGCAAAATCTGAGGAGAAACAGATGTGTGAGCAACTTCGTCTTTGATATTTATTTTAATAGTGCTTCTCAAATGCATTTAATATTTATGTGGCTATCGTCTCAGCTTTCAGTGGCATACTGCAGCCAGCATAGTGCGCTAGTCACCTCTGCCACCACTTCTTTTCTTTTTTTTTCTTTTCTTTTCCTCCTTTCTTGCTGCCATAAAACAGCATCTGTTAATCTCTCAGGAAATGCCAGTTTATTCCTCTCCCCTCCCCCAGTATGAAATGGATAGAGTTTTTTAGCAGTGGGAGCTCAGTGCGATTAGTATGCTAATATAGGAGAGAGAAAAGGAAATGGAGATGAGAGATATGGTCCTTTAGCAAAGAAAAGCAGGAACAACTGAAAGGAGGATCTCTGCTAATCAATTAACCTACAATGGACCTAATGCCATAAGAAGCTATTGTGCATAAAGGGACAAAATTCTCTGTGACAGATGGCACTTGGGCGCATGATATTGCAAGGTTCCTGCTCCAGAGCTTGTTTACCTCCCATACAGGGGTAAGCAATAAAGCAATAAAATTGCTTATTTATTTTAAAGAGAGAAGTTGAAATGCTTATTTACCAAATCAATCAAGGTTTACTAAGGCAGAACAGCCACAGTCCTCGCGGCCCTAAAATGCTGGATACTTCACTGATTTCAAATAGCAATTATCTATTGCAGTTTCTTGAACCTGCTCTGACTGCAAAGAGACATTTAATTTGCAAATTTTGATGAAAATTGTCATTTTTTTTAATTGCCTATTTCACCAATTTGAATTTTAAAACAAACGATTAACTAGAATCTCATTTTTTACTTGCCTTGGGCAAGCCAGGAAAATATTTGTCAAGACCCAAGTCTGTCTGCTTAGCATTTGAGTTGAGAAATGCACAACTGCCTTCAAGTCAACATTAGCTATGACAGAAGCAAGACTATTATTTAACAGTAGCTGGAAATGTCAAAAACAAGCGGCGCCTGGCATTTTGACAAGGCAGCGTTGAAAAGAAACCACTTTTTTTCACCACTCGGTTAACTGTAAAGCAAAACTGTACAATTATCACACAGCTCAGAGCGAGGCTCTGGAGGTGCCCTTTGAAGTGGCGGGGATGAAGTTCAGGTGGGTCTGTCCCCATCTCCTCCTGCCCAAAGCAGTCTTTGGGACCCAACCACGGCCAGACCTCAGCATCAGCTCCTTCTCTGCCGGCAGCACGATGCCATCCTCCCGCCAACGCAGCCGGCGTCATCTAACGACTTGTGTCAGGCCCTGGGCTCATCGGCTCAATGAAGACATCCCAAGAGCTAAGGACGTATGTAAATGTTTGGAGGTGTACGTGTTAGATGTTGGCTGGCTGGCAGGGTGAAATGCAGGCACTTTGAGAAGCAGGTAGTGCGTCTGGGTGTCAGTCAGTGTGTTTTACATCAGAATTGACAAAAGAAAAAAAGGGTTGGCAGATTTAATTGGAAGTAGTATTGTGATGAAGAGAAGCCTGGTACTGAAGTAGTATGGGAAAACTAGTACCTAAACCACTTTCCTCACCCGGGAAGTTTGTGGGAAGTTACCATTTGAATCACTAATGTAAGATGTGAGTGTTTACAACAAACAGTATTGGGAACCATCTCAGGGAGCAGTGCAACAAGTGCTAAGATATTGTTCTTGAGAATTTTAGGTAGCAGAAGGGATAGGCCTTAATAATCTAAGTGATGCCAACATGATGAATATATGTCGATCTTCATTGCAGACACCAAATACTCAGCACTGCTTATCTCTACTTATGTGACAAGAACTGCTTTTAGCATTTTTCCTACCCATTAATTCCCTTTAACATCAGAGAGCATCAGGTAGGGTATCAAATCCCATAACAATTCATCAGTACAAGTGTCAGTTGTCTCTTTGTTTCCTCCTGCAGTGAAGTCTCTGTGTGCACCTCATAGCAGCTGTGCAAGAGACATCAGGGGATGTGTACATGGTCCCTTTTCCAGCTCACATTTCTGATATTCTGACATGTAGCAGCCACACCATCCACTTCACCCCATCTCTCTGGGTTTCAGTAGTTGCCACAGCCTTAGAAATCACAGACGGACTACCAAAGTTTGACAGTGTTCCATCAAAAGCTGATTTAGAAGAAATCCCATCAGAAAGCACATGCTGTCCCCTGTGGCTTTGAAACTTCACTGATGAAACAGTGTGGGGTTTCCTGGCAGAAACTGGGTCCCTTCCTGATTGCACAGCTTCTCTGGTGCCTTGCTTTTATTGCCCATTGAAGTCAGGACACAGCAATACTGCTTCCCCTTTGCACTGACAAGTGTGTTGATGCTGCTATAGGCAGGAGACTGGAACTGCTCCTGCTTAAACTTAGCAGTTTTTATTTGCTTGGAGCCAGCTTTCCATGTGCCCCTTCTTCCCACTGCCCTTTGCTGCTGCAGCAGTGCCACAGCCAAAGCCTGCAGAGCAAGCCTGAGCAAACTCCCCAGCAATGCGTGCATACCTCTTTCTACCAGTTTCACGGTTTCTTACACTACACTTCTACATTTATTACATACATAATACTACATTTCTATCATCTCTTACACTACTTATCACTACAGTGCATACATCACTACATTGATTCACGTCCTTGAAACATCAGTCTTCAGGAGCTTCCAATTTATCTTCCTTAAGCCACTTCTCCCATTGCATTTTTGCTTGTTACGCTGGTTTGAGGAAACTGGTTGGTAAGAGGGGCCTGAAACCCCACAAAGCAGGATTATTTCACTCTCTGCAGTTTAATCAGAACAGGCACGGGTCCAAAACAAATCAGCAGCTGAATTTCCTACAAGTGAAATACTGGACACAACACGCAGGATTGTGGCAAGCCTTTATGACAACAAGCCCATCAGTGGCCAACATTTTGCATTTGCATCATTATTAATCTGATCTGCCAGATCTGATTCTTGTAAGTCTGTCCCCTTGAAGAGCTGATATACCATATAAAAGGCACACAGTGTAAATCACAGAAAATGACACTTTTCATCAGCGGTGAAAGAAAAGAGGGACAGGCAGATTCTGCTGTGCGCTCGCACTTGCCTGCACAATGCAGGACTTTTTTTTGACCTGTGGCACATTAAAGAAAGGAGCTCAAAACAATTTCATCCCTTTCAAACACAGTGGGCCAAATTCCGGCTAGCACGAAACACCACATATCCACTGAAATCGGTGGAGCTCCGCCAGTTCAGCTGAGAACTTGGCTTTGCTTGTCAGTTCATTCAGCAGTGATTGCACTTGACGTGCAGCACAGAACAAGCATTTGTTTTTAAAAAGAAAACATTGGAGTCTTTCAGTGCTAACCCAGCCTATAAATAGTCCCGATTCCAAGAACGGGATTAACTGTCCTTAACTCAGACTCCTATGCATTAGTGCAAAGGGAGAGGAGAGGAAAAGAAAGCGTATTCTTCTGTCCTTGGCACAATGACGACAGATCTCAGCACTCCAGACAAGAAATGACGGTCTGTAGAGCGAGGTGACCTTGCTTTTTGTTAGAACCTATAATTGAATCTACATGTATGACCTTAATGCACTTACAAGGACTTTCAGCACCCCTGAGCACCATGTAGTCGCCTTTCCTCATAATACGTCTTTACCACCCGAAGCGCCCAGGGACACTTCACTGGTTTCTCACAGAGTCCGAACGGACTGTACCAATCTCAGCTAGACCTTCCTAAAAACATTTCTTATGCGGTGGCTGGTGGCACAGCCAGGCTCACACTGGGGTTTGGGATTGTTTTCTAGACACTGAGCCAAAAACTGGCATAGATGGGTTAGAGGAAAACAGACAAGCCAAAACATGGCCCATGTCCATGCCTTTGGACAGCAGCTGAAGATCAGAACAAGTCAGCACAAATGAATCTGTAAAGCTCCCCTTCCCCTCTTGTTTTGAAACGCAGCATGGAAAATTGAAATGATCATTTATTGTCCTTTTCTTTCTTGCAACATTATGCCAAGTGTGGGAGCTACCCCTTGCATAAGTTTTAGTCTGCAAGTTAGATTGCAGCACTTTTCCTCCCAGCTTTTTCAGTTCATACATGTTCACTGTAATTGGATGAAGCAAATCTTGTTTGAGATTTGATTGAAAAAAATAAATAAATATCTATATATATATATAGGTGAAACTTACACTTATCACATAATGCAAGCCACACATTGAACTAATCAGATCAGAAGAAACAGAACCACATTCATTGTGAACCCCAACATTTATAAATACAGATTGCTTTTCAACTAATATTTTGCCATATTTGCTTTAAAAGGTACAATTTCAGTATTTCTATCAACAAATCCATAAAAAGCAGACCCTATGGCTATACCCCTGAACTTTGCAATTGAGAATACTGGGCAAAGTGTTCAAATATCCCTGCATAACCACATTACATAAAGCTACTCCACACACAGAGTTTTTTAAGTGCAAAAGTCCAGGCAGACCTGCTGCCAGTACAGAAACTAATCCTGGGCACGTGATTCCGGGAATGCTGCAGGTCATGAGTCAGACACTGATGTGCACAGCATGCTGTACACTGACCTCCCAACTCACTCACCTGGAGGAAATCATAGTAAAAGCCTTTTCCCATTATAATCTTTCCTGTATATTTTGTTTCCTATGTGCTGTACTGCTGGGCAGGGTAAAAAAGTGTGACAGCGCAGCAGGAGCTACGAAACTTTGGCACTTCAAAAAGGAAAAGCAAGAAAAGAAAGCCTTGAGAAAATGCAAAACTACCCTTACACCTGGATTTTGGCTCCAGTCTGATCAAGAATGCCCCCTACCTCTTCCTTGGAGTGGCTTTTAAGCATTCTAAGCACAACCCCCCAACATGCTGCCTGAAAAACCCTGGTTTAGCCTTTAATTTGAGGCTTTGTCATTTGACTGGGGGGAAGGCAATCAGGACGAGGCTTTGGACCACGCTGCTCAAAACATGACACCAGACACACCAAAAGTCCAGGCTGATTGTATGAAGCAATTAAAGTAGTGTTTACTATTCCCTGACAGTTAACATGTTGGACTGACCTTTCATTTACTGCTTAGTACTGAACATTAAGCCACAAAATTACTTATGCTTTGCGTTTAGTACTGGCATCAAAACTAACAGCATTAGATAGCTATTCCCCCTGCGAGACGCACGTTCCCTCCGCCAGCTGTGCCTGTACTTTTATAAGCATTGTTTTTCACATTTAACCTCAATTCCATAGGTTGCGTTCATCCCTTAACACCACCATTAGGATTTACTGGTAACACTGCTCCAAAATGTAAAAAAAAAATATACGCAAAACATCCAGAGTGGTGCCATTGGTAAAATTACATCCCTTCCTTACAGGCTGGCAGAGATGAAAAGGCTGGCATGCTCACAGGTCCCCACAGCAGATCCCAGCCAGATGGCAGGAGGGAAGTACAGGAGCTACAGAGGAAAACTTGGTTTACTCTCTCTCCTTCTAGCTACGTGCATCAGCCCCGTTATAAAAGGAGGCACAAGATGCCTTTCTAGAGGGCCTGGCAGCTGGGCAGCTGGAATATTCTCTGAAATGGGCAAGTTCCCATTCACAGCCACAGGCTGAAGGCAGGCAGGGAGGACCTACATTTGCCATTCCCATTGGCAGCGCTCTCACAGGGCAGGGAGAGGTAAACACACCAGCAGAGCAGCTTTGCCAACATGCTTCTGAATGAACGTAGCGCTCTGACTGTAAAATTATAGTTATCTTTCACTGCAGTTTGGTCAGACACTTGGCAACACCCATGATTCTGCCTTTTCACAACAAATTTAGGATTTTGGGTCACTGCTTGCCTCGTCCAACACAAACCTGGGGCTTTTCCATTTGCCTCTGTGTTCTCTGCAGCTTCCAGTTGTAGTCCAGTCTTGCTCCAAGACGGCTGTGGGACGTACTCCTCAAATACTGATGAACCTCCCTCCCCACCCTTCCATCAGATCTGCTGAGTTTTTTTCATCACACATTTTTAAACCTTTACTTGTCACGTCTGTTTTGAGACAGGGAGGAGTGCTGTGAATACAGTCAGTGAATATCTAGCATTTAGCTCGTATTTATTAATGTTCTGGTCAGGATACAAGTATTTCATTATGGGATCTCCTGTCATCACTGTTTTTTTGTTTTGTTTTTGTTTTTCATATTCTCAAGGACTATTTAAATCTAAATCTCCATACTTATATTGAAATTACCAAGTTTATTTTCCCCTGGTTCAAATACTTCCACTACAGATTCAAAAGGGCAAATTTCCAAAATTTTCAGAGGCAGCTCAGCATGCTAACTGTGATAAAATCACTTCTGATTTGAATGTGCCTTTTTTTTTTTTTTTTTTTTTACTTCCAGAAAGGTGTTTTGTGTAACCAATATGCCAGCTCATTATTATTATATGACTGCTAATAGAAGACAATTTAATGTATTTAAAAATATATATATTATTTAAAAAATAAAAAAAGAAGAAACCTTTCAAACAAGGTTGCAATTGTATTTAATGAACATTTTGCTTTTAACAGCAATTTGCCAGTTTAAACAGCATAGAGCTTACAATGCTTAATTAGTGAAGAGGTTATAGTGCTTATAAAGTTGTATCTAAAATATACCTTATTCATTCTCTATTGAACAACATTTTTAAGACAGTCTAATGGTATAATTACATGCTATACAGTAGCAGCATGTTCACACCACTACAGTTAAGGCCGTGTCAGCATTCTTGTGAACCTTTGTCAGGGTTTGAACACATCAGCCACAAAATTACAACACAGTTTGAAAAAAATGAGACATCCAAGATCTCATTCTTGTAACAACTTCAGTCAAATAAGAATAAAAAAGTAAAACACATGTAATAAAGGACTCCACCCAAATTTATTTTGGATGATTGCTTCCTTTGCAAGACGTGCTCAAAATTTCCAAAAAGAAATTTAAAAGAAGTTAGTTAAGTTGACAGCGCAGTCTAATCAGGTTTAGATGAATCTGAGTGCAAAGTGTTGTAAAGTGGGTGCCACAAACGCACAATAACCACTTCTCACATACTGCACACATTTTCACATACACAAGGCTGCTTCTGTGTAAATATTTAGACTGGCAGGTAAAAGCAGTTCCACCACCAAGTGAATAATTAAAACTATTCATCTCGAGTTGTACACACTTAACTGGTCACAATGAAAGTAAATTGTTTGCCAAGTCAGCACAGTCAGCACACTGGCTACTGAGGTACCATGTTATTTCCTACAGTTAGGATAAGAAACACCAACATCTGAATTTTTATGCCATTCATGCCTTGATAATTCAAGAGGGACTCCTCATTCCGCTCACCATGCTGAAACCATTTGTTGAAGTAAAGAAGGCAGATCAGGCCAAATACTGTACAGAAAGCACAACAGTTTCTTTCGTGGGATGCTACAGGCTGCCTAAGGAAACTCACCCTCAGTTCATGCCCAAATGGTCTCCTGACATTAATAATTTAAAGCTTTATATTGCCACGATTTGATTAAAAGAAATCTCTAGTCAGGGATTTACTTAAACATTGTCTACCTCAGTTTAGAAGAACATGGTAAAGAGTATCTGCAAATGCTTTCTTGAAACATTACCAAATGAAAATGTGCTTTAGGTGCTGAATTGCCATAGAACTGTTATAAGCTAATGAAACTGTGGAGCTGCAGAACCAAGCTCTTTACATATCACTTGCTTATTTATTGTTTCTACACTTTCCCATTCAAGAAATTTTCCTTCTTGTGACCATCATTTTTGGAAGCACTCCATTGCATACTTTTCAGACTTAAATATAGGTATATAAGACTGAAAAAGAGTTGCCTATTTCAAGCTTCATGTACAACGCATATGCACATCTATTAATAAAAACTCGTCTAAACATCTATTTGTTCTTTGGACCAACTCCAGTCTCCTTAGGTGACTGTAACATTTCTTATAAACCTTTCATGGAAGATTTAAAAAGTACTTCAAGACAAACAAACAAAAAGAATACAACAATTAAAACAACAACAGCACAGAAATGGAAAGAGGAAAAAGTAGAGCCATTCCACACCAAATTCACTGCCGGTGCCGGCTGGCTGAGTCCTCTTCAAGTCTGCTTTCTGCCTTCTTGCACAGTTTCTTTTGTCTCATGCTCTTAAAAGGGAGCTGCAAGGCCAACATAAGGGGATTCCATGTATGCTCATGAACACGGGTCACACTAAAATTCTTCTTAAGAAGGGAACCAATTTATATATGGCCTATTTCAGGTCTGTCCTATCAGACCTTCTATGCAGAGGCACCTGTAAAACAAGGATAACAGGACTTCTCTACTTCAGAAAGTTGCAATGAGAACAAATGCATTTATGAGTGCCTGGACCAAGGTCACAGAAATAAGGGCTACATCAGTACCTAAAATACAGCCTTGCCTTCTCCTGCCAATCCCTGCAAACACAACAGGGAAAAGACAAGAACAATCACAAGTAATGTTGGTAATGGAGGTCTTTCTGACACTAAATGGTAGTGGCTGATTTAGTTCAGCAGAATTAAATTTAATTTAAAAAAAAAAAAAAACAAAAAAAAAACAAAACACAACTTTTTAAAAGGGATCAACACAAGTCAGCTTAAGAAATTGTACAAGAATGACCCGAATTGTATCCTGGTACTCAATACAAGCAGTTTGAGAATTTGTCCACATCTAATGATCATCCACATAAATCCATATCTAAGCATGTATATTGGTTGTACAAGGGGGAAAAATAGTGAAGCCTCAGTTTCCATTTTCCTCAGTTTCCATTTTTACATTCTGAATATGGGAAACTGGGCATGGATCACAGACAAATATCAAGTTTCCTGTGATGAAGAATGATACAGCATGTTAATAGGCAGAAATCAGTTATTGCATCAAGGCTCACCTGTAATCCATGAATTTCTTAAAGGTATCACTAGCTATCATCATGTAAAGAGATCTTCATTCCTAACTTTGAATCCCTTGTCTTTCATTGCGCTATTAAGAACAAATTCCTCAAAACTTTCAAGATAAAGTGAAGCAGAAGTTTCAGCTACAGAAATGTAGTGCAAAAGGTTCAGTTTGGCACTGCAACATTACGGACAGACAGTAATTTATGGTAAACTTGGTTTAGATTTGGAAAAAGAGAATCCTATATTTGAACCAATATTGTCAAATGTATTGCATACTATTGTAACTTCACAGTAATCAAAAAAGAGACATCAAGGTTTCTATAGAAGCAGCAATCACAGATTGCAGTAAAGTATACCACTGAAGGGAAAAAAATTGCATTTTGGCAATTTCATAGTCAAGTGTTCCTTATGCTCCTCCGACAGTCATTTGTCAGATATTTTCCTATGTAAAAGGTGCATATTGTTTCTCCTCAGTCCTCGTGAGACTTCTCTGCAATGACTTTGCATTCATACTGAAAAACACAAGTTGACAAAAACAACAATAGTCATTTACATAAATAATGAAAAAGACTATGAAGGAGAATTTTCTACGAAATGAGTGGTAAGATAGCTCATTTTACGCTTCACCCAGGTAAGTTTGGTCTCCCTAGGTTCTGTGCACATGCTGTTGGCTGCAATTTCTGCCTCCGTGAGCAGCAGACTCAGGGGATGGCTTGACTTCTCCCCATACCTGGTGTTCTTATTTAGCTCCTAGTCTTAAGATGACTAAAAGAATGCAACTGAGGGTACAGAGCAAAACCATGGGCTGACTAACAGTGTTAATGGCTCAACTAACTAGATCAAAAACCAAAGATTACCAGTTACTACCTTACTCCTCCACCTCAATTCAAATAACCTATTGGTATCTCTGAAGAAAACAATGACGTGGATTATATCTACCACTAGAAGGCAGTCAATCCTCCCCTCCAAACTTACCATTGCCAGCTGCCTGCCGATGTTGCCCATAGTTATTCCACCAGCAAAAAATATACATGGCAACCAGGAACGAACATAAAGAAAATCTGGAGATGTGTATCTGGAAAAAATACATTTTTTTAGCTCAATCTTGTGCAATACATAGAGACCTCCAATCACAGGAGACAAGATTTAAATAACAGGACATGTCAATTCAAAAAGCTACTGTTATAGAAACTTAATTGCTTACAGCAAATAACAAATGAGGCTTCTTACTGATTATAAACCCATTCGTTAAATTAAAAAAAAAAAAAATGCATGATTGGTAATGGCAGCAATTTTATTGAAATAACTCCCAACTAAAAAACTTACTTACAAACACAAAGCTTTCACAAATTTATTTTACACTCCAAATTAAGTGCTGGCAGCTTTGGAAGTTGTGACAAATTCTGCCCCTTCAGTTATCTTGATTTTATTGTATAGCTTCAGGATATTATAATTTAGCCTTAAAGAATTAAAATACTTACTGATAAACTCCATTGTAGACCAGAAACTGTGACACCAACGTGGCCAAGAAAGCAATTCCTACTCCAAGACCAAAGCCACTTCGTGATCTATCAAATGTCCACCACAGTCCAATTGACAGTGCTGCTAATGTTAGAGACAACTGGATATTGTTGGCAAAATCCACTTTCTGGGTTAATTGTTAAGGAGAAGCTTGGAAATATCAAATACAAATGTAAAGCAGTTCTCTTAATTCCTTTTATCATATTTTGGCACAACAGATATTTTGTCTCACAATAAAAAAATACAGCACTAACTGTATCAGCTACCATATAGCTATCAGGTATAAAGAAAAAAGTTATTTCTCACTCTTACTTCAATTGCAATTATGTTTAATTTACACGCTAGTTTACATTCAGCAAAACATTAAAAAATAACGCATTCTATAGAACAAAACATAAATAATATTAATGTGAAAGTATTCAACTCTGAAATTCAGTTTTTATTAAACCTGCAATGAAATTGTGAGTTGCTTGAGATACCTTTGCAGTACCTCACCTTCTTCAAAATGTTTTGGAAATACTAACTCATCCTCACTAGTCCTTTCCAAAATAGATTATTAAAAAAGAGGCTGTCAAGTTTCATAAGCCTTAAAGAAAATTTACGGGATAACAATGTAAAACCACTGTCCTATTTTCTCACACAGGCCTGGAGAGAGACCTACAGGAAATTAGAAAAGTTCAACTAGCAAATAAATTAATTAATTACAGGATAAAAATCAATAGCATCAGAAAAAAAAATGTCAAATGAACAAAACCCACACCAAATATGGCAATGTGCAGAACGAGTAATAAACTGAAAAGAAAGCTGTCTGGAGAGCTGTCAAGGAAGAAACACAGACAGTACATTAATGATATTCTGGAATATGTGTAACAGCTGTTAGAAAACTGCAAGATGGTTTGCTGCAAATAATCTGACCCATGCAGAGAGAAGCTGTCAACTCTCTTCCATTCTTAAAAGAAGTGAAGTTGTACGTGCTTACAGATCAGGTATGGTCCAAGGCTGGTGGGAACCAACCTTGGATTCCTTTTTGTAACGAATCTTTGACAAAAAAGCAAGGTTTGTCTGGGACAGCAAGAGTGACTCTGAACTTCAGCAACTCCAGCTCATCTGAACATACTGCACAGGATGGCTTGCAGGAACAAAAACCATAAAGTAAAAACCATTTAAAGGGCCAAGTCACCTCAGTAAGAATTCAGCCAGCCCTTACATTGCTCACTTAACTTGTGCTCTTCTCCTGGAAATGAGGAGATTCAGTAGCACACAATCAGAAACTTCTTAGCGCTCCCACCCCCCAGATTTCTGGTGCTGGAGCTGACACTGAAAGAATTGATAGTTCCAGAGATGATAAGTTTTCTTTCTGATCCATTTATAAGAACCCCATTTTTACAGACAAACACAGGTTTTACCTAGCAGAGGAGGCACTAGATATGACTACACAAAACCACTGAGACCATGCTGCCAGTAAGGTGCACCAATCCACATGACAAACGCCCTGTTGTGATCCAGCATGCCCCCAGCACTACCAGGTGCTTCAAAGGGGAGGAACACCAGTTTCCAGCACACTTGTGCAAGGTTGCACATGAACAGATACACAAATAGGAAGAAGATAATGTAGTGAAACACACGGAGCAACTTCTAATTGCTCTTAGTGAATGGCCACAGGAATGATAACATTCTCTGCAAAGTGCATGTGCTTCACATATACCCTGTAAGTACTTCTTGCTTCCTGGGCTGCATCAACAGAGGAGCGACCAGCAGGGAGAGAGGGAAACGTCTTCCTCTGCTCTGCCCTTGTGAGGCCCCACCTGGAGTCCTGCATCCAGCTCTGGGGCCCCCAGCACGAGAAAGATGTAGAGACTCTGTTAGAGAGGGTCCACAGGAGGTCCACAAAGTTGGTCAGAGGGCTGGAACACCTCTCCTATGAAAAAAGGCTGAGAGAGCTGGGGATTTTCAGCCTGGAGAAGAGAAGGCTCCAGGGAGACCTCATTGCAGCCTTTCAGGGGCTTTTGTAAGCCCCTTTTCACTTAAAAGGGGCTTACAAAAAAAAATAGAGAGCGACTCTTTGCTCAGTCAGATAAAGACAGGACAAGGCAGAATGGTTTTAAACTGAAAGAGGGGAGATTTAGATTAGATGTTAGGAGGAAATTATTCACTCAGAGGGTGGTGAGGCACTGGAACAGGCTGCCCAGAGAGGCTGTGGGTGCCAAATCTGTGGAGGTGCGTATATGGGAGGTTGGAACTAGATGATCTTTACGGTCCCTTCCAACCCAGGCTGTTCTACGGTTCTATGACTTCCCCACACTTTCAGAGACAATGAAGACTAAAAGACAAAGCCCAATATTGAGGCATTTCTAAGAAAAGCTTTTTCAGAACCAAAAAATGCGAGACTTACCACCTCCAATAACGCTATCACAGTAAGACATATTCTGCGTTTCCCTTGCAAACATGCTGCATGTTATATTTTAACAACAATTCACCATGACTATGTAAGCTTTGTTTTACTTGAAACCTATTTGTTATCGCCAATTTCATTAGAATATAGGATACAGCGCTGGCATGATTTATTCCCACAAAGACTGCTACACATCGCATTACACTGGACCATTCTCTCTTAAACTTATGTGGCTCTCCCAGATGTCTGTCCATGCATGGGTACAATAACCCAATCACAGCTGTGGAAACATGAAAGAAATAAGGCCCAAAAGTTAAAGTACTGGCAATATTTAACTAAAACAAAAACTACCCAGACAATCATTGTAACTAAAACAAACATTTTAAGCATACATGGTACAAAACACACATTGCAACAAAACAGAATTTCAAATAATTTCATTATTCAACAAAGCCCTTTATTAATCCATTATTATTGTTATAACCCATATAGCCCATTAGTTAACAAAGTTCAGCAGCATTGTCAACCACAGCAGCAGTGACGTAACAGAAGTAGTAAAACTGAGCTGATTTGAACTAAGGGCTGAGGCTCAAAGCACTCTGCACCCTACCAGAATCTGCACTCTTACAGCATAGTTCTAGAAGAACAGTAATAGCTTGCAGGCTGGCACTTCTGAAAATCCCACGTATCAAAGATGCACGTTAAAATAACAGCAAAACAAACACACCACAGTAAGGGCAAACCATCCTCTTTAATGTCAGTATTTTCTGTCTTCTCTTGTTGTTGTTACAAGCAGTCTCTGTTTGCATAACGTTTTTATTTTCTTCAGTGCTACTATAAAGGCTCACACAGAAGAAGGAAAGCCAAGAATCTGCAGTAGCTGTTGAATACTAAAAGCAAACAGGACTTTCAACCCCAGGGAACTGCTATGCTCTTTGAACACTTCTTCATAAATTTATTCTGTACTGCAGTTGCAGTGAAAAAGACTGTTACCAACACAGCTGAGGATTAACACTGCTGCTTAAAGTTAAACTGGTGCTGCAGAAGAGAGGCAGAGGCTGAGTAATTGGCGTGGACTATAGCACCCTCAGTTTGGCATGCTGCTGGAGGTATGTTATGGCAAATGCTCTTTATTCAGACAGAGAGGAACCTGATCTCCATGATTCAGGAAAATAAATCACCAGTAAGGCTAGAGAGGAAAAAAAATCTTCCATGAGCAATTTTCTTGCCAAAGGCATTGGGCCAAACTGATGACTAATAACAGGGATGGATGAAAGGACTTCTCTGAAAGCAACCTCGATTACCACTGGTTATAAATATGCAAAACACCTTTATTCTGTTCATAATAATAAACCATACTGCAAAGAAATGTTCGTGTCACTTCTAGGAAGGCTGTCCAAGTATAAATGATACGAAAATGGGTGAATTATCAACATGTACCATAGAGATTGCCTGTCTGTATGCTAGCAGAGGGGATAAGGAAGGTAAATGGAAAAGACTGATAATAAAAGGGAAAGAACTAGAACTTTAGCAGGTGTCACTCTGGGAAAAGCCAATTAAGTAATATCTTTAAATCAGGTGGTTTAAAAGCAAGTAGTGCAAATATCTAACAGATGACTGTATTTTACAAACAATATCCAGTCCTTCCATCAAAAGCACCAACACATGAGAAGCCTTTTGACTTCCCTGTACACAGCTGCAGATGGTGTTCTCAAACAAACCAAGAGTGCCTAGGGTACAACCTGATGCAAACAGTTCACAGTTCAAACTTTACGGTGAACTTTACATGTTGCTGCTGCAAGATGGGATTCTGTTGGTTTTAACCCCCAGAGAAACCCTGAATGAGAAATAGAAAGTAGTACTGCTACAATAGTGTGAACATGGTTTTAACAGAACACAAAGTGTACTATTGGTCCTTCTGTCTCTTTTCAACCATGTCACCCTTCTCACATTGTAAGCCTCACAGACATGGGACATGCATTTTCCAAGTAATAATTACAGACAGCTACATCCACATGCTAAGAACCACAACACATTAAATCATTCCTACACAGAAAGCCATTGAAAAACTGTTGACTAACTGAACTCTGTCACAACTATAACAGTGTTCAAACCAAACTTCTCCATACATAAAAGACCATTTCTTTACCAGATGTGTTTGTCTAGACAACCACTTTAAAGTTTAAAAGAAAAATCCAGAATACAGTCCAAAAAACTAATCCATGATCACAGGAAAACAAGAGAAAGAGGAGTAAAACAACCAGCAGATAAAGTAGGTATGTAACTTTGGCCATAATATGCCAAATGCATTTCCACAGTAGAACAAAACTGACGGATTCAGAGAGCTATTTCAACAAGCTATCACAAGGAAAGCATTTAGATGAGCAGGAAAAAAAGAAAAAAAAAGAAAAAAGAGAGGCTTAAATATTATCACCAGCACAACAGTATCAACTCAAAAACTCATTCATTGATTCTCCTCATCTCCATGCCCATGGCTAGGGGTTGATGATCTTTAAGCTCCCTTTGAACCCGAAGCATTCTACGATGCTATGATTAATACCCAGAAAAGTGAGCTTCTCAATCTTATTAAAGCTATCTTTGAGAAGATGCTGCATTTACTGTGCAGGTTCATTAAATCAGAATTCCTCCAGACCTCGCTGCTAAGGATATTCCCTTAGTGAAGTGTAAAATCGACCCACACGATCAACAATCTTCAAAGCCAAGTAGAAAGCCTAACTCCATCAGATTTGTACTTGATACTTGAAGATGAAAGAAATGGAAAAAGGGGTATTTCTTACTACATACAGTAGACATCTCACTTAAACTAGTTCCCAAATCACACAAAAAAGCTTCAACTCCCTACATGGTTATGGGAGAAACGAAGCATGTTCACATCATCCGACTTGAAATATGAATCTAACTGAGGTGCTCTTCTGTAACGGGCTTCTGCAACTGCAAACTGCATATCTGGCCTTTACTCCCTGAGACACAGTCAGGTTTCTGAACTTCACACAGCTAAAGCGATACCTCAAACTGGACTGAGGAACAAATGGAAAGCTGGACCACAAAACGGAGCATTACTAGGGGTGGTTCACTGTGCTCAAAAACAAGCTGCAGTGTGCAGAAATCCGATGTTTCCAGGCTGTTTCCTATGGGCTGCCTGTAGAGCATATTCCTGTAACCAGCCCCCAAGTTACAAGTGTCACCACCCTCCCAGAAGAAAAAGCAAAGGTTATACTCTGCTAACAATACTCCAGTGTAATGAGTTAGCAGGACAATATTTTTTGGACACACACACACTATTTGTGAATACCCAGTGCGATCTGGATAGCAATAGCTTAGAAAAGGCAATGTGACTGAAGAGAAATTTTTATTTTCCACACCTTTCAAACAAAGCTTTTTGCAACTATAACTACCTATCCAATCTTTCATCTCCATGCCAGGCATAAATACACAACTGAACTTACCTGACGCTGTGCCACAGCAAGGTGGCACCCACCAAGCTGAGGAGAAGATGCTTGTGATCACATCAGGGGGGAAGAGAGTAACGTTTCTCTGGATCTGAAGCAAGTTTAATACTAATGCAAGAAATACGCCAATAAAAAACAGCACTATACCACGAATTACCAAATTCATGCCATGACTGGTTACAGATGAAATGTATGGACCACACTTTTTTGGTAAGGTTGGCATTGCGTCATTTTCCGCCATGACTTCTTATGCTCTCAGAGGCATCCGACAGGCTGGCTGAGGAGGATTCACTTGTAGGCAGTATTTTGACTCTCCTCAATTAGGAGATAGCCAAACCCTGAAAAATAATAAAACGACGGTGAAAAAATCAGATGTAAAAAACATTATACATAGTTCTCCTAAATAAATCAGAAATTGGGTTTTATATTTTTTTCTGAATTTTTTGAAGAGGCAATTTGTCTTTTGAGAGCGGAACCAACCACAGCTGCAAAAGTGCCTTACAAAGAAAACAGGTTTTACAAATTGCTTTATCTACTAGGAAACAAGGAAGAAAATGTGGGATAGACAGCTAGGAATGCAAAACCACAGAAATGAGAAAAATAAAACTGATATCAGATGGAAGAAAGGCTTGCTTCACAGTAACAGTAAATTTTGTCTTAATTCCCTCCTTTAAACAACTGGAGATTATGTAATTCAGAAATAAGACAGCCCTTGGTTTCAAGTTAGCCACAGGGGTTCACAGATCTTTCTTCTTGAAGAGAAGCCAGAAAACATTTCTCAACTGGAAAGTGAAATCTGAGGAATATTTTTCAGGATGGAGACAAAATTTCAGCAATCCCAGAGTGCACCAATTTGCGTAATCCCAGATAAAGAGCAAATAACTTGCTGAACCAGAAAAGTAACCCCGGCACAGAGAAAATGTTTACCAAAGGAACATTTTGTCAAAGCTACCATCCATTATTATGAACTATAATTGTAGACAGGCAGAAAAGAATCTGAGAGCAAAGGGAAAAAGGAGCTCCACCTGCCCGTGCCCTGGATGGCTTCCTACATGAATAACTCTGCAGGCACTACGTGAATGGCAGAGTTCCCATCCCAATCACTCTTTTTTAAAAAACAAAACTGTCAGTCAAGAGTCTTGTTATACACGGATTCGGTGCCATATTCGTGTATAACAACAGTTTTGATCGGCAGC
Source organism: Aythya ferina (assembly GCF_964211825.1). Classification (NCBI taxonomy): domain Eukaryota; kingdom Metazoa; phylum Chordata; class Aves; order Anseriformes; family Anatidae; genus Aythya; species Aythya ferina. The sequence continues at coordinate 33,553,544 of NC_140303.1, read as the reverse complement.
TTAGCCACCTGGAACTCAAAAAAAAAAAAGAAAAAGAAAAAGCCCTGACATTGTTTTTAAATTTGAAACTGCCAGCTGGTGGCAGCTTCTGTAAACTCTTACTTACGGCCACGAGCACAGAAGGGGAGCCAAAACAGTGGGTGCATCCTTCCCCTTCCGCTCAAGTTCAGCGGATCCAGAGGAGGCTCTCTGAAGACGTAAGGGCAGCGCCGAGGCACCTGCCTTCCCTTTTGCTGACCAAATGCCAAAAAGCAAGTGAAATGCATCCAGGCTAGCTAAGACACTATGGATACCTCCAGCAGCGACACAATGCCATGCTGAGGTATCCTCCAGCACTAAAAAAAAATTCCAAGAGGCAAAACAAAAGAAGATTAAAATAAAAAAAAAATGTTCTTATCACACCTAACTTCCCACTGGCAGTTTGAGGAGGCAGCAGAGCCCTCCCAAGAACACAGGATCTCTTCTACGCAGCTGCTTCTGAACGATATTTGTATCAGGATCACGTCTTGGGGAGGCGGAGGGGAAAGACGGCAACCACGGTGCCTGGCTTCTTACTCAGCACCCTGACTCACACCGAGCATTGAGATGTCTGCATCAACGCTGGCACTGCAACACTTCCCTCCAGCAAAAAGGAGGTGCTCCAGATTTTTTTTCCCTCCTCTGGATGGCATGGCAGTAGAGGCTGGATAATACATTTAGCCTCCAGGAAAGAAAGCAGGGAATCACAAATAAATCACAACTTGAGAAACTCCTCTGCAGACTGTGCCCACCTGGCGATGATAGGAGTATTCACAGTCTACAGGGGAGGTCTTAAATGGCACCAGGAACTCTAGGTCTCAACTACAAAAAACAACTCCACAAGAATACTGTACCTAATGGGGAAGGGAGGGGTGTTAAACCATTAGGTCCCTTCTTAGCATTTTTTGTTTGTTTGTTTTTGTTTTTTAAATGTGACCAGAGCTGGCAAGAAAATTTCCAGATTTGGCTCTCCTTGTACAACAAAGCTCCTACTGTAGTGTGCCTATTTAGCTGAGTTCTTCTGGGGCACTCCATATTTGTTTTTTTTTTTCCACCGCCATAAAGCAGTTGCTCACATCCTGTGATCTGTAACTACATTCACATCCTTCTTCTCTCCTGTTAGCAAACTCCTGTTTCGCAGTACCAGCTCCAAACCTTGCATGCCAAATTTTATCCAACATGCATCACTCTGACGCTCGATGACATTCAGTTCTTCCTGCAGGATACCTTTGTCCTCTTTGACCCTGCAAACATTGCCCAACTTTGGGTCATCAGCAAACACCATTACTACAATTCTGTTTTGTGTATCAAGCTCATCAATTAAAATATTAAGCAAGACCAATGCAGCTCCCAATCTTTGAGGAAATCTATTAATAATTTCCCTGCAGCTATTATTTCCCCATGTTATACCATCTCTTGATATCTCCCTCTAACAAGACTCTGCTTCTTGTAATTCTTTGAATAATCTCCAACTTAATTAAGAAGCATCAGCTGTCCCACTGGGCACTACGTAAAACGTTTTACTGACGTAAAAATCGACCAGATCTTACTCTTTTTTTTTTTTTTTAAAAAAAAAAAACAAAAAACACAAAACTACAAATGTTGATGATCAAATTAAAGTCAATTTTACTCTGGCATAAACCAGTTTCAGAAAATGAAAACCGTATTTACCTGATTTCGCACTGAATACACCCTTTGGCAAATACATGATACTTAACAATTAAGACTTATCAAAACATAACAGGACTTTTCCATGCCAGGGAATTGCTTGCTGCTTTTAGACAAGCCCTGCAGCTGCAAGTCATTCAAGGCTCTGCAGACTCCAGCCATGTTTTTACTATGAGGCAAACAGCCCTACCAGCACAAGGACACTTTCAGTGGGTATATGTCAATGAATGTCTTTATAGCAAGTAATGCCAGATCTCAAATTAGTATGACGCAGTGGTTTCTGTCCTGGTTTCCCACCCTACACATGCTGTTCCCATTTATTTTATTACAGTTCCCAAATTCTAGCTGCTTACTGACTGCTGGCATGCCAGAGAAATGGCAGAGCAGCGCAAGGTAGCCGACCAAAACTAACGTCAGGACCCTTCAGTGTCTCTGACAGCCTGGGTTTAAAGTTCCCAGGCAAGACATGCTACCTGCATATCAAAGGTATTTACTACTGCTTCCTTTAATGAAAATGGAAATTAGTATTTCCAAAGACATCAACTCTTTTTACTAGACTGGGAAGCTGGCGTACACACAGATGATTGAGACAGCCTGTCTCCTTTCAAGCCTTGTATTTTTTATGTAGGGTTTCCCTTCAGATGGAATAGTTCACACATTGAACTACAACACAACTTCTATGCCTTCATCTCTTGGGAATGAGCACTCAAAGCTGCAAAAACATACAGAAAGCTACAGGCTTGGCACTGTCACAGTCACAACTTCACTTTCCCTCTTCAGTGGCACATGGCCTCGGCCCGAGCTTTTTAACATACCAAATGTACCATGTGAGAGAACCAGATACGATTCGCAAGGCAACCATGCGATGCCTGGCCTTACGCAGAAAGTTAACAAGCAAATTATCACTCCTGACATTTTTAAAACACTTAACAGTCTTTTAATTAGAAGATCCATCCCGCCACTGCTCCCCAGCGCTCCCCAAGCTAACGAAGAGCTCTGCTGTGCAAGTTTCACCAAACTCCTCACATCAGAAGATGTTTTGTGAACAATTTGGTGTACGGAGGGGCCAAGAGAGGAAAGATTTATTTCATTAAGACCAAGCAGGAGCTAAACGCCACGGCGAAACGAAGGGAAACCTCAGGCGGGGAACCCCGCAATGCCGAGTCCTGACCTCCCAACTTCGGCGGGCAGGAGCCGGGCACCTCAGCGGCACTGCCACCGCCGGGACACCGCCTGCGGCCACCTCGAAGCCACCGTGGCGACCGCGGGCAGCGGGCCCAGCCCCGCCGGCAGCACCCTCCGGGAGCAGGGGGAGCCTCTCCCCGCGGCAGGTTCAGCCCTGCCCGGCGGCACCGAGCCCTTGGAGAGCGGTGCCCGAGCCGCAGCCCGCAGGGCACAGCAGGGCAGGGCTGGCAGCCGGTACCAGCGGGGCCGCCCCTGCTGCCTGCGCGGCACCGGAGCCCCAGGCACCCCGGCCGCGGCGGGGGCTCTGCGCCATCCCCGCCCCGAGGCCCCAAGGCTCCGCACGGCCTGACCCGGCTCGGCTCGGCTCGGCTCGGCCCGGCTTTAGGCCGGCCCGGCCGCCCCCCTCCGCCCGGGAGCCGCCGCCGCCCCTGGACTCACTCGGCCTCCGCCATCTTCTGCCTCCCGCGCCAGTCCCCGCCTCGCGCAGCCTCCGCAGCGCCCCGCTGGCAGGGGAGGGCCGGGCACGGCCGGGCCGGCTGCTGCTGGGGACAGGGACAGGGATAGGGACAAGGACAGGGATGGGGATAGGGACAGGGCTCTCCCTACGAAGCTCCCGGCCTCGCCCTGCCCGGCCCGCCAGGCAGAGGGGCAGCGAGCATCCCTGAGGCACCAGCGCCCTGCCCTCGAAGCACGGTGTTTGGCTGCCAAAACGCGCACGCATTAAAGATCGTTTTCATGTCTAGCCGTGTAATTCTTGTATTCTGTGCACTCTGCTGTCTCTTCAGGCCTGTCAGCGTCTGCACGGGTGCGTTAGGTTCAGCTGGACTTCAACGAAGCTGAAGCCGGCTGTGCCCACAAGGTTGGGGTCTGAGAATTGGGGGTAGAAGGAGGGAAAAGGGGGAAGATGGGGTTCCAGCACGCTGTCTGCCAGGCCACGATTCACAGAACATAGGGAAACAGCTGCCACCACTTCCTCTCCGAGTTTCAAAGAAAAAGGAGAAGTGAAAAGGTGAACGCTGTAAAATTAGAATTTACGTGTGCTGGCCAACAGCAACACATGTGCTGAATAAATGAAGGAGTAACTAGTACAAAAATCAGTAGGATGCTGTTTAAACTGTACAACACTGCTCTGGAAATGGGGTTTGTTACCAAAATGAAAGGCTATAGGCAGCTCGGCTTTTTGTAACGTGCTCATGCTTCCAGCTTATGTAGTTTTAGCCATGTACACAGTGCAATATCCTTAGCAGATTTCAGAAACAGAAACACAGAAGATGAAATACTTGTTTCTCAGCTAAAACTGCTCACCTGAGTCCAGCTGTCTCAAGCACCAGATTCTGCAGAGACTTTCACATGTGCTTAACTTTATTGATTAGGGCAAAAATGACACAGCTCATTACTCCAGAAACCACATTTTCATCACCAATTTGTGGCCTTTCAGGAAGAAAGTACAACACGAAGCAGAAAACAATTTGCTTTAACCTTTCTTTACAAGTAGTAAAGGCATAACAGTATTTACTACAACAAGTAGTAAAGGCTGCTATATACATTATTAAATTCATTTATATGTTGTATATATATTCACTGTATCATTGTGTTCATTATTATTCCTCTGAACTTTTTATATTATCATTGTGTTGATATTTAATACAATTTTTTAAACAATGCTTGTGCATTGCATTTATCCAAACTTAGTATTTCATTGCAAACACTTTGCTGAGCTATCCATATTCCAAGGCCCATTCGCAGCGATTCGCTGCAGTGCAGTTCCTGTTACAAGTCCCAAGATAATGATTGGATAGGATGAAATTTGTTACTCTATTTACTACAGCGGTATCTTTAGTGATAACTTTGGTTTCTTTGTGCTGATACAGATATGTTATGAAAAACACTTTTACCAAACATATAAACTCAAAGGAGATTGTAATAGATGTATTAAGAATAGTAAAGAAAGATTTACAGCAACAGAAACCCATTGTGGTTTATATGAGCAATGCAAGAATTTTCAAATCATTCAGCTTTGGTTTTCTTCACACAGAAACAAAATCTTGTTTTCTCAGTAACCCCTAGCGAGCTACTTGTTTGTGATTTAGATAGTTACTTTTCTGTACTTTAAGTTTGGGATCCAGAAAGACAAACAAAAGGGCATTTTAATCAAATAAAATGGTATTCCCCGATGTCAGGTAAATTCCTTTGGACAATCACATGTCCAAGGCAGAGCAAAGCAGACCAGAATTGTCAGTCCTTATGCGAGAGCCTAAAAACAGAAATTTTGTGTACTTAAAGTATTAGAGGGGAAAGTGTGGCATAAGTGAATGGTGACTGCAAATGATTGCTGGATCTTTCTTTCTCTAGACACATATATAGTCAGGTGATGATTTGTCTGTCAATAAAATCAGGTTACTTATAGTCACGTCTATAAAATTACAATTCCAATAAAAAATAAGCTGATCATAGGAGAAACACTAGCTATATTAGTATAAGGGTATTAAAAGCAATATGTAAGAAAGTAAATAACCAGAGTTGGTATAAATCAGTGCCACTCCAAGAACCTTATTGGCATTGACAATTTATACCAGTTAAAGACTCAGTCCTTATAGCCATCTGGTTACATCGGAGGGTACAATGTCTGATGTCACAAAAGTGGGATGAGCATGAGAAGAAAGCACAGGAAAAAGTCTGAACTGGAAATTGCCAAAATAAATACATCAACAAATAGTTTTGCAAACAAAGGAGATAAACATGACCTGCAGAAGAATGTCATTTGTCCTGACTCTGACTGCAATTGCTATGAAACATCATAGGAAAAGTATCTTTTCTGGAAAGGAACACAGAGTTGTTTCATTACGCTGGCTGCAGAACAAGACAACACAGAACATTCTGGATTTAGTTTGGGGAAATAAATATTTCTGCGGATATGATACATCTGAGAATGAAAGTCTCAGCAAAGCTCATACAAAGCAGAGGAGCCTAGAGTAGCCACTTACCTACAGAAAAAGTGGAATTGTTCTAGCATCCCCAAGAGCCACTTTTAAAAACTGGTGTTGTCAAGGCCATGGTAGCTGCCTGACCCACTGGTTGTGTAAGCCAAGGCCAGCCTACCTGAGGGTGTGCGCACAGCAGGGCAGTGAATGAAAGGAGACAAGACAATGGATGAGTAGACCGAGAAAGAAAGTTAGAGAGACAATGAGAGAATAATAGGTAGAGCTCTACAAGTACAGCCTGCAGAGCCTGAATATTTCTGGCAATCCTTTGAGCAGTTTTCAAGAAGGCTTCATGGGAACTGCGCTGAAGGATGGCTGATGATCAACTGCAGTTTCACAACATGCAAAACCTGTCCCCTCCTCATTCCAAGTTCCAGACAACTGCATCAATACTGCTGTACTTGGGGCCTTTAGCTATCATTGGAAAAGAAGGGAAAAATAAGTAAATAAATAAATAAATTACAGATTCATTATTTATCAAAATATTCTTCAGGAATATAAATCTCCTTCAAAGCCTCCCTGGAAGCTCTCCATGCATACAGAAGGCTTCTGGAAGGCCTTCAGAAATGAAGGATTATAGTACTGGGCACATTTTCCAGCAATGCCTTTTAATTCACCAGCTGAGGCTGCTGTCTTGTCTCTTTTATTATCTGCAAAAGAAGGCGTAGTAGCCATCCTCGTTAGCACACAGCTGGGTCACAGGCAAAGATGAGAATGGCTGACAAGTCCTGCAACATATGGGAGGCTCGTTAGGCACAAAGGGGCAGTGTACTGTGAATGAGTCTGGGGTCTTGGCAAGAGCTGCAGATAAGTTCTATAAAATTGATTTTCCAATAGGGTTGGCATTTTAGAGAGGGAAGGAAAAAGAGACAGCAGCAATGTGAAACTGTCAGATCATATGCATTCTTACATATGAAAAAGGCTTGTGTTTATCTCAGGTTAGCAACAGGATGCACAATTCTAGGGCTGATATCAAAGGCATTTTTTGTTTGCTTTATTTATTTAGCCACTTGCAAAAGATGCTGGGCTGTTAGCTCCCGAGGCTAAAGTCCTTTATTTATTTACTGAAAGGTGCTGCATGGATAAATGCAGCACGAGTTTCCCTATATCAGTGTGCCAGTGTGGCTTAGCCCTGATCTGCTTTCCACACTCATTCAGTACTTGCTAAAATAGTTACCTAGGGAGTAAACGCTGCCAGCCATGGCCGTGGTTTCTGTGATATGGAGCCCAGCCCAGTCAGAAGTTTACCAAGATAACCTCATTGCATCACAAGCCAAAGACCCACAAACAGCTGTAGGACTGAAGGAATATGGCATTTAAATAAAATACAGAAAATGCAAGGTAACTGTCATCATGTTAGAATACATCCAACTATGGGATTTAGAAATTAAAGACCCCCTATCATATTATTGCAGTGCCATACAACATCTTATTCAATAGACAGACTAAACAAAACTGAATGGCCAGGACACTGAGCTTCATTAGGACACAGCTTTTTCAGGGAAGAATTCTGGTGGGAAGAACAGTAAAGAAACTGAAGATACAGAGAAGGTATACAGATGAACTCCAGTTCTAGGTGTGTGTGTATGTGTCAGAAGCGTGTCACTGGTTAAGAGTGAAAATAAGGTCAGTGCAGATGAATTAGTATATGGGAAAAGGGCAAGAAGAAAATTCATGTCAAATCAAGCTAAAAATAGATGGCTGAGTGGATGAGAAGAATGGCATAAGAAATGCAAACAGGAAAGCTGCAGTGTATGAGAATGAAAGTAGTCTTGCACAGGAAGTTAAAATGTTTTGTGAAAATGTTTTAAATATATGTGGCATTGAAGATAGAAGAAAATGTTTTCCCTATTAATATGTTTAAGGTTTGGGGGTTCACAATTTCTCTGCAGCTGTGAATTACAGATCTTCCTTTTTCTTTCTTTCTTTCTTTCTTTCTTTCTTTCTTTCTTTCTTTCTTTCTTTCTTTCTTTCTTTCTTTCTTTCTTTCTTTCTTTCTTTTTCTTTCTTTCTTTCTTTCTTTCTTTCTTTCTTTCTTTCTTTCTTTCTTTCTTTCTTTCTTTCTTTCTCTCTCTCTCTCTTTCTTTCTTTCTTTCTCTCTCTCTTTCTCTCTTTCTTTCTCTCTTCTTTCTCTCTTTCTTCTTTTTTTTTTTTTCTTTTTTTTTTTTTTTCCTCTCCTTCTCTTGTTCTGTTTGTGGCATCTCAGATCCACAAGGAAGCTAAAGACTCTAGAAACTGTATTTGGGAAGCTCCTACCAAATACCACAAGTCTTGCTATGTCATTAGTGAGAAATTGCAATGGCAACTGCATTGGGTAACACTGAACTTATTTCAATCCGCATTAGATTTATAGAGATACAGACCTTGCATTTATGTCTAAAAAAAAAAAAAAGTGGCAACAACTCATTTTAACTTATTTCGAGATATGGCAATAGCATACACCCCTATTTTGCTATTCACTGTACAAATAAAGAGAACTGGTCTACCCTTGTGGACTTAAGGGACCTTAAGTAGGTTCCTCTGCGGCTGGTAGAGAGAAATAGCACATACTGAGTGACTCTTGCTCATTTGGTGCATCTATTTTAAGTTAAAAAAAGTATCTCCTGGAGAAGGCTGCTTTTTCCCTTCACCTGTTGCTGTTGAATGGAAATTATCATAGAATCATAGAATTATGCCAAACTTCATATAGGCATGTAACTTTTAGGCCTCAGAATAAGGAGATAATGATGTTATACTGTGTAATTTGTTCAACAGCACAGGTTATCTGGGTCAGTGCTGACGAATGTTTGTATTGCAACCACTCTCAGACATAGCTGCATTGGACAGCAATCACTGCTGGCATTGACACTGCTGGGAAGGACACATTACAGAGCAGTTTGAAAATTGTCTGTTTCTCTTAGCCAACAGAAATCTGTCCATTTACAGTGACAATTCAAAAACTGAAAGATTTTTTGTTTCCAACAAATATTTCCATCTTGTGGCAATCCACCTTCCTCTGAAGTTGACCTTTCCCTCTGAAAGTACCCAGTGCAAGATGCAAAAAACAAGCAAACCAAGAGCTCACTTAGAAACACCATTTTCCATTAAAAGTAGTTTTATGAAATATGAAATATATCCCGTCAGCCTCTGCTGATTTTGACCAGAAGTGATACAGGTGCCTTAACATGGGATTCAGGCTCCATTGTAGAAACACGTGAAGGCGTCCAGGACACCTGCATGGAGTTGGGTGATGGGACGTACAGGGCACTCACTTTCCCGAGGTGCACCTGCACCTGGGGAGGCACGCTGAGGCATCTGGAATCATAAAATCATAGAATCGTTACAGAATAGGCCTCACTCAGGTGGTTAGTCTGAATCTCTGCAGAGCTACACGGTTTCATGCAATCAAACATCCCATCTGCTATTGTTATTAAAGGGCTCTCAGCCTGACAAAGGGGAGAGGCCCGTGCCATAGCGCGTTCAAGTCTCACCCCACACTCTTGACATTGCTTTGGCCCCTCCCAGTTACGTTACCACTGGAGCATCCAGAAATTCATGAGCGGGCAGCTCCGTGCCAGGACCTCCACCAAGTGCAGGGCATTGTGTACTTGGCTCACCCACCACCTGCAGTGCCAGGTCCTAAGGCAAGAAGCAGGTTGTGCTCCGAGCACTGCTGCACTCTCCTTGGAGCTCTCCTAGCACATGACATGGAGTCCCACCAGCTTGGCCAGAAAATAACTAATTAGGCAAAGAAACTGGGATAAATGGAGCTGTAGCTAGCAAGCAACCCCATGTAGCTCCCCCTGAAGCTATAAAAAGACAAGAAAGATTAATGATTATATGACTCAGCACTACAGGGTTTTTTGAGTCACAGGATCAGAGGCAACACTAGGAAACCATGTGCTGGAGAAGCAAAGAGACAGAAGAACGCAATACAAATAATGTAAATGGAATTTGTATTCCAGAGTTCTCTGGCCTGAAAAATAGAAACCCATTTCCTCCTTATGTTTTACAATTTTGGCTATAATGTTCGTGGAAAAATAAATAAATAAATAAACAAGTATCTCTTCTGTAGAGAACCACCAGTTATTGTCAGCAATGTTTTGTTAGGCTGTCCTATATTTCTGGGCTCTCTCTTTCCTGCTTCAACTTGTCCTCTTCTGATGATCACTGGGATTTAGCCGTGTTGTTTAAGATCTGATGTTGCAACCAGAACATGAGGTATGAACATTCTTAACTTGGATTTGAATGTGACAGCAAATGGATCTGATAAGAAAATGAGCTGTACTTTCTTCTGCGTATTTTTTAAGGTGGATGATGATCTAATGGTTTAGTTTAAAGGTTGAGTGAGCAAGGTTTAAGAAGGCTTAATGAGGAAGATTTTTTTTTTTTACTTTCTATTTGTTTTAGTAGAAATCTTACACACAAGGTGAACACATAACTTGATCTACATAGGACTTTACATGTACTTAAAGAAGCTTACATACCAAACTACCTTGCTGATGTGGGTCACTGAACCATGACCAGCCTAAACTGTATCTTGAAATTTGTCTTATCCCTTTACTACAAATTTTGGACTGAATTTATGCTGGCTTTGTAAATTTGCCCCAGTGAAGAATTTGGCCTTCACATAACAGAGACATAAATAAAATCTCAAGATTGTGTTTGCATTTGGATTGTTCCTTGTGGTATTTTAGTCTCTTGAAACATAACAAAATAAAACAAAAAACTTTTGTTTAAAAAAAAAAAAAAGTTTTAAAAATATCCTTTTGTTAAAAAAAAAAAAAAAAAGTTTTCTTTTTCTTTTCTTTTTACTCTAGTGATTCATTTATGGAAAAAGTTGATGAGATTCAGGCTTCTGATGGTATTTCCATTACCCAAGACTTGAAGTACGCTTAACAGGCCAGGACTTGCATAAAGATAAACACAAATACTCAAAGTGAACACAAATACTTTAAACACAGAAAAGAATTAGGTCTTGTGTCCCATGCTACTTACCCGGAAGACCTTCTGATGTGGATTTACAGTTGTTGTCACAATACTTTCTTCTCTGTGTTTTTTTTTTTGTTTTTTTTTTTTTTTTTTTTTTCTGAAAAGAAAAATGTTTCAAGAATTAAATGAATTAAAATCATAGGGAGAGTTGAAGTAAAAACATTGCTCATACATCTAGATGCAAATACATTTATATAGTATCTGCTAGTTCTTACAGAGGTCAATCTAATTCCATCAGATTAGGTTATTTGATATTTAGTTTGTCTTGAGTTTGGATCTCCAGGGTAGATGCTGGGCTCCAAATAACATAATTAGCTTGCAAAAGAGCACCAGCTTCTCAGCAGTTCACTGTCATTTTCTGAAATGTGTTTCCTGAGAGTCTTATGAAGATCTTCGACTCCCAATAAATTCAAAGCTATGTGTCAGTTGCCAAATATATTGTAAAAAGACGGGAATTTCATGCATCAGTCTTTCTGAGAGTAATCTACTTCTACAATTTCTTGACTCTTAGCTCAATATTTCTAACATTTTTGGTGCAACAGAATAAAGATCATATTTTATTCTGGTTACTAAATTCTGGCTATATATTATTAGACAGTTCAGTAGTAATTTGACGTGCTTGTAACCAGAACATGGGCCAAAATGAGTAATGTTTTGTCATCAGAGAATTTCTGCTGCTTCAGAAGTGATCTCACCTTCATAGTCAGCAATGATTTTGTATCTTATGTCTTCAGACAAAACTTGGTCTCTTGTGGCCACTCTAAAGAAGTGGCACATTTACTATTAGTCTTCAAGCAGAATCTCAGTTGCCCTGGCTTTCTCTTTTGCTGCATAATAAAGAACTGCATTCAAATTTTATTTTTCCTCTTCATAAATAAGAAATCTCATTCTCATTTGGTGTAGAGACACTTCAGATGCTTTACTAACATTTTATTGTCTGCCTCAGTAACAAATATGCTGTCTATTCAGAAACACCATGGCTTCCATTAGACCGTCCTATTCATTTGACTCAAGTGGACAATAAAACATGCTGAATGACAGAGTGTCACTGATGACTACAGAGCTTTAAAGAAAGAAACCATTCTGCCTCTTGCCTCTTCATCAGTTTTCCTATATCTGAGTCTACCCCCCACTATTGTGTATTAATGGAGGCATGGACCTTTTGGTATGTTTCTATTAATTTTTAGTGATTAGCTCAGTGTAAAGCCTTGTCAGATGAAGCTGATTACATTATTTTTCCAAGGGGAAATGTGGGTGTCAAGATCTCAAGAATTAGAACCCTGCTGTTGGAAAATGTTGGTGAAATTTATTTTTGGTAAATTACTCTGCTGAGTTTGAAAAGCATTGGAAAACTGTGTGAGGTCTTTAAACAAAGATATTCTGCTCTGGGCATAGATGGAAAAGGTGACTGTGAATGAGCGTTGAGTGCTAAATCTGTGACTCAGATTAGGGGTATAAATTGGTGGGATGAGGTACCTGGTATGGGAACAAAAGACTTTGGTTCCTCTAAGGTTGGAGTTTGCCATGTTGCAGCAGCCTGGTACAAAGGTACCATTACTCACAATCCCCTTTTTACTTACACAGTGCACAGGCCTCATATGCTGCACAGGGATGAGATTTTATTTGAATTCATTTTTCATTTTTTTTGGTCCTTCTAGTCAAACAGAAGTATAAGCAAATGTAATCCCTCTCTAGTAACTAGACTTGGCACTTGAGCAACTCCTGTCTGCCTTACATCTGGTTTTCTGGAGTCTATCAGAGGCCCCTTAACCTAAGGGATCCCTGGGGCTTCAGTTGCCTTTCAGGTATTAGGTATCAATTTGTGATTTTCAAGGAGACACAGGAAATATTTTTGTTTCTGAGATGCAAATAGTTTTTTGTTTGTTTGTTTGTTTTTCCCTCACTTATCACATATTTCTACTCTGAGGAAGGAATCAAATTCCAAGAGTATTGAAAATACTTCCTCCCTTTCTTAGTAATTACTTTTTGTGCCTTACTAAGAGAGTCAGCATGTGGCTAGAGACTGTAACGTGGATGCACTGGCCTCCTTTCCAGAAATTGGTTCATGAAGAGCTGGCCACAAGCAGTTTGTTAAGAAGGTTTTCATGTGAGTGTTTTTAAGATTGAAGACCTCGCACATTATTACAGAAACATAAAGTGCTCCAGCAAGCACATCCCTCACATTCTCAGTGATGTCTACCTTGTGTTCAGCTGTGCCAACCACAGCCTCTACCTCAAGCAGGTAAGATCTATGAGACAGTAAGCTTTTGGGGAGAGGCAGCATCTTTTTGCCAGGTGTGAGTGCAACACATAGCATAATTGTGACATCTAGAAGCAACGTTTCGAGAATCCATCTGTGAATCTCTTAACTGGTGTAATAAGCCATTGCTTACCCAAATGATCCCTGTGAAAATGACGTTTGCAATACAGACCACAATAAACAATGACAGAAATAAAAACAATAATGCATTTCTGTGGCTGCCTCCCTTTTCTCTTACACGAGAGACGTTCAGGTACTACAAGATGGATACAGCATATAATACAGATGTATTGTGTTTGGAAGTGGTAATAATGGCAGCACACATGAGGTAACTGTAAGTGAACCATCCCGCAGAGTGATGGTAGCGTGTGCTCAGAATGTTACATCTCCACCTTCAAAAATTACACAGGCTATTTACAACACCTCCTGGTCGAGTAGGGATTTATTTATGTTGCTACATGTCCAGCTAAATGTTAAATATGACGTCACGCCATACTGCTCCGTCTCTGCTCGAAGTTGCAAGTGGCAAGACATACAGAACTTTCTTTTGTGACATTCCCATCTACTGATATGTGCGAATTGATAGAAATAACCTTTTGTAATACCCACAATTTTCTGTAGTTCTAATTTTTATTGTGCCTGCTGCCTGAAAGATGATAAGACTTATTCATAGAATTCACACTCCAGTGGTTTGATAAATATATAACAGTCTGAAAAGGAGTTTCTTGGTGCAGTGCATGTTATTCATCAGGTCTTAGTTTTGCTCGGGTTTGGTTCTAAGGTTTATTCTTCTATTATTTTTATTTTTTTATTTGACATTTTTTGTCTGACTTCTCTGATCCTCTCCCTACCAGTATCTACAAGGAAAAATAGCACTTGGGACTACTAAAACTAAATACAGCGTGACAAAAAATATGTTTATATACCTTTATTATATTATCTCTTATTCTCTATCTGACAAATGAGGAGGAGAGAATATTGTAAAGTGATATTCTATAGCAGGCACAACGCTTATCAGTTATTTTCCTTTGACCTTCTGCCTTAGAAAATTAATTCACTTGAGCTGTTCGTACGCTAGAACATTAGGGAAAAAATAATGTTAGCACTAGTGAATATAATCTCTGCAGGAAAGCTGGGCAATTATTCAATGGTCTAATCTTATCTCTTGTTTCATTTTTATATGGCAAGCCTACATTTAAAGTATTAGATATACTGTGCTTCTGCTCAGTACCTTCAAACCACAGTAAATAAATGCCGCTAAGTGCCACCATGAGTGAAAGAGCTTATAATGAGAAGTGTGAGTAGACATGTGCGCCATTCATCATCCTGCTCAGTCCGATATTGGGGCTCTTTTTATCAGCAGTATTCCTAGCAGTGTCATCACCTCTGGTATAAATCTTCTGTCAGTGTCTGTCGTCCCCGCGCCCTATTAAACTCATGCTCTCACATAATCACTGGACGACCTTTGGATGTCTTTCATTAACCTCTGACCTGAACCCTGCTGGCTTCTTGTTGGTAGGTAAATCTATAACATGACTTTTGCTTATGACCCAACCTTTATCCTTGCTTAATAGTCGTGCCTTTCAATTTTTTTCTTGTTGTTCTGGAGCAAAAAGATAGTTATAATCTTAAACCACAGCTTGGGTTTCAAAGGTGGGAACACAATGTTCACCTCGGTGTCTGCTAATAGACTTTCTCTTATTTTCCACTGCTGCTTACTGAAACTTATGAGTTGTCAATTGATGCAAGATGTTAGCCTTGAAAATAATATATATACATATGTATGTATACATATCTGGCAGAGCTTTGTTTTCTCTCAGATATTTTCTTCTTGCTGTGTTCCCCTAATCAGGGATTAGGGATTGATTAATTAAAATGAAATTGCACAGCTGTGCCAGAGTGCAGCCTCAAATTCCTGGTGCTAGCAATGATGGTAGCTTTTTCACAGCAACAATAATAATAATAACAAAAATGTAGGGTTTTGTTCTCATGAAGATCAGTATGGACTGGAAAGGAGTTGCTCCAGATCTCTGTGTTGGCAAAGTCTTATTGCAGAGCCTTGGTCAAGCTACTTGCTTTTTCTAAGACTCATTCACCTCACTTGTAAAATGGGTCTTGGTAAAACTCCACTCTGCAGAGTGAAACATGAAAAATGGCTTCTATTTACCTAGCTGATCGCCTCTTGTGTGCTTGGGAATCACACTGATACTCTTATTAACCCAACTCAGCTAGGTGTGTGTACAGAGTTAAGAGTGGGCTGAATTACATTTCCCTTCCTTCATCCCCACCTCCCCCTGCGAATGTGGCCCTAATTACAGTTAACTATAATTAGTTCCAATTAACTGAAATTCCTGAAAACCCATTGATGAAACCGTTGTCAATGAGAGCAAATGGTTATGGTATGGAAGTGGGGGGGGAGGGGGGTCATGGAAATGGATACGGGAACAGGGAGACCAGGGGATGCGATGCAGGTATTGCCTGGGAGGGGGGCTGTGGGGGCATAACAGGAAGGATCATTTCAAGTAGGGGCTGTCTGTGAGGTACTGCTGTCCTAATCCAGTCTTTTGGTTGACCACAGAACAGAAAGGACCACAGAGGGAAAATTAATGTAAAAGTTGGAATGAAAGTATGTTGGACAATTTTTGCATTTTCTGCGGAGATGTTGTAAATCATCCTTCAGGAATGTTAAAATAAGAGATGACATTATCTTCTCCGCAACTTTAAATATACCTTCAATAAGGGTGTTTGAGAAAACTTGTGGATGTATAATTAATTCAACTAACGTGTAATGGCAACCTTTCCTGAACCATATAATGCGCACACATTCACAAAATCCATGTCTTGATGATTTCACCATCTAGAAAGCTAAAGCAAAATGCCAATAGCTTTTTCCTGAGTTTTTCTCTCTCCATTTCTTTTTACTGTTTTCAAGTATGGCAAGTAAATTATGCTTCTATTTTCTGCTACAGTCAGAGGCTGTCTCCTCACAGCTGGAGAGCCCATCTCCTCTCAGCTCATGAACAAGCACTATCAAAATGGGGAAATCTTCAGGAAATTGGGAATGAATGGATAAGAAGTTTGTCTCTCCTTTAATTTACTGCTTTTGATATTTGATATAGCATTTACTTGGTTTTGCCTGTGTTGTCGTCCATTCTCCTTTCTCTCTGGCTTCGTTTTCTTCTATACTTGGATATAGACTTCCTTTAAGATCGTGTTTTGAACTCCTTGCTCAGTTCTTCCAAGATGGAGAACTGGGGCACAGCAATTGTTAGTTATTGCAGTTGGTTTGTATGGGTGGTTCCACCAAGCTGGTGCAAAGGAATGTGTGCAGAATTCCCACCATGAGAAAGCTAGTAAGTAGGTGTACAAAGTGAGATGAATGAAGTCACAAAAACATGGGAGTAGAATGGGAAATAAAGGATTGGAGAAGGTTTTCAGGGTGGAATTTGGCTGAACATAGTTGAGAACCTTGAGGAAAAAAAGTGGATTTTGAGAAAAAAACTATAGAGTGAAGACTCTGTCCCTTCAGTGGCTCAGTCCCACAGACCTGAGTGGGCTTTTGATCTGGCTGGGGAGAAGCAAAAGTTTTTTGATGATGACAACTGAGAGAACTTGGGATAGCAGCAAGGAAACACAAATGGGTGGTTAATTGTGTGACCTACGGGGAGCACTGCAAGACATTAATGAGTATAAAGAGGCCATATTTCCATAAATGACCATTAGTCTTCTGCAAATGTTCCTTGAAATGTAAAGGAATGATTTTCTCTCTCCAATTAATCATCCTGGAAATTCTCCTTCGTGTAATCTTGAAAACGCTGGAGAGGACTTAGTATCAGCAAATGTTGCCAGATGTACAAAATGGCAGAGTAATGTGTTGTATAAAATGATTTTGGGTGGCAGAAACTGGATAGCAAGCCAAGAATATTGCACCAACATCTGAGCTTTTCTATGAGAGGCGTTGCCAGCCTCAGGAGGGAGCACTGGATAATTTATAGGTTAACATTTTCTTTTTATGTGAATAGCATTTTTTCTCATTTATAGTTAATTAGGTTAAGCATGCATGGGGAGCGAGGGAGGAAAGACTTTCAGAGAGAATCTAAACGATTAGTAATTTGAATGAAGTAAAAGAATCTGCTAAAAGATGTAGCTCTGGAATTAAATATGTTGCTATAACAAGTGTAAGTATCAGATCAGAATTTTAAAGGTTCTTAGATTAATTATAGCAGCAGCATAAAAAGAGGTAGAGCGTATTTACAGATTTGGCACGTGGGTTCTTTTCACAAGCAGCTGCTGCTTTGTTTTACTAGAGGAGTAGAAGTTATTTGTCCCACCATTTCACAGATGTTTGCATCTTTTGCATACATTTCTTGCCTCAGAGATTTTGGCTCACCTATGGGATCAGTCAAGGTAAGCTACAAAGTAAAAGGAACATTGACTTAACCACTACGTTTCTTTAAATCTTTCTCTCTGGTTAAGATTCTCTTGATGCTTCCTGGTTAGCTGAACTTTTTTTTTTTTTTTTTTTTTTTTTTTTTTCATCTATACGTAGTGAGCAGCACAGATTAAGTTCCTCCTTGGCAGCCCCTTGGACCATGGGTTCCGTCCTGTCCTGTGGCCTCATGTGGCAGGCACAGCATGTGATCAAGCTGTCATGTCCAGAGCTATTCCCTTCCAGCACATCCATGATAACTGAGACAGAATTTTTACTACATGGAGGATGTTTCTGAAAAATTAGCTAAAAATACATTTCCAGCTGGAATGCCTTCTACTGTACAATTTTTTGAAAGCTCTCAGAACAGTTTTTAACCAATTTTTACTTTCCTTTACAGATTACCATTAAGCACTGGGTGCAGTTTTCTGAAGTATGTAAGTTCAAATTTGCACACTTTATCTGAGGGGTTTGTTGTACAAGGTTTCCCAGCTGAAGAGTGTGCAATGCTTCAGAAAATCAGGCAGAACTTGGAGTTAGATACTAAATATAGATTTATCAGTTTATCCCCTGACACCCAAATAATTCAAGAAGTGAACGATTTATGATCTCAAGAATTGAATGATTATTTATACTGGAAAACGCTTCCATTTTTATTGCACATGAGCAGTTCCACATGGAGAGTTATTCAAAGTAGTCAAATGTTTGTGCTATGCCCATAAAAGTCAGTTTCTTTTTCTAGATGGGGATCTTTAAAATAGCCTAAAGGAATTGAACGCCGAGCACCAGGAAAAGTCCGGAGGAGATAAGCACCTAATTCCCTTACTCCTTTCAGAAAATCCCAGTGTTTATTGGTTTACCCCAGCTGCAAGTTAAGCCCAAGTAAGGCTGAGGGTTGTGCAACAGTGGCACAGTCTGCAGCAATCTCTGCTGGGTGGCTCAAAGGAAGACTCCCCGTTTTGTTCAGATTTATTCTGTCCATGTGCTTTTGTATTTAAAATAAAATAAAATAGAGTGGGTGCAGACTGTGTGTGGTTACTTGGATGTGGTCAGGGAGAGGCTAACCCCAGCCAGGAGCAGATCCAAGCTGAGTCCATCTCCAAACCCAAGCCACGGGACCTGGATCCGGAGAAAGCAGAGCAAATGAGCATTGCCCCAAATTGCACTGTGCTGACACAACAGCCTCGCAGGAGCTCTTTCAGGTTCCTCTGCCATGACACGTGTGGTGCAACAAGTTTAAACGCCTGGCCTAAGGTCATACAGGAGCAGAGGCGGTGTGAGGGCAGAGGCATCTGACTCAGAGCCCAGCCGCCTTTGAACCACAGCCCTGCTGCTCCAGGCTGAGGGGGTGCCTTCACACATGCAGGGAGACAAGGCAGAGAAAACAAGTTTATCCAAGCTCACATAGCGAGCTCAGATAAATCTGTTGTGCTCAAGCAGACAGAGTTGAGGACTGAAGCCCAGAACTTGGAACTAGTCACAACAAACTGCACCCGCGCCTCTGGTGGCTCCTGCAAGGCCTTCTCGTCGCCAGCAGCCTGCAAAGCAGAAATGACCTATGGAGTGACTGTCAAAATTAGCTAATTAACATTTGGCAAAAACTCTGCCAGGAGCTGCTCTCCCTTCAGTGGAACAGAAGCAAAGTCTGCTCTGTCCAGGGGTTATAGACTGCTCTTGCAGGGTAGGATTTAATTGCACAAGGACTCATCTCTTGCTGATGTGATCACTGGGGGAAATTTTGACCCACCCTATAGCACATGTATGTGCCTCAGGAGCCCTACTGAGCAAAGATGTGGCTGGTGCAGTGAGAGGTGAGTTCAGGCATTTTGGGCATCATCCAGCTCCCACAGAGCAGCTTGAAGAAAGATCTATGCAGAGCTGTGCTGAAACACCAAGGGAGGTCATTGCTGCCTGCAGGGCAGCCATGGAAGACCTGGATGAGCAGCATGAGCTTGGCTGTGGCTAATTGCACCTCCAGAGCGTGTCCACAGCTCTCCATGAAGTCATTCCAGCACAGCTGGGAAGCTGATATGACCTGTCCCTCTGAACACGTGCTGGCTCCCACACATGCATGGCAGGAAGGGCCACAGCAGGAGGATCCAGGCAGAGAGCCACAAGCCTATTCATTTCCTAATATCCCTTCAGTTCAGGGAGCTGGACTTGTTCGCAGGGGGGGCAGCTATGGTCTCTGTTCCTTTCAAGACCAGAAACATGCCATTATCATGTGAAACACTTCTTGGGCCAGCTGGTTTTCCCATCTCTGGGAAGGGCTCCTTGCTTTGCAGCATCTCCTCACCACCCCTGTAGGTGACTGTCAGCTGGTGGGAGGTGCTGGGCCACAGAAACATCCTGCCTGGAGAGCTGCGTAGCTCTGCACAGCTTCTACTGCTTCCTGGTGCCATCAGTCCTGGAGTCTGTGCTAATGGAAGCACCAAGGCTTGGCTCATAGCAATGTTCCTCCAGAAATAGTGATTTCCCTGGAAGAAAGTAATAATGATTTAAAAATGTAAGAAGGACAGCATTTTTTTATGCAAACACTTGCTGTCAAGATGGATAACGAGCTATCTGCTGCTCGTTTCCTTCTTTTTTGGGTGGGAGGCAAAGAAGGAGAATTGGACTTTATGCCAAATGGGTGGCTGTGGGCAGTGGGTGCTATTCAGTCATTTGCGAGCAGCTTGCAGACATTGGGAGTAAAGGTTCGTTACATCTCTAATTTTTTTCTTCCTTTGGGCAGGTGGCCTAACAGCCCAGCAGCTGATCCTACTTTTTAAATTTAATTTTAATTGAATGCACTGCTAGAGATGCCTTAAATTGACTCTTTTTGTTTAAATTTCCTAAGGGAGTTTGCCCCAAGACCTCTATCCTAGTGATAACTTATTCTGGCCAATGGACCAGTGCATATTTATTGTATATCTCTCTGTCCCTTCTCTGGCTTCTGCTACCGTGAACACTGCAGTTGCTGATGACTAGAAAATTACTCAAGTGTGAACTGTTTCACTGTCTCTTTCCTCATTAGGCTAGTGAGAAAATGTATCTACGACTCTGTCACACACAGCCCTCATTAGGTGTGCAGCACATTGAGATCATTGCCTTTTTTAAAGATGGCTGCAGGAAAATGGCTGTGTAGTTTGATGCTCCTCAGTAATAAGTGGAAGTAGCAAAACTAGGGCTCACTGCACTCTCCTCTGAAATAATTGCATTGTTTGCAGAGCCTGATCAATGGAATGAGCTGCTGCTGCTGGGGAAGTCGGCTGGCAGTGCGCAATCCCATTTCTCACTAAGCAGAGGGGGTAGAAGATACTCAGGGTGAGAGTAACTCACTGTGCAAAAGAGATTTAGGACAAGAACACTACCCATTTTTGGCATCCGCTTTTCCTTTTGCCTGTTAAACTGGCAAAGGCAGTGTATTTTCTTTTGTGTGTCAGTATCAGCAAATTCAGGTCTATAAGGCGTAGCTGTAGCTGGTGGCAATGAGGGACTGGTGTGTTGTAAGCCTAGTTCCTACCTCGGAGCCATTAGCCAAAGGAGCACTAATCAATATGCACCTGTTTTAGCCATTGCCAGAAGGCTGACTTTAGACAGTAACACTGCCAAATGTTCATGCTGAGTTTCTGCTAGAAAAGATGTGCTAAATGGCTGCATGCCCTCTAACTAGTGCTTTCTTTTTAGCTTACTTTTCCTAAGCAAAGTGAAGAGTGCCACAACCTTCCACTTTATCTCCCTTGAAATCAGTCCATTAACTCCTATGTGCTCTAGAAGGATAGGTAACTTTTCACTCCAGGATTTCTTTATCTGAAAAGGGGAAAAAAAAAAGAGCAGCAGTAGCTACTGATGAACTGCAATATGCATCAACCACCTGAGCAGCTACATAATACTATGTGCAATAGGGCTAAAGTGTTGGATGGGACCACTGTGTTGGCAGGAACTGCTGCTCGCTTCACATGGAAGTGTACTCCTGAAAATTACAGTACAGCTGAACCACTTATAAATACATTAAAAATATATTTATAATGTATTTTTATTGTGATCCCAAGGACCTGAAAGGCAATTTGCACAAAACCTTCTGTACTGAATCTTGGTAGCAATGGGTAGGGCAGGGTTTGGTTGCCACATGCACTCCCTGGGCTGATGATCCACCTCTGTCCTGCCATGTCAATGTTTGTTCATTAGCATTGGCATAGAGGACCAGTGATGTACTGGAGTTGATTAGGTTCATAGCAGGTGTACATCCCCCGAGGAAAGATGATGAAAAAAACATAGGGCCTTTTTGCTTATTTAAAGTTGATATCAAACTCCACATTAAATTGGATATCAAGTACTTGGCTTGCTCTGCATATATTCTCTTCAATTCCATATATATATGAGTCTTCTCATTATCTGCGCTTACAAAGTCAAAGGCAATTAGCACAGAAATTGCTAGAAATGCAGAGAAAGTAATGTTTGAATTTTCATTTCCCATAAAGTTCCTATTTCCTATCTTCATTTAAGTGGAACTGTAATTTCTTTTGAAGAACAGAAGACAAATGTTAAAAGAAAGTCCCTCATGGGACTGGAGGCTGAGGAGGACCATTTTCATGAAATAGAGTATTTTCTTCCTAGGCTGGTGATTCAGACATTGTTTGAGAGGCTGAGTCCATACAGGCAGGTAGAAAGACCCAGCCTCCGGGTCAGGACTGCCAGGCTGAAGCGGCCTAGCTCAGGTATTTTTGTTCTTTCTTTCCCCTGGGCAGCTCGAGCTTGGGCTGTGGGCAGCACTTGTTATTTCTATGAGGTAGTCTGCTTTGTCTGCTCAATTATCAGCCTGCAATTTCTCTACAGAGCACTGACAAACTGTGCTCAGCCTGGCTCTGTGTCAGGCTAGCATGAAGTGGTGCTACAGACAGTAAGGTGTAGGAGCTAAAATTTTCCTCCAAGACTAGATTTGGAGCTACCTGTTCACAAGCACCTGTATTCAGCCAGGTGCTGAGTGGATGCTAAGGAACATGTGAGCTCAAGGAAAGGTTCCAACTTGCATTTAAAATGTGATCCAGGTGTAGCCTATGTGAAACGAGCCATTCCAGTGCTAAAGGAATAGGTGTCCTCACATGAAGAGTCGGCAGGCCAAGAAGGGTTGGCCCTCAACATCCAGTGACTGAGCAGTCATAGGACAGGACAGGGTCTTGGGTTTGCTCCCTTTCTGTCAAATCCAACAGCCTTTGGTCAATATGAGAGCTGAAGTTGTGACTGCAGTGACTGGTAAAAGGGACAGCTCTGGGCACCGCTCTCCAGCTCTCATCTCCATCCCTGAAGACTCGACCTATACCCTACACCTCAAACCTGACAGTGCTCCACAGGGCTCGTCCCAGCTTACCAGTCTGAATAACAGGTTCCTCCCACTCTGTGTTAACTTCATAATTGCCTTCAATTTTATGTTAGCAATTAGTTTGCCTTTCCACACATAACTCAGCTTCAGACACACCAACTTTTCAGAAAAAAAATAAAAAAATTACAGCAATATTACTTAGTTAATTCAGCTTGCTGGTTGTGTCTTATTAATGTCTATGTACAAAAGACTGTTTTTTTCGTTCATTCTGACAGGGATTCCTGGAGTCTCAATGAGCAATTAGTATAAAATAGCTGTCCTGGGGAGACAGAATTAATAAAATAAAAATCCAAGCCCAAACTTGTGAATCTTCAATGTCTGGAATTTTGCATATTTTTTTATTCATTAAAAGATATATTACTAACTAACAATCTTCCCCAAAATACATGCCAGCTGTTAAATAAAAGACTAATGGCTTTTCCTTAAAGGTTTCACAAGTTAATTTTAATAATTTTTTTCAAATAGAAGAATAATGTCATATTCCAGGAGATCAAAGACTATCCTGTTTCACATACAATGCCTCAATATTTGATTCTTCTCCTTTCTCCCAATCCCTCCTTTTATTCTTTTATTTTATTTTATTTTATTTTTGTAGAACAGCATTTTCATAAAGAGGTACCATTTTTGAGAGCATAATTATCACTGGAGTTCCCATTTGGGCCTTCAAAAGACTGTTGGCAGCATCATTTCATCTTCTTTTTGTCGGAGCTTGTGTATCGTGAAAAGTATGCAATACCTTCTGCAGTAGGAAAAAAAATAAGTAAGAGAATGCATGAAGACATTACATGTAATGTGGCCCAAACTGGTATTTCACTAATGTGTGTATAACCTGCTTTATAGAACCATATCTTAACCAGGCTTAATTGTTATTGATTAGTTCTGCCCACTGTTCCAATATCAGTCGTTATTGAAATAATCTCCATATCCCTCATTAAATGTGCATCTGTTTCCACGGGAATGCATTTTTAAATAAGAAATGCTATTTGAATATTATTGGTTTTACTGGTTGTTCAGGCACTTGGTGCTGTGGTCGCCCAATCTGTCATAGTTAATCAACTCTCATCTCTTAACACTGGCTGCAGTTATCAATGAGTTGAGGATTAATATTCTGGGCGAAGCAGATGATAAATCATTTGTATATAATTAGTGTACAGCAAGGTTACAGCTGACATGAATTTTTATCTTAATTATGAGAGAAATTTGTTCCATTAATTTAATTTAGTTTGCATGAGTGGCTAGACACCTAACAAAGTTAATCTTACACCTGTCATTACAACATTAAGGAGAGTCTCATTTTCAAGCTGTAGACACAGATACTCTGGCATATAAGGATAATGTTGCTCATTCTGATGTGAAAATAGATGATCGTAGACAGAAGATATAGAGCCTACTCTTTTTAAAGTCTTCCCAGAGGATTTATGTGAGAATATTACAGGGATTCAAATCCTGTTGCCACTGTACTGAGTAGACTAATTTTTCTTCAGTCTCCCTTCTGTACTTCCTCATGAAAAAAAGCTTGCAGTACTTACAAACAAAGGAAGACATTTTTGTCTTATTTTTATAGATATGTATTTTAATTACTTTGACTATGTACATACAGTTAACAGAAGGCATGTGACAATGCCATACACTTGTATGACATGATATCTGCATTAATAGCAATGGATGAGGAAATATGCACTGCCTGCAATCCAGCCTTCAGATTTATGTGAAAAAGAATTATTCATAACTTCATCTTCTACACAAATGGCAATTATGCAGGCATTTCTGAGGTTTCAGCACACTGAGTAAACCTAAATTCTGTGTTAATTATCCAAGCAATTATCAAGTCTGATAAATCATACATGATTGATAGATAAGGTGGGGCTGTTTGGGTAACAGGATATGGTGTTAGTTATTTTGCTGATAATTAACCAAGCACCTAAATGAAAGAAGAACATTTGTGGCATCCCTTATAAAAATGTTTATCTGTATAGATTTGTTGATTATAGTTATTTTATTCTGGTAGGATGACTTTGGAAAAAGAAAAGCCAATACCTGAGTCTTTTTACAGCTAATGAGATGAGACTGAATACAGTGGAGACAGAAATATAACTGAAAATTGCATTCTGCGCTAGCTCAAGTCCAAATACATATTTGTAATACAAGCCAGTCTCCTTCACATTTGCAGCATAAAAATAACCCTTGAACAGAAACATTAATTGAACAGTAACTCAGATTAATGTTTTGTAATATTAGTTCACAATTATTACTCCCAGCTAGGGTCAAGAAGTATATAGTTGGATATTCACAAAGAAATTGACTGATTTAAAAACAAAGAGCTCTAATGGAATTCAATAGTGCTTTTCAGTCATTCCAGTTGGCATCTCTATTACCTGAAATGATTCACAGTCCATTATGGGGAGCTTCCATGCTAATAGAATGTCTATCTTCTGTAATACAGACACATCAGGGCACTAACTGAGAATCTGTCACAATGAATTTCATCTAGATTTCTTCATCTCTTCATGGACTGTAAAATTTGCTCTTGTACAATGCCTAAATTTACTGTG